>NC_091284.1:342941848-343251765 GCF_032444005.1 Ranitomeya imitator | reverse complement strand
GGGGTAAAAAGGCAGCGATGTTTACCCTTCCCAGGCCTCCAAACAAATGCACTATCAGGGTACAGTGGACCCATGTAGTTAAGATGGCGGCAACACAGGTGCAAAAATAGCAATGAGACAACCACTCTCGGCCTACCAATACATGGAGGGGGTGGTTGCTTGGTGTATTAATGCACAATAGAGGCTTGTATGTGGCGCTGTTCACATAGAGATGATGTGTTACAGCATCCTGGTTAGCAGCCTATTAGTGACACCCATACTATTTGCTCGGGCGGGCTGCCCAGTGCTATCCAAATGCATCCCATGTGAACAGACACCACAGTTTACCAGACCAAATGGGCCCAGCTGCACCCTGAAAAATAAAGTGCAGAAAATACATGTAAAAATATGTGAGGTATTAGTTGATATTTTGGCAAAGATATGCAAACTCGCAGTCCGTGTCAAGGGTCCTCACGCTTGCGAGTCCTATCCCTAAACAGCAAAACCACAAGAAGAGGACTTAAAAATCCTCCAAAAATTCAAATAACCTGTTTTTCTCATCATTCAGGTTACATTGGGGGCTTATCTACAGCATTACAGAATGCCGTAGATAAGCCCCTGATGCCGGTGGCCTTAGCTCATATACGATTTTTGGGGTGACAGATTCCCTTTAAATATAGAAAAAGAATACGAACCACAAAAAGGTGAAACAAATATGTATTCCTTATTAAAGGGAACCTTTCATTAGATTTATGCTGCCCAAATCACACACAGTAAAGACCTTTCAATCAACCGGAGCTATGCGGGAAGATGACGTGGGACTACCCTGGACAAATCAGGTCTCTATAGTCCAAGAGTCAAACAGATTTGGCTGCAATCACACATCCATTTTCTGATTTATGCTGCTTGTGGTTTGGGCAGCATAAATTTAATGACTGATTAATATAGCACTAACATATTCGATTGCACTTTAGAAAAATAAATTGCCAAGTGCAAACTAGGAAAATAGATCTGAAATCTAGTAAAACTATGTAGTCAATTTTGCCAAAATCTTCTGCTAATAATAAACCTTTAGTAGAAGATTATAGTAAAAAGGAGCAGTAAGGCTTGGTTCACACTGTGTTCTGGGCGTCTGTTAGATGGACTACGTTACACCGCGGCATAAACGCGGTGTAACGTAGTCCGATAAGGCCGCCATTAATTCCTATGTCGGACGCATGTGCCGTCTTTGAGTCACGGACTCTGAGACGCGGGCTGCAGCGTTTCCGGGTCCGTCACACCTAGCGCAGATAGAGCTAGCAGATGCTCTATCTGAGCTAGCGCGATGGAGAATGTCGGCACTTGCGTCAGCAGCCCGTTCACGTATGTGTTGAACGGGCTGCTGTTTAACACAATGTGAACCCGGCCTTAGGGCCATGAAACATTAGAGTCCTGCTTGTTTAACGCAGCCGACCAGTCACATCTAAATATCAAGGGGCTCGTATATGAATATTGTAGGGTAAACCACACGTCTGTGCATGCTAATTTAGAAAACATGAAACTGGGCACTATGCTAGTCATATCTGTACAATCTCACACATTCGTAAAGGAGTGTGAGCACAGGAAGGAAGTTAGGTTAAGTCTTCATTTTAAACTAATTTCTGTCTCAAAACAGTGACCCAGCAGAAAGTGCAAGCAACAACCATGACACCAGAACAAATCAAAGGACTTGGCAAACCCAGATGCTCAAAGGTCCAACATGTGGCTTATGTTTTGGCAATATATCATTTGGTGAGTGTTTTTCTATTTGAGCCTTTACTCTACATTTTATCAACGTGAACAACAAGGGGTTGTCACGTTTGCATCAAAACACATATACATTGTGGAGACTTAATAATGACATGATATCATTGAAAATATTTTTAAATGTGTCACGCAATTTGCGTTTTTACAGAAAGCAATTTTCTTCCAAATTTCTAATTCTGCCTTCCGTTACTATTTTAGTCATTATTGTCCGTTTTATCCTTAAACTTAAATTGCGTTAAACACTGACATAGCATGGTATTACTTTATGATCCAGTTTATACTGACTAATACTGTATTACAGCACATCTTTGCTTCGAATTGCATTTTATTTTTAATAAAGTAGAATCGGTAATCCAATTAGAAATTAGCTGTGAGGAAAAGACAAGAAATGAAATTCTTCAAGTTGTTCATTGATTAAATAGATGTCTTAGGCTAGGTTCACATTGCGTTAGGGCAGTCCATTTAGCGCATAGCGCTACGGACTGAGCTAACGCAATGTCCCAAAAAAAGGGATCGCGTTTGCCGATCTCGCTAGCGCAGATGCCCGATCTGCGCTAGCGAAGAACGGACCGCGAATGCTGCAAGCAGCGTTAGAGGTCCGTCACTCAAATGATGGCACATCGCTAGCGCACGCCCAATGTGGGCGTGCGCTAGCGATGCGTTCGCCATTACAAGCAATGGCGGCGTTAACGGACTACGTTACACCGCATTATGCCGCGGTGTAACATAGACCGTTAAACGGGTTAACATAACGCAATGTGAACCCAGCCTTAGAACTGATGAGGCAGGTGTAACTATTTGGAAAATCCACGGCAGAATGGTGTTATATGCTTTAAATTAAAATGACAATTTTATTAGTCTAGTTAGATTGCTTGTCCTAATATAAGGCAAAGCAAAATTTCACAAAGGATTACACATTTCATATTACTTGCATTTCAATAAAGTATAGCAGCCTCATCATGTCTAAAATATCTTTAAAACATTTATTTAAACTGTATACTGTTTTATTGTAGTCTTGTGATAGTTGCTTCTTAAAGGGAACCTGACACATCCCCAAATGCTATTAACCTGCGAATATAAGGTTAATCTGCACCTTAAGAGTATTCCAAAGCTGCTTGGCCACTGTACTAAAAGTGCAGCTACATGAGGAAATGAACTTTATTCCTCCAGGCAGTATCCAGCTCTCAGGCATAGAGGTACTGCTGGCATGAACTCAAACACTTCTCAGCACATAGTACGCCACGGCACTAACTGACTGCACGTGCATCAGTGCTGAGCCGACTGTCAGTGAATGTCTGCCATACTTACATCCGCTGCCTACTATATACTAAGAAGTGACTGAAGGCGGCCGGCCGCGGCTCTGTGACTGAAAGCCTGAGGCTCCCAGGTGGAATAAAGCCGGGCTTTCAGTGCAATGGCCAGGTAGCTTTAGAACACTATTAACCTGCAGACTAGCCCCATATCTGCAGGATAATAGCATCTAGAACATGACAGGTTCCCTTTAAGTACTACATATGTGTGGCTTGATGTTACGCATCATAAAGTGAATTGCTCTTTGTGGTTGTCTATTTTGACAATGCCAATAATAAAAGACATAAAACGCTATGCTAACACTTGCTATGTAAAATCTAAGTTAGATAAGAAGATAGATAATTTTGACTATAATAATATTACTATTTATTTATTTTTAAGTGACCCTAATTGTATGGGGCTACAAATATGAAAAAGGTGCAAACCGAGTATAGTACATAGCATACATATCACAATACATAGCATAAGTATATAACATGCGATAGAAAACAAGAACAATAATAAGAGTCTCAGTACAATTTGCAGGAAGACAGATGTAGACCGCTGTTTCTGCACTACCATATGTCTAATATCATCAGAATGTACAAGTTTCTCCATAGTTATTCTGCACAGCTGCATATATTATTAGATCTATTCATTGTATTTATTTAATAATTTAGCCACATTTATTGTAATAAGAAAATATCTGATGAAAAGCTCATGATAAAAGGACACCAGGGAAATAAGTGTAGATCTCTGCTCTGCCTATGAGTATTAGCATGCATACAAAGTGGAAGGAAAACCTACTGAGATAACAACTTTCTAGGAACAGAAGTACTGGGGAAATTTCAGCCGCAGATGAGCTGTTTAAGTAAAAAAAAAATACAGAAATGTGATAAATCTACACTAAACTTTGTTACGGTTAATAGACGATTGATGAAGCAGTAAAACAGAGCCACAAGTAATACACAAGAATGATTGGACTTACATATAAAAGTGCATCTTCAATGCTTGGAGATTATAAAAACACATGAAGGGAAAAAATGCTTATTGGATTTTATTTCTGTGAAACATACAGAGAAATATTAAATACAGATATTCAATATAGGGGCATTATTGAACTTTACATTTTCTGTTTAATCCAATTAAAGGGATTATTTCAACTAGAGAACCTTTTTTTTAAAGGAAGCCTCCCTGGCAAACAGATGCTTGATGCAGGTGTGGCACCCAAGGAGTTCAGGTACCACAGTGGTATTGCCTTCCTCTCAGGGAGGGTAATGCCATGCCTGGAGACAGGAGGAATCACTTTGGCAGGTAACCTTACAAAAACACATTCCAACTCCAGGCCAGAAGGGGGAGCTCTACACCTGACTTGAGGGGAGCTGCTCTTTCTGGTCGGGATGATTGCTAGGCAGTTGCTAGGTAGACAAGCAGACAGTTGACAGTTGGCAGCAGACAGTGAAGGAGCACAGAGGTGCTTAGGAGCTAGAGAAAGATTGCTACTGGGCCTCTCTAAGCTGAGCGCAGAAACGGGGTACCGAGAGCCCGAGGCTGAGGGGGACTGCAAGCCCCACGGCAGAACTGGAGGGCAGGAAACTAAAAGGGACTTGCCCACATAATACCTGAGGTACAGCAGCAATCAGAGTCCAGAGTCACCGTGAACAGAGACCCAAAAGAGACAGCTCAAGTTGCCTACCGTGCAGGTACTGTCCCTGGACAGGGAAGAAAGAGGACCTTGTTAGAGAGCTACAGGCAGCAAGGGACCACAGACCACAGTGCATAGTGGAAGGCTCCCAAACTGACCTATCAAGGGGATTTCCACCTGTCTTCAGGCTGCCTGGACTCTAACTACACCTGTTACCGGTACCCTGGACTGAGGCTGAATACCATCTCAGTAAACCAGGTAAAGACTGCAACCCTGTGTCCTCCAATTATTTGCAGCATTCACCATCCCTGCCAAATACACTGGAAGCCCTGGGGACACCGCTTCACCTGTGGGAAGCAACACCATCTTTGCTGCAGCACCATCGCCCCCAGAGGACCCCTTTAAGCAGCGTCGGTCACCTCTGACCGAGAACCACAGGTGGCGTCACAAACTTTCCTTACTTCCACAACCCTTTAAAGACCGTGCCTTTTACTTGGGCGCCCAGGGCCACGGACCGGGTCATTGCCACCACGACTGGAACTTGGTACCGAGTACCCCACAGCCCTGACGGGCGACTCATTTTGGCATCTCGAACAGGATGGAATGACCCAGCAAATTGGTCTTGTACGCCTAAGAGACTATGCTTTATTGAGAAACTAGAGAGACTTTATTGAAGTGTGTACCAGAGACTTAAATGAGCTTCTAGGGTGTCGCCATCAAGGCATCGCAATAACTGCGTCACGCCATAACTGTCGCCATCGGTGCATCTCTTTGTTTTAAAAATAACCGCCAACAGCCGCCAGAAGGAGTGCTGCGAGGAGCGCAGGAAAAGAGAGGTGTGCCATTTTGGGCAGAGCCTGAAGTGAGAGATGCAAGTAAGGATGCCGTGCAGGAGAACCGCAAGTGAAGACGCTGCAAAGCCCTGGATGGAGGACCGGGAGAAGCACCCGACCGCACAGAGAGAAACTGCTGCAGACCGTGCACCGGCGGGACTGCTACAGGCTCCAGAAGAGAAACACCAGGCCTCTATAAGGTTAGCAAGGGGACATGTCTGACCCGGGAGGAAAATTGGCAGCGGTCGCAGTCGCAGGCCCCATGATGCCCCTAGGCCCCGCGGTGGATGCAGTCGCAGGTCCCATAATGCCACCAGGCCCCGCAGTGCCCACAGCTCCTGCCAGCCGGCCGGACCACACCCAGTAACTGCTCCCATAATGCTGCTATCCATGCCCTATATACCAGGAGCGGCCTGGCTTCCACAATATTCTGGGGAGTCCCATACACTCTATCACTTTAAGGAAAGGCTCTGCAGCCTATTTGAAGTATATCCTCTGACAGAGCACCAAAAGGTCAGCATTCTAAATGGTCAACTAATTGTCGCAGCCCTAAGAGAGGTAAAATCCTGGCCAGATATAGAAAAAGGGACTGTGCAGCAAATCTTTGCCAAACTTAAAATCACCTTTGACACCCGCACCGTTGCAGAAATCAAAATGAAGTTTTTTGGGTGCAAGCAGAGAACACAGGATAGCATACAGAACTATGCCCATCTACAGCAGGCACTGCGGGCCATCAAACAAGTTGATCCTAACAGCGTACAGGATGGAGACAAGCTCTAAAAGGAGCAGTTCATTGAGGGACTCCTGTCCAGCACCCAAAGGACCCAGCTACGCATCCTGGCCTTGCAAAACCCTGACCTGGACTTTGTGCAATTTAAAGACAGGGCCATCCGGGTGCTGCCCGAACCTCAGCCCAGCTGCACAGTGCCCCCTAGGCATCAAGCCTTCACGTACCACCATGAGGTGACATCATATCCCCAGGTCCCCGTTGAGGCCGACGCGCAGATCCTGGATGATGATTCTTCCACAGGACTACGCCTCCAGGTACAGGAACTGACAAAAAGCGTAGCTGCACTAGCCAGGACCGTGCAGTCCCTGCAGGAATCTCTGAAAGAAAAAATCATGCTGGCTGCCAGCCCTGAGGACGTCCCCTGGCAAAGACCGAAGAGGATTCCTCTGACCAGAGGAAGAGATAATGACCACTATCATCAGGACGGATGACCCATCTGCCACCGCTGCAACCAGCCAGGACATATTGCATGGTACTGTCATTTAAATGAACGACCCCCTGGGACAGAGGGCCAGCCCCCAGGAATAAAGCGACCAGGCCCACAAAGTTGGCGAGCCAAGTACGTCGGAGGATGACCGGTCCTCCCCATTGTGATCGGCGGCATCCCGATGAACGCTTTATTGGACACTGGTTCTCACGTGATGACTATGACTTACATCCTATATAAACAATACTGGGCTGACACAGACATTACCCGTGGCCCAGATAGTGATTTAACAATAGTTGCCAGTAATGGTCAGCCTTTGCCAGAGGTGGGGTACAAAGAGGTCACCATTAAGGTGGGGCGGGTAGAATTGAAGGCCCAAGGAATGGTGATTGTTGATATTGATGTGAATAAAACCCTATAATGACCATTGGTACTAATGTCATTGAAATTTGTCTTGCTGAGGTTATTGTCTTGTTACAACAGGTGGCCGAAACTGCTGGTTCCAGTGAGCAATGTGTCCTACAGAAAGAAATGAGAGCTTTGGTGCAGAGACAACAGGTAGAATTATCTAGTGGAAAGATTGGCCGTGTCACAGTGAGTGACCCGATCCCCATTGCAATACCCCTAGGAGTGAAATGTTAATATGGTGTCGGGCAGCAATAGGCCTCAGAGGTAAAGACTACCAGGCCCTGGTAGGACCTGTGTATTCAGACAGTGGGCCCACAATCCTGACAGCCAGTGGGGTGGTTGATGTCCGCAAGGGGAGGGTACCAGTATGTGTCCTTAATTGTGGAGAGAAAGAGGTCCACATAACAAGATATGCCACACTTGCTAAACTGTTTACTGTAAATAATAATGCAATACAGGCAACAGAACCCTTGGTCCCATCCAACCAGGTGGAGGACAATGGATGTGCAGGACAATTGGAAGATTGGTGTCAGAAATTACACATAGGCACTGACTGTACCCCATCACACCAAAAACAAGGGGCTTACTGGGTGGTCCATGAGTATGAGTGGGTATTCAGCAAACACCCCCTAGATTTTGGGCAGGTAAAAGGGGTTCAACATCATATCCCCACAGGAAATCATCTGCCCATTAAAGAGAGGTACCAGCCTGTACCTCCAGCTTACTACCAATGTGCAAAAAGTTTGTTACAAGAGATGAAGGAGGCTGGAGTAATTAGAGATAGTTGTAGCCGTTGTGCAGCTCCATTAGTCCTCGTCAGGAAAAAGGATGGCACAATGAGAATGTGTGTTGATTACAGGCAGATAAACCGCATTACACACAAAGATGCATACCCGTTGCCCAGAATAGAAGAGTCATTAGCTGCTTTAAAATCTGCTAATTACTTTTCCTCCTTGGATCTCACCAGTGGTTACTTGCAGGTTCCCGTGGCAGAGGCGGATAAGGAAAAGACGGCTTTCACAACACCGATGGGTCTCTCTGAATTTAACTACATGCCGTTTGGACTGTGCAACGCATCAGGAATATTCCAGAGGATGATGGAGTGCTGTCTTGGGCACAAGAATTTCAAAACCGTCTTGCTGTACCTGGATGATGTCATCATCTTCTCCAAGACATATGAGGACCACCTGAAGCACCTGGCTGAGGTGTTCGATGCTCTGTCCAACTTTGGCCTAAAGGTAAAACCATCCAAATGTCATCTGTTAAAGCCCAAAGTGCAGTACCTGGGCTATGTGGTAAGCACCGAAGGAGTGGCACCAGACCCTGACAAGGTCACTGTGATCAGAGACTGGCCATAACCCAGCAACATCCATGAAGTCCGACAGTTCCTCAGGTTGGTAGGCTACTACAGAAGATTTATTAAAGACTTCACCAAGATAGCCGCTCCACTACAAGACCTGTTAGTCGGCCAATCTAAAAAAAACAAGGGGAAGGAACACCCCGTTTCACTGGAATGACAGACTGGAGGGATCCTTCGCTTGGTTGATGTTGGTTCTCATGGGAGATGAGGTACTGGCCTACCCTGAATATGACCAACCGTTCATACTGTACACGGACGCCAGCAATGTGGGACTGGGAGCCATGTTGTCCCAGGTACAAAAAGGCAAAGAAAGGGTAATTGCCTACGCCAGCACGAAGCTTCGTCCCACAGAAAGGAACCCCGGAAACTACAGTTCCTTTAAGCTGGAGTTCCTCGCTATCATCTGGGCGGTAACATAGCGGGTCTAACACTACCTGGCCTCCACAAGATTCACAGTTTTCACGGACAACAATCCGCTGACACACCTGGAGACGGCAAAACTAGGTGCTTTGGAGCAGCGATGTCCAATTATGAATTCACCATCAAGTACCAGGCAGGGCACAAGAATGCCAATGCCGATGCGCTGTCCAGGATGCTTAACTTACCAGAGATGGGAGAAGATTTGGAAGAACTCGAAGAAATAGAGTTACCAGTTACCATCGCCCCGGGTTGACTCAGTATTCTCATTATGTGAGGAACAGGCGTAAGGACAAGCAAGAAGCTACGCTGAACCCATTGTCTCATCATGGATGGGCCGAGATACAGGACAGTGACCCAGCAGTCCATCTGGTCAAGGAGATGCTCTCTAGTCCAGATGCTCCACAAGAGACTCAACAGCTGTGGGAAGAGAAAGGCAAGCTGCTTATGTACAACAGTAAGCTGTGTCGAAGGAATATTGACCCACGCACTCACAAGCTGGTCTGGCAGATAGTGGTCCCAAGACAAGATGCGCCGACGGTTTTGGAAGCATACCACAATGGAGCAGGACACTTCCGATGGAAGAAGTTAGAGATCCTACTTCGTGGACGATTTTACTGGATTGGCATGAGAAAAGCCATTGAAAAGTGGTGCCGAGAGTGTGGCCCATGCAACCTGCGCAGAAAGGAACGTGACAGCCAGAGGGCTCCCCTACAGCCCATAGTCACCAAACAGCCACTTGAACTGGTAGCTTTAGACCACGTGAAGCTAACTCCAAGCCGGTCAGGCTATGTCTATGCTCTGACCATTGTGGACCATTACTCCAGATTCCTGGTAGTCGTAGCTGTCAAGGACCAGACAGCGAGGACAGCAGCCAAAGCCTTCCAGCAACACTTTTGCTGATCACACGGATACCCAGAGAAGGTACTCACTGATCAAGGCGCAGCCTTTGAAGCGGAAGTGTTTCAAGAATTTTGCAACCTGTATGGACGCAAAAATATCAAAACAACTCAGTACCAACCACAAACCAATGGAATGTGTGAAAAGATGAACCAAGTAGTGATTGACTTACTGAAGACCTTGCCTTTACATGAAAGAAACTTGTGGCCAGAGAAGTTACCTGATTTCGTAGTTTTGTACAATCACATCACAGTGAATTCCTCCAACTGTACTCCAGCATACCTGATGAGAGGAAGATCAAGCAAATTAACTGTTGATCTAGACATGGGAGTCCTAACCCCAGAAACAACCTTACCAGATACAGATTGGGATACCGGGCAACAAGAGAAATACCGCCAAGTACAAGAGTGTGTAGAGCGAAGCTTGTCTCGGGCAAGACAAAAACAAGAGAGAGACTATAACCAATGTGCCCCTGCAATTCCCTTGTCTCCAGTTGAACAAGTGTTAAAGCGAAAAAGGAGAATGCACAAACTCGATGATCTGTGGGAGGCAGAACCATATACTATCTTACCGTCCAACTTTGACAATAATAAAGTTTGTCTAATCAGCAAAGATGGAGGAGAAACATCGACTGCAGTATCTAGAGATCATCTCAAAGTATGCCCTGACAAATTGAAAGATAAAGAAAAAGATCCAAGTACTACTCAACCAATGGTAGAAGAAGAAAAGAGGATCCATACCGTTCTTGGAGATTTTCCCCAGTCTTGGACTCAAGTATATCAGGCCATAGTGATACCTGTCTTGACTTTTCCCCAGCTGGAAATAACAGAACAAAACGTGATTCAAGACCATCCTGAGACAGAAGAGACTTTACACCAGCGGGCTCAAGCAGCAAACGTCACCCTAGCAGTGGAACAAGAGAATCCACCCTCTGCTATTGTTGAATCTGTCAGACCCATGGTGAATCTAAGAAGTCGCAGATGTTTGCCCACTTTACCAATACAATGCAGGCCTACAAGTAGGACAGACATTAGTGAGTTCACAAAAGCAGACATGTTAGACCAGGAACTACGCAGATCTACCCGTAGTACCAGAGGTCAGATCCCAGCCCGTTACAGGGACTGCTGTCAATAATTGTTGTTATCTATTTTAAAAACAGATAACAACAAGCAGGTTTAAAATGTACAATAGGGTATTAGACAGTGAATTACCCAAAAACTGTTATTGTACATAGTTGGCACCCTCAAGGTGCACCCTGGTTCTGCCCACATTGCCGGCGTGGGTAGAGCCTTGTTACTTCACAGACCTAAAGCTAAAACCATCTGGTATGGCAAACACCAGGTTTGGATATGCCTTGTAGCCTGCCCAAGCCTATGTTGGGGGTTTATGACGGATCCCCTGCATCGGTACTGTTGCTAATGAACAGGGACCAGTTGTACTTTTGTAAATATGTTTGCAATGTTTAAGCCAAAAATGCCTCCCATAGGGGAAGAATAAGTTTAAACCTGTTTTATGTGTTTCAAAATGTTTTACACCTTTGTAACCTATTGTTTATGTTTCCTTTTCCCAGTCTGGGAGTACTGGATTTAACGGGGGGATGTGGCACCCCAGGAGTTCAGGTACCACAGTGGTATTGCCTTCCTCTTGGGGAGGGTAATGCCATGCTAGGAGACAGGAGGTATCCCTTTGGCAGGTAATCTTACAACAACACATTCTGACTCCAGGCCAGAAGGGGTAGCTCTACACCCAACTTGAGGGGAGCTGCTCTCTCTGGTTGGGAGGATGAGTCAGTTGCTAGGCAGTTGCTAGGCAGACAACAGTTGACAGTTGGTAGCACACAGTGAAGGAGCACAGAGGTACTTAGGAGCTAGAGAAAGACTGCTACTGGGCCTCTCTAAGCTGAGCGGAGAAACTGGGTACCGAGAGCCCGAGGCTGAGGGGGACTGTGTTGTGAGTTCTGTTTTTGGGCTCCCTCTGGTGGTTACTGATGGTGCTGGGTGATTTGTGTTCTGCTGTCTCTGGTGTCCACCTGTTCTATTAGGATTTGGGAGTTTCCTATTTAACCGGGCTTTCTTGTCATTTCCCCGCCGGCTATCAAGGTTATCAGAGTGTTTTGTTACCTCAGCTTCTGGCTTCAGTAATCTTCAGGACAAGCTAAGTTTTTGATTTTCTTGTTCCACGTTTTGCTTTATTTTTGTCTTGTCCAGCTTGCATATAATTGTTTCTTTGCTGCTGGTTGCTCTAGCGGGCTGTAATTGCTCCTCATGTTCCATGAGTTGGAACATGAGTTCAAGTAATTACAGGATGGTTTTTTGAAAGGTTTTTTGCTGACCGCGCAGTTTACTTTTGTATCCTCTGCTATCTAGTTTTAGCGGGCCTCATTTTGCTGAATCTGTTTTCATACTGTGTATGTGCCTTCCTCTCAATTCACCGTCATTATATGTGGGGGGCTGCTATTTCTGTGGGGTATTTCTCTGGAGGCAAGAGAGGTCTGTGTTTCTTCTAATAGGGGAAGTTAGATCTTCGGCTGGTGCGAGACGTCTAGGATCAACGTAGGCACGTTCCCCAGCTACTGTTATTTGTGTGTTCAGGTTTAGGGTCGCGGTCAGCTCAGGTTCCATCACCCTAGAGCTCGTTGGTGCTTGTCCTTTTGTGATTCCCTGCCATTGGAATCATGACAGTATAGCCGGCCTAAAATGTTTGGGCTGAAGTAGGAGGAAAAGTAGTCTGAGGAAGTTTTTTTTTTTTTTTTTCTCCTCTGAGGTTGCTGCCTAGCCCTAATTGCAGCCTGGCTGATTTTTTTTTTTTTTTTCCTCCTCTTAATCCTTGAATGGCTCTGACCTTAGCTGTTTATCATGGACGTCCAGAGTTTAGCTTCCAGCTTGAATAATCTTGCTGCTAAGGTTCAAAATATACAAGATTTTGTTGTACATGCTCCTATGTCTGAACCTAGAATTCCTATTCCAGAGTTCTTTGCTGGAGATAGATCTAGTTTTCTGAATTTTAGGAACAATTGCAAGCTGTTCCTTTCTTTGAAATCTCGCTCTTCTGGAGACCCTGCTCAGCAGGTTAAGATTATTATATCTTTCCTGCGGGGTGACCCTCAAAATTGGGCATTTGCATTGGCACCAGGGGATCCTGCGTTGCTTAATGTGGATGTGTTTTTTCTGGCATTGGGTTTGCTCTATGGGGAACCTAACCAAGAGATTCAGGCTGAAAAAGCTTTATTAGCTCTCTCTCAGGGGCAAGATGAAGCAGAAATATATTGTCAAAAATTTCGGAAATGGTCAGTGCTTACTCAGTGGAATGAGTGCGCCCTGGCTGCAAAGTTCAGAGATGGCCTTTCTGAGGCCATTAAAGATGTTATGGTGGGGTTCCCTGCGCCTACGGGTCTGAATGAGTCTATGACTATGGCTATTCAGATTGATCGGCGTTTACGGGAGCGCAAACCTGTGCACCATTTGGCGGTGTCTTCTGAACAGGCACTTGAGACAATGCAATGTGATAGAGTTCAGTCTAGAAGTGAACGGCAAAACTATAGGCGGAAAAATGGGTTGTGCTTTTATTGTGGTGATTCAGCTCATGTTATATCAGCATGCTCTAAACGCACAAAAAAGGTTGATAAGTCTGTTGCCATTAGTACGTTACAGTCTAAGTTCATTCTGTCTGTGACTCTGATTTGCTCATTATCATCCATTTCCGTCGATGCCTATGTAGATTCAGGCGCTGCCCTGAGTCTTATGGATTGGTCATTTGCCAAGCGATGTGGGTTTAGTCTTGAGCCTCTGGAAGTCCCTATTCCTTTGAAGGGAATTGACTCTACACCTTTAGCTATGAATAAACCTCAGTACTGGACACAAGTGACCATGCGTATGACTCCCGTTCATCAGGAGGTGATTCGCTTCCTGGTATTGTATAATTTACATGATGTTCTAGTACTTGGTCTGCCATGGTTACAAACTCATAATCCAGTCCTTGACTGGAAAACAATGTCTGTGTTAAGCTGTGGATGTCAGGGGGTTCATGATGATGCACCTCCGATTTCTATCGCTTCATCTACTCCTTCTGAGGTTCCTGTATTTTTGTCGGATTATCGGGATGTTTTTGAGGAGCCTAAGCTCAGTTCGCTTCTTCCTCACAGGGATTGCGATTGTGCTATAGATTTAATTCCTGGTAGTAAATTTCCTAAAGGTCGTTTGTTCAATCTGTCAGTGCCAGAGCATACTGCTATGCGGGATTATGTTAAGGAGTCCTTGGAAAAGGGACATATCCGTCCATCTTCGTCCCCTTTGGGAGCAGGTTTTTTTTTCGTGGCCAAGAAAGATGGGTCCTTGAGGCCTTGTATAGATTATCGTCTTTTGAATAAGATTACCGTAAAATATCAGTATCCTTTGCCTTTGTTGACTGATTTGTTTGCTCGCATTAAGGGGGCTAAATGGTTCACTAAGATTGATCTCCGGGGTGCGTATAATCTTAGACGAATAAAGCAAGGTGATGAGTGGAAAACCGCATTTAATACGCCTGAGGGCCATTTTGAGTATTTGATAATGCCTTTCGGACTTTCTAATGCTCCTTCAGTCTTCCAGTCCTTTATGCACGATATTTTCCGTGAATATCTGGATAAATTTATGATTGTGTATTTGGATGATATTTTGGTTTTTTCTGATGACTGGGAGTCTCATGTTCAGCAGGTCAGGAAGGTGTTTCAGGTCCTGTGGGCTAATTCCTTGTTTGTAAAGGGCTCAAAGTGTCTCTTTGGAGTCCAGAAGATTTCTTTCTTGGGGTATATTTTTTCCCCTTCTACTATTGAGATGGATCCCGTCAAGGTTCGGGCTATTTGTGACTGGACGCAGCCTGCATCTCTTAAGAGTTTGCAGAAGTTCTTGGGCTTTGCTAATTTCTATCGTCGTTTTATAACTAATTTTTCTAGTGTTGTTAAGCCATTGACGGATTTGACTAAGAAGGGTGCTGATGTTGCTGATTGGTCTCCTGCGGCTGTGGAGGCCTTTCAGGAACTTAAACGCCGGTTTTCTTCTGCTCCTGTGTTGCGTCAGCCTGATGTTTTGCTTCCTTTCCAAGTTGAGGTTGATGCTTCCGAGATTGGAGCGGGGGCGGTTTTGTCACAGAGAAGCTACGATTGCTCGGTGATGAAGCCATGTGCGTTCTTTTCTAGAAAATTTTCGCCCGCTGAGCGGAATTATGATGTGGGTAATCGGGAACTTTTGGCCATGAAGTGGGCATTTGAGGAGTGGCGTCATTGGCTGGAGGGTGCTAGACATCGTGTGGTGGTCTTGACTGATCACAAAAATCTGATTTACCTTGAGTCTGCCAGGCGTCTGAATCTTAGACAGGCTCGTTGGTCACTGTTTTTCTCTCGTTTCAATTTTGTGGTTTCATACTTGCCAGGTTCAAAGAATGTGAAGGCGGATGCTCTTTCTAGGAGTTTTGTGCCTGACTCCCCTGGAAATTCTGAGCCCACTGGTATCCTTAGGGATGGGGTGATTTTGTCGGCCGTCTTCCCAGACTTGCGACGTGCTTTGCAGGAGTTTCAGGCAGGTAAACCTGATCGTTGTCCGCCTGAGAGACTGTTTGTTCCGGATAGTTGGACCAGTAGAGTCATCTCCGAGGTCCATTCTTCTGCGTTGGCAGGTCATCCTGGAATATTTGGTACTAGAGACTTGGTGGCCAGGTCTTTTTGGTGGCCTTCCTTGTCGAGGGATGTGCGTTCTTTTGTGCAGTCTTGTGAGGTTTGTGCTCGGGCTAAGCCTTGCTGTTCTCGAGCCAGTGGATTGTTGTCACCTTTGCCTATCCCGAAGAGGCCTTGGACGCACATTTCCATGGACTTTATTTCGGATCTCCCTGTCTCTCAAAAAATGTCCGTCATCTGGGTTGTGTGTGACCGCTTTTCTAAAGTGGTTCATCTTGTACCCTTGCCTAAGTTGCCTTCCTCCTCTGAGTTGGTCCCTCTGTTTTTCCAGAACGTGGTTCGTTTGCATGGGATTCCGGAGAACATCGTTTCTGACAGGGGATCCCAGTTTGTGTCTAGATTTTGGCAGACGTTCTGTGCTAAGATGGGCATTGATTTGTCCTTTTCGTCTGCATTCCACCCTCAGACGAATGGCCAGACGGAGCGAACTAATCAGACCTTGGAAACTTATTTGAGGTGTTTTGTTTCTGCTGATCAGGATGACTGGGTTACCTTTTTGCCGCTGGCCGAGTTTGCCCTTAATAATCGGGCTAGTTCTGCTATCTTGGTTTCTCCTTTCTTTTGTAATTCGGGGTTTCATCCTCGTTTTTCCTCTGGTCAGGTGGAGCCTTCTGATTGTCCTGGAGTGGACATGGTGGTGGATAGGTTGCATCAGATTTGGAGTCATGTGGTGGACAATTTGAAGTTGTCCCAGGAGAAGGCTCAGCAGTTTGCTAATCGCCGTCGCCGCGTGGGTCCTCGACTTCGTGTTGGGGACTTGGTGTGGTTGTCTTCTCGTTTTGTTCCTATGAAGGTCTCTTCTCCTAAGTTCAAGCCTCGGTTCATCGGTCCTTATAGGATCTTGGAAATTCTTAACCCTGTGTCGTTTCGTTTGGATCTCCCGGCATCGTTTGCTATTCATAATGTGTTCCATCGGTCGTTGTTGCGGAGGTATGAGGTACCTGTTGTTCCTTCGCTTGAGCCTCCTGCTCCGGTGCTGGTGGAGGGAGAATTGGAGTATGTTGTGGAGAAGATCTTGGATTCTCGTGTTTCCAGACGGAAACTCCAATATTTGGTCAAGTGGAAGGGTTATGGTCAGGAGGATAATTCTTGGGTGGTTGCCTCTGATGTTCATGCTGATGATTTGGTCCGCGCTTTTCATAGGGCTCATCCTGGTCGCCCTGGTGGTTTTCGTGAGGGTTCGGTGACCCCTCCTCAAGGGGGGGGGTACTGTTGTGAGTTCTGTTTTTGGGCTCCCTCTGGTGGTTACTGATGGTGCTGGGTGATTTGTGTTCTGCTGTCTCTGGTGTCCACATGTTCTATTAGGATTTGGGAGTTTCCTATTTAACCGGGCTTTCTTGTCATTTCCCCGCCGGCTATCAAGGTTATCAGAGTGTTTTGTTACCTCAGCTTCTGGCTTCAGTAATCTTCAGGACAAGCTAAGTTTTTGATTTTCTTGTTCCACGTTTTGCTTTATTTTTGTCTTGTCCAGCTTGCATATAATTGTTTCTTTGCTGCTGGTTGCTCTAGCGGGCTGTAATTGCTCCTCATGTTCCATGAGTTGGAACATGAGTTCAAGTAATTACAGGATGGTTTTTTGAAGGGTTTTTTGCTGACCGCGCAGTTTACTTTTGTATCCTCTGCTATCTAGTTTTAGCGGGCCTCATTTTGCTGAATCTGTTTTCATACTGTGTATGTGCCTTCCTCTCATTTCACCGTCATTATATGTGGGGGGCTGCTATTTCTGTGGGGTATTTCTCTGGAGGCAAGAGAGGTCTGTGTTTCTTCTAATAGGGGAAGTTAGATCTTCGGCTGGTGCGAGACGTCTAGGATCAACGTAGGCACGTTCCCCGGCTATTGTTATTTGTGTGTTCAGGTTTAGGGTCGCGGTCAGCTCAGGTTCCATCACCCTAGAGCTCGTTGGTGCTTGTCCTTTTGTGATTCCCTGCCATTGGAATCATGACAGGACTGCAAGCCCCACAGCAGAAAGGGAGGGCAGGAAACTAAAAGGGACTTGCCCACATAATACCTGAGGTACAGCAGCAATCAGAGTCCAGAGTCCCCGTGAACAGAGACCCAAAAGTGACGGCTCAAGTTGCCTACCATGCAGGTACTGTACCTGGACAGGGAAGAAAGAGGGCCTTGTTGGAGAGCTACAGGCAGCAGGGGATCACAGACCAGCGCATAGTGAAGGGCTCCCAAACTGACCTGTCAAGGGGATTTCCACCTGTCCTCAGGCTGCCTGGACTCCAGCTACACCTGTTACCGGTACCCTGGACTGAGGCTGAATAACATCTCAGTAAACCAGGTAAAGACTGCAACCCTGTGTCCTCCAATTATTTGCGACATTCACCATCCCTGCCAAATACACTGGGAGCCTTGGGGACACCACTTCACATGTGGGAAGCGACACCATCTTTGCTGCAGCACCATCGCCCCCAGATGCACCTCTGACCGAGAACCACAGGTGGCGTCACAAACTTTCCTTATTTCCACAACTCTTTAAAGACTGTCCCTTTTACTTGGGCACACAGGGCCACGGACCGGGTCGCTGCCACCATGACCACCCCTTTAATTGCGACCGGGCTCGGTACCGAGTACCCCACGGTCCTGATGGGCGACTCACAGATGTAGAGAAGATATGGGAGGCAGTGTTTAATTAAATGGTGGCAATTTAAATAGCCATGTAAAAACTGATAAAAAATATCCCATAGCCACATCACCAAGTCTACTGCCTCTTCCCTGTAGCACGGCAGCCATGCCTAAACTCCAAGAGCCCTGTATACATGTGAAAAAGGAATATTCTACTGTGTATTCGGCACATATTGTCATATTGACAGCTCTGCTTTCCTGATGTCAATAGCACAGATCAGTTTATGCATTTCCTTCTCTCTAGTCTGAATGTACTGACATAAGGGATGATTACATTCAATCAATTTTCCATAACAACTCATCTGCTTTTATTACCTCATTCAGCAACGTATAAAAGCTTTCCTCGTGATTTCTTAATTTACCCTATTTTCCATAGCAATTACCAAAGTAAAATTAGATAATTGATATTAACTTGCTTTTAACACTAATAATGCATTTATTCAAGGTTAGCGCTTGAAAAGCCAGAAGTAAAATGAAAAGAAAACAAATGAATATTCTGATATAATGAAAATGGGCTATGTTTAGCAGAATCTCTCTCTTCCAATTTATTTTTCAGAAATCGTAGTTTTCCTTTCCTATGGCTGTTAAAAGTGTTAAATATGTAAAAAGGAACCAGTTCAGTGCCCCAATATTCTCATCATGTTAATCGATCAGAAGAGATTAATTAATCCATAAGATGCAAAGCAAATTCATGTTGACATTTTATAAATTCAACAGTAAGCCTGTAAACTCAAACAATTTGCAATTTTGCTTCAATCAATTTGAATACAATAAACTCTGCTATTTTACTCATTGCAGAAGATCATATCATCTATCATCAGTGAAGGCTGGCATGACCTCAGGCAGACTTATCCTTTCTTGCGGATATGACACCACATGGTATAGCACAGCCAATCAGGAGGGACAATCATAGCCTGTATAAAAGAAGAAGCTGGAAATGCAGCAGCCTTTTTGTGATGAAACTGGAAACTTCACAGCTCACATCATAGCCATAGACATAGAGAAAGTAAGCCACAAAACATTGAAAAGGCTGTACAGATAGTGTGTGTGACAGCATGTCAATGAAGAATATTAGTATATAAGGAAAAGAAAACAGTAGAACAATTAATTAATGGCAAATCAATTAACGACAAATCAGATTTTCTGGGAAAATTTGATGAATCTGGTAAATTCTAAAGATTTACTCACATGGGTAACATCATGAAGAGCCCTTGTTGAAGGAACGTCACACCTGTCCTTTTCCAAAGATTATGGTTTGGGGTGGCGTAATGTACTCTAGCTAGTCCCCTCTAGTCTTTATTCCAGGTACACAATCGGCTCGATGTTACATTGATTTGATGATGGCCATGTCTACAAAGGAACTGGGACGTCATTGGTCGACAATTGCAAACGGAGCTGCCAACAATAGATTTTGATGATTTCCTTGCGTAATAAGATTTAGTGTGCAAGTTTGAGAAAAAAATATTGCTCAGGCAAATATTAATAACCTCATTAATAGCATAATGCGTGTATTTCTTCTTGTTGCACTCATATTTTTTACTGAATAAATTGAGATATTTTTAAAATTTTATATCCATCATTTGATTTCAATAATTTCACACATTTTCCTTCTTGGTGTTGGAATTTCAATTTTGAGGAGTATATACTGTATGTTTTATCTTCGATATATCACAGTCAATTTGTCATCAGATATTATATCCTTTTAATGAATAGCTCATTATTCAAAATTGCTCAAAATTCAGCTGTAGATTATCTAAAGCAATAGGTAACTAAAGAACTTGACCATTTACTTTAAACTTACAGTATATGAGCCATGTCATTTCTGAAGAATGGACATGTAGGAAACACCAGTTGAGCCATAGTAACTTAAAAGGGTATGCTCTCCTGGAGAGGGTTTGCTGCAAATTTTCCTTAGAGATTTTATGGGCAGAAGTCAATAATGTATCACAATACTAGCTATATGGAGGAGAACTTGTCAAACAAATTTCATCCACTTGTTGCATAAAAATCAGTACAAAATCTACTCAGAAATTGATCTGTGCTGCAGAGTTGTATTTTGTAGCATGTCAATTTTTGTTTAAAAATTTTCTTTCGGCTTTACCTTTACAATGCATAGCTTCAAACCTGCATTAAATGTACAGCAAAATCCAGGACAAATATACATGTGATTTTTTCTTTTCCTGCTTTATCTACATCCGCAGTGAACAATAACCCCTTAAGTAAACTTATTGAATGTTTTTGGGGATTTCCAAACAGAAATAAAATAAAAAATCAGACGCTTGAGCAAATTTTGTCCAATTTCTTTCTTATAGAGTTATTGATATTTTTCCAGTTAGCTATGAAAAATTGTTTGTTGTTTTTTAACATAGTTTTTTTATGAACTGTCAATTTATAAGTTCTATTATAGCACCTTGGACATTTTTATTTAATACTGTGTCCCAAATGCAAATTTAAGAAAAACCCTTGTCAAAGATGTTGTCAACTAAGCCTGGTTTCCAGCCGCTCTTGGACCCTTAGGGCTCATTCAGATGCGCATATTATACGTATGTGTGCTGTCAAAATAACAATGTGACATCACACCGACCAAAAGGGCTGTTTAAATGACAGTTTTTCACGAGTGTGTAAAAAAATTGCAACATGCCCTATTCTTTTCAGAAATATTGGAAAATGTACTGCATCTGATTTTCACAGATACATTTCATTATTAATTATTATTTTATAATGTTGATAATGATGATGACGATGTTGATGTAAAAACGGATGTCACAGGATGTCACACAAAAGTAAAATACAATCACATGGATGGCACATGAATGACAATATGGATGAAAATCGTATGAAATTTCTGCATGAAAATTGTTTAATTTTTCAAACATTTGTAGGACCCTAGCATGGAAATGTTTGAATAAAGTTGCTTGAAACATTTTGCTTATCATTATACGGAATATTGCCATGTAAAAGTATATACATTTGGCATTATTGTACAGGACAGTACATTATAGGGGGTTGCTCTGCTTGCCTCCTTCACTCTGTTCGCAGCTGATAGGGAAAGGTTGAATGCTGCCATTTAAATGATAACATATGACTATGAGTCCGCTGTATTCATTGATTACTCTTAGTAGCCAACTGGCTCAGTATTTTTAGATGAGCAGGTTAATAGAAGAGTAGATCTTTCTCAATACTATGCTTACAAGGGGAAGCAAATTCAGCTGGCAGGTTTCCTCTAAGTTTCATGATAACAAAACACCCTGCACAATAAAATGACTTCACGGCTTTGACATATACTGTATACTTCTTGCATACTGTGCCCCAGTCCCATAAAGTATATAGTCACAAAAGGACTTTGTATTTTATAGTCACTGGGGTGTCTGCGGTATACTAAGAACCGCGGTTGCTGTGAAATACAGTCGTAGCAAAAGCTGTAAATATCGATATTGCTGCGAAAGTCATAAATATAGGCATGCAATAAATAGACATAGCTGGCATCTTGCCGCAGCTGCTGTCTGTGGTTGCATTAGTGATGGCAGGTGCCATGGTGAGATGACTATCTTGGCTCAGAAATGATGTATTTATTTCTCAAGGGAGTCCAAGTTTAACTGAGAATGGAAACTTGCCTTACCAGTAACATGGAGGATGAAAACGTTTCCAGTTAGTGGTGAGCTATGTGCATGGGTGCAGAAAATAGGCAGCAGCCAGAGAGTTACGTACGGAGCAAAGTTAAACTCTCATAATAATCATAAAAGGCACAATATTTTGCCCTTGTTTTATGATGGTAGAAATTCTGATAAATCAGTGAAAGCTATAACTGTGGGCAGGTACTATATAGGCAGCGGTATAAAGAACCCTAAAGAATTAGTGCTTAGATTCATTCTTAAAGGGAACCTGTCACCTGAATTTGGCGGGACCGGTTTTCAGTCATATGGGCGGAGTTTTCGGGTGTTTGATTCACCCTTTTCTTACCCGCTGGCTGCATGCTGGCCGCAATATTGGATTGAAGTTCATTCTCTGTCCTCCGTAGTACACGCCCGCACTACAGCTTTCTATGTAGCAGTGAGCTGCTTATCATAAAAGGGTGCCAAGCTCTTGTGCCCAAGCAATGATGAGCTACTAGAGCTAAAAAAAAATCATTGCAAGTAAACAACAAGACAGAGCTTGATAAGAGAGGCATCACTTAACCCCTAAGCTCTACCTCACTGTCTTCAGATTACAAAGCAAAAACCTGCTGACAGATTTCTCTGAAAAGACTTCATAAAGGAACAACTTATTGAAGGCTATGTTTTTCCACTTTCTGGAAATCATCTATACATTTCATGATTGATCAGTCAACCATGTAGTGCATGGATGGGACCGATCTGTAAGTAAGGGAATCACTTACACCGTGGTTCTCTTGTCTGGCTCGTACAGAGGATCTCATACACTAGGACATATCAGCAGGAGTTGTCATTGTGAGATAAGCCAACAACAATGTTTCAGCGAAGCTTTGGTTTATGCTCTTCTTTTATTTGGCATAATCATTTGTTCTTAAAAAGTAACAGACGTAAAAATAGCTTTTCAGTTTTTATTGTTTTTTGTAATCTTGAATTCAAATTTATTGATATTTGAGTAACGATGAAGATAAACGTTAGTCAAGTATATAGCAATTTGCATATTAAATTTCCCAGAGGAGCATTGCACGGCGAATAAGCCTCCTTACCTTGACAAGCCAGAGCTGGTATGTCACTCTCTACAAGGAGAAACGATACCCCTTAGACCCCAGTCCAGAGCCTCTCATCTAGCCAAATTAGCTCTCATGCTTCGCACTGATGAAGGCCAACAGCCCGAAACACCGTGTCTGCGAATTGAGATACTTTTATCCTAAGTCATATTGCACGACTCGCTAAAGGGTTGATTGTGACTTGAAGGATTACTACTTCCAACAGGTGGCGCTATAGAGTTTAAGTCCTCTTTTTCTCTGAAGACAAGTGATATATTAACATCATTGTAGGCATAAAACCTAAGACAGAAAGAATATGAACATATACCCTACTGTAAGAAAGTAAAAGCAGCAGCGCATGAAAATAGCATAAGGGGCTTAGTAAACACTGTTTTAAGTTAAGAAAAAGAGTAAAAGCCATTCTACCAGCGTCAGGGTGTACCCAAATTAGGGATGGTCCTAACTGCCAGCATTAAAACCTTACCATGTGTCAAAGTGATGTTAATGTGATTAAGAGCCAAGCAGGATCGGGCCCTGAACATGAGTACTTAGCAAAATGGGAAGTTATATAAACTTAATATCCAGCTCAAAGAAAGGGAGGCCACACACTTACCTGCAATAAGTGCAGAAACCTGAAACTTAACAAAAAAAAATGAATTGGAGTATAAGTTGGTCTGCATGCATGTTCACAGTGGCCATTAAGCAGATAAAACCTAAGAAGGAACCAAAATGAACCTATACCCTGCTGTAATCAAATAAGTAAAAGCAATAGTACATACAAATAATATTGGGTACTTAGAAAACACCATTTTTTATTTAAAAAAAAGTGTAAAAGGCATCCCAATGGTATCAAAGTGTACCCAAATTCAGGATGGTCCTAACCTCAAGTATTAGAAGTATTAAAGGTTAGGACTAGCCCTAATCTTGACCATGGTGGGATACATTTTACACTTTTATTTTTATTTAAAACGGTGTTTACTAAGTAACCTTCGTTATTTATATGCATGTTTGTGTGAGGCCCCAGGGTCCTGGTTGTCACAGTGGCAATGCTTTTGTCATGGGGAGAGTGATGTCAAACTTGGAAGCGATGGAGGATTCCTTTTAACAGGTAATTAGCACATACAATACCATTCTGACTTCAGACCAGAAGGGGGAGCTCTATACCCAAAATCGGGGGAGCTGCTCTCTCTTTGGTCGGGAGGAGTTAGTTGCTAGGCAGTTGGGAAGAATTAGACAGTTGGTGCCAGACAGCAGACTGGAGCAGTCTGAGGCAGAAGGACGGGTGAGGGGCTGTACAGAATGAGATGCTGTAGCTCTTAGTGAAATACAGAAGGAAGAACAGCCCTTAGCTAACGTGGCAGAGAGCGAAGCACAGGAGTGTGTCTAAAGGGGAGAATAGCTGTAACTGGGCTACATTCCTGATTGAGCGCAGACACCGGTAGCCAAAAGACCGAGGCTTTTGTGGGACTCTAAGACACATAGCAGAAACCGGCAGGACAGCTGGATTATACATCACCTGTTCGCCCTAACACCCAGGAGACACAGTGAAACAGAGCCCGGGTCATGATAGAGACCCTGTAAAAAGGCTCGAGTCACCTGTCATACGGGTTTGTGTCCCAGTTCAACAAAGGACAGAGATAACTGAGAGGACCTTGCTACAAAGCCATAGGCAGTAAGGGACAATAACACCACAGCGCTAGAAGGAAGGCTTTTAACTCCACCTGACAAATCTGGACTCTGAACTCGCTTCCAAGCCAGCCGGACCCTGCCTGTACCTGTGATCTGGTGCCCTGGACTTTGGCTGCCTGCTACCATCAGTAAACCAGGTATAAAGATTGCCCAGCTGTGTCCTTCGTTCTTTACTGCACCACTCACCATCCTCCATCTATTCATCAGGAGCCCTGGGGACCTACTTCACCTGTAGGAAGTTATACCATATGGCTGCCATAACATCACCCCAGAGGAGCCTTTAAGCAGCGTCG
This sequence comes from Ranitomeya imitator, assembly GCF_032444005.1. NCBI lineage: Eukaryota > Metazoa > Chordata > Amphibia > Anura > Dendrobatidae > Ranitomeya > Ranitomeya imitator. The sequence goes on along the minus strand of NC_091284.1, from coordinate 343,226,918 downwards.
GTCCCTACTGACCAAATACCACAGGTGGCGTCACAAACTTTCCTAATTTCAAAAACCCTATAAAGACCTTCCCTTTAACATGGGCGCCCAGGGCCACAGACTGGGTCACCACCGCCATGACACGTCCCTTTGAGTAAGAGACCCAGTACCGAGTACCCCACTGCCCTGGCGGGCGTATAATTTTGGCGTCACAAACAGGATGGACCAACCCAGTAAATGGGTTTTGTGCGCCTAAGAGACTGTGCTTTATTGAGAAACTACAGAGACTTTGTTGGATTGTATGCCAGAGACTTTAAAGAGCTTCTAAAACATCACCATCAAAACATCGCCATAACTGCATCACATCAGTTAGGGTTGGGGCTACAGTTCAGGTTAGGGTTGGGGCTAAAGTTAGGGTTAGGGTTGGGGCTAAAGTTAGGGTTAGGGTTTGGATTACATTTACGGTTGGGAATAGGGTTGGGATTAGGGTTAAGGGTGTGTCAGGGTTAGGGGTGTGGTTAGGGTTACCAGTGAGATTAGGGTTAGGGGTGTGTTTGGATTAGGGTTTCAGTTAGAATTGGGGGGTTTCCACTGTTTAGGCGCATCAGGGGCTCTCCAAACGCGACATGGCGTCCGATCTCAATTCCAGCCAATTCTGCGTTGAAAAAGTAAAATAGTGCTCCTTTCCTTCCGAGCTCTCCCGTGCGCCCAAACAGGGGTTTACCCCAACATATGGGGTATCAGCATACTCAGGCCACATTGGACAATAACTTTTAGTGTCCAATTTCTCCTGTTACCCTTGGGAAAATACAGAACTGGGGGATAAAATATAATTTTTGTGGGAAAAGTTTTATTTTTTATTTTCACAGCTCTGCGTTATAAACTGTAGTGAAACACTTGGGGGTTCAAAGCTCTCACACCACATCTAGATAAGATCCTTAGGGGGTCTACTTTCCAAAATGGTGTCACTTGTGGGGGTTTCAATGTTTAGGCACATCAGTGGCTCTCCAAACGCAACATGGCGTCCCATCTCAATTCCAGTCAATTTTGCATTGAAAAGTCAAATGGCGCTCTTTCCTTTCCGAGCTCTGCCATGCGCCCAAACAGTGGTTTACTCCCACATGAGGGGTATCAGCGTACTCAGGACAAATTGTACAACAACTTTTAGGGTCCAATTTCTTCTCTTACCCTTGGGAAAATAAAAAATTGGGGGTGAAAAAATAATTTTTGTGAAAAAATATGATTTTTTATTTTTATGGCTCTGCATTATAAACTTCTGTGAATCACTTAATGGGTCAAAGTGCTCACCACACATCTAGGTAAGTTCCTTAGGGGGTCTACTTTCCAAAATAGTGTCACTTGTGGGGGGTTTCAATGTTTAGGCACATCAGGGGCTCACCAAACGCAACATGGCATCCCATCTCAGTTCCAGTCAATTTTGCATTGAAAAGTCAAATGGCGCTCCTTCCCTTCCGAGCTCTGCCATGCGACCAAACAGTGGTTTACCCCCACATATGGGGTATCAGCGTACTCAAGTCAAATCGTACAACAACTTTTGGGGTCCATTTTCTCCTGTTACCCTTGGTAAAATAAAATAAATTGGAGCTGAAGTAAATGTTTTGTGAAAAAAAGTTAAATGTTCATTTTTATTTAAACATTCGAAAAATTCCTGTGAAACACCTGAAGCTTTAATAAACTTCTTGAATGTTGTTTTGAGCACATTGAGGGGTGCACTTTTTAGAATGGTGTCACACTTGGGTATTTTCTATCATATAGACACCTAAAAATGACTTCAAATGAGATGTAGTCCCTAAAAAAAAATGGTGTTGTAAAAATAAGAAATTGCTGGTCAAATTTTCACCCTTTCAACTCCCTAACAAAAAAAAAATTTTGGTTCCAAAATTGTGCTGATGTAAAGTAGACATGTGGGATATGTTTTTTATTAAGTATTTTGTGTGACATATCTCTGTGATTTAATTGCATAAACATTCAAATTTGGTAAATTGCAAAATTTTCAAAATTTTCGGCAAATTTCCATTTTTTTCACAAATAAACACAGGTAATATCAAAGAAATTTTACAACTGTCATAAAGTACAATATGCCATGAGAAAACATTGTCAGAATCACCAGGATCCATTGAAGCGTTCCAGAGTTATAACCTCATAAACGGACAGTGGTCAGAATTGTAAAAATTGGCCCGGTCATTAACGTGCAAACCACCCTTGGGGGTAGTGGGGTTAAAAATAACAGCCACCAAATGGAGCGCTATGAGGAGTGCAGGAAAAAGAGGGGTGTGCCATTGTGGGTGGAGCCTGAAGAGAGAGCGTGAAGAGGAAGCGGGTACCGTGCTTCGAGAGGAACCGCAAGTGAGGACGCCATGCAGCAGAGCTGTAAGTGAAGACGTCGTGCAGAGGTGGCGTCACAAACTTTCCTAACTTCAAAAACCCCTTTAAAGACCTTCCCTTTAACATGGGCGCCCAGGGTCATGGACTGGGTCACCACCGCCGTGACACGTCCCTTTAAGTATCAGACCCGGTACTGATTACCCCACTGCCCTGGCGGGCGTATAATTTGCTTTTACTTATTTACTATCAGCAGGGTATATGCTCATTTTGTTTCTGTCTCAGTTTCCTTTTTCTGTTTAACCCCTTTACCCCCAAGGGTGGTTTGCACGTTAATGACCAGGCCAATTTTTACAATTCTGACCACTGTCCCTTTATGAGGTTATAACTCCGAAACGCTTCAACGGATCCTGGTGATTCTGACATTGTTTTCTCGTGACATATTGTACTTCATGATAGTGGTAAAATTTCTTTGATAGTACCTGCGTTTATTTGTGAAAAAAACAGAAATTTGGCGAAAATTTTGAAAATTTCGCAATTTTCAAACTTTGAATTTTTATGCAATTAAATCACAGAGATATGTCACACAAAATACTTAATAAGTAACATTTCCCACATGTCTCCTTTACATCAGCATAATTTTGGAACCAATTTTTTTTTTTGTTAGGGAGTTATAAGGGTTAAAAGTTGACCAGCAATTTCTCATTTTTACAACACCATTTTTTTTTAGGGACCACGTCTCATTTGAAGTCATTTTGAGGGGTCTATATGATAGAAAATGCCCAAGTGTGACACCATTCTAAAAACTGCACCCCTCAAGGTGCTCAAAACCACATTCAAGAAGTTTATTAACCCTTCAGGTGTTTAATAGGAATTTTTGGAATGTTTAAATAAAAATGAACATTTAACTTTTTTACACAAAAAATTTACTTCAGCTCCAATTTGTTTTATTTTACCAAGGGTAACAGGAGAAATTGGACCCAAAAAGTTGTTGTCCAATTTGTCCTGAGTACGCTGATACCCCATATGTGGCAGTAAACCACTGTTTGGGCGCATGGGAGAGCTCGGAAGGGAAGGAGCGCTATTTGACTTTTCAATGCAAAATTGACAGGAATTGAGATGGGACGCCATGTTGCGTTTGGAGAGCCACTGATGTGCCTAAACATTGAAACCCCCCACAAGTGACACCATTTTGGAAAGTAGACCCCCTAAGGAACTTATCTAGAGGTGTGGTGAGCACTTTGACCCACCAAGTGCTTCACAGAAGTTTATAATGCAGAACCGTAAAAATAAAAAATCATATTTTTTCACAAAAATTATATTTTTGCCCCCAATTTTTTATTTTTCCAAGGGTAACAGGAGAAATTGGACCCCAAAAGTTGTTGTCCAATTTGTCCTGAGTACGCTGATACCCCATATGTGGGGGGGAACCACCGTTTGGGCGCATGGGAGGGTTCGGAAGGGAAGGAGCGCCATTTGGAATGCAGACTTAGATGGAATGGTCTGCAGGCGTCACATTGCGTTTGCAGAGCCCCTAATGTACCTAAACAGTAGAAACCCCCCACAAGTGACACCATTTTGGAAAGTAGACCCCCTAAGGAACTCATCTTGATGTGTTGTGAGAGCTTTGAACCCCCAAGTATTTCACTACAGTTTATAACGCAGAGCCATGCAAATAAAAAATATTTTTTTTTCCACAAAAATTATATTTTAGCCCCCAGTTTTGTATTTTTCCAAGGTTAGCAGGAGAAATTGGACCCTAAATGTTGTTGTCCAATTTGTCCTGAGTACGCTGATACCCCATATGTGGGGGGGAACCACCGTTTGGGCGCATGGGAGGGCTCGGAAGGGAAGGAGCATCATTTGGAATGCAGACTTAGATGGATTGGTCTGCAGGCGTCACACTGCGTTTGCAGAGCCCCTAATGTACCTAAACAGTAGAAACCCCCCACAAGTGACCCCATATTGGAAACTAGACCCCTCAATGAACTTATCTAGATGTGTTGTGAGAACTTTGAACCCCCAAGTGTTTCACTACAGTTTATAACGCAGAGCCGTGAAAATAAAAAATCTTTTTGTTTTCCCACAAAAATTATTTTTTAGCCCCCAGTTTTGTATTTTCCCAAGGGTAACAGGAGAAATTGGTCCACAAAAGTTGTTGTCCAATTTGTCCTGAGTACGCTGATACCCCATATGTTGGGGTAAACCCCTGTTTGGGCACACAGGAGAGCTCGGAAGGGAAGGAGCACTGTTTTACTTTTTCAACGCAGAATTGGCTGGAATTGAGATCGGACGCCATGTCGTGTTTGGAGAGCCCCTGATGTGCCGAAACAGTGGAAACCCCCCAATTATAACTGAAACCCTAATCTAAACACACCCCTAACCCTAATTCCAACGGTAACCCTAACCACACCTCTAACCCTGACACACCCCTAACCCTAATCCCAACCCTATTCCCAACTGTAAATGTAATCTAAACCCTAACCCTAACTTTAGCCCCAACCCTAACTGTAGCCCCAACCCTAACCCTAACCCTAGCCCTAACCCTAGCCCTAACCCTAGCCCTAACCCTAGCCCTAACCCTAGCCCTAACCCTAGCCCTAACCCTAGCCCTAACCCTAACCCTAGCCCTAGCCCTAACCCTAGCCCTAACCCTAGCCCTAACCCTAGCCCTAGCCCTAGCCCTAACCCTAGCCCTAACCCTAGCCCTAATGGGAAAATGGAAATAAATACATTTTTTTTTATTTTTCCCTAAATAAGGGGGTGATGAAGGGGGGTTTGATTTACTTTTATAGCGAGTTTTTTAGCGGATTTTTATGATTGGCAGCCGTCACACACTGAAAGACCCTTTTTATTGCAAAAAATATTTTTTGCAATACCACATTTTGAGAGCTATAATTTTTCCATATTTTGGTCCACAGAGTCATGTGAGGTCTTGTTTTTTGCGGGACGAGTTGACGTTTTTATTGAAAACATTTTTGGGCACGTGACATTTTTTTATCGCTTTTTATTCCGATTTTTGTGAGGAAGAATGACCAAAAGCCAGCTATTCATGAATTTCTATTGGGGGAGGCGTTTATACCGTTCCGCGTTTGGTAAAATTGATAAATCAGTTTTATTCTTCGGGTCAGTACGATTACAGCGATACCTCATTTATATCATTTTTTTATGGTTTGGTGCTTTTATACGATAAAAACTATTTTACAGAAAAAATAATTATTTTTGCATCGCTTTATTCTCAGGACTATAACTTTTTTATTTTTTTGCTGATGATGCTTTATGGCGGCTCTTTTTTTGCGGGACAATATGACGCTTTCAGCGGTACCATGGTTATTTATATCTGTCCTTTTGATCGCGTGTTATTCCACTTTTTGTTCGGCGGTATGATAATAAAGCGTTGTTTTTTGCCTCGTTTTTTTTTTTTTTTTCTTACGGTGTTTACTGAAGGGGTTAACTAGTGGGACAGTTTTATAGGTCGGGTCGTTACGGACGCGGCGATACTAAATATGTGTACTTTTATTGGTTTTTTTTTTTTATTTAGATGAAGAAATGTATTTATGGGAATAATATTTTTTTTTTTTTTTCATTATTTTGGAATATTTTTTTTTATTTTTTTTACACATTTGGAAATTTTTTTTTTTACTTTTTTACTTTGTCCCAGGGGGGGACATCACAGATCAGTGATCTGACAGTTTGCACAGCACTCTGTCAGATCACTGATCTGACATGCAGCGCTGCAGGCTTCACAGTGCCTGCTCTGAGCAGGCTCTGTGAAGCCACCTCCCTCCCTGCAGGACCCGGATCCGCGGCCATCTTGGATCCGGGGCTCGAGCAGGGAGGGAGGTGAGGAGACCCTCGCAGCAACGCGATCACATCGCGTTGCTGCGGGGGGCTCAGGGAAGCCCGCAGGGAGCCCCCTCCCTGCGCGGTGCTTCCCTGCACCGCCGGCACATCGCGATCATCTTTGATCGCGGTGTGCCAGGGGTTAATGTGCCGGGGGCGGTCCGTGACCGCTCCTGGCACATAGTGCCGGGTGTCAGCTGCGATAAGCAGCTGACACCCGGCCGCGATCGGCCGCGCTCCCCCCGTGAGCGCGGCCGATCGGCTATGACGTACTATCCCGTCCAGGGTCAGATAAGCCCAGGGCACCTCGACGGGATAGTACGTCTAAGGTCACAGAGGGGTTAATTATCAATGTGAACATGTCCTAATTTGCATGCGCTCCAAACATTGTACACACAGCTCTGTGTTTAGGGTACAGTATATTTGTCCATCTCCATACATAGAAGTCAGGGGACTGTAGCAAAGGTGCACTGTCCAGTGCTTCTAGAACCATGGCATGTAGAATGAAATCAGAAATATTTCATCGGATTACGGTATTACATTGATTGTATTTGCTTTACTAACTGATATAGCACCACCATATTCCACAGGTTTGTTTAACAGTTTATTTTTTTCTCATTTTATCTATTTTATATATGCATTTATTTACAATTATTACTTTCTTAAATAAAGAATTTTTATAATATAATAATTACTGATAGCAGTGCTAACTGAGGCTCAGTGGTTAGCACAGCAGCCTTGCAGCGCTGGGGTCTTGGGTTCAAATCCCATCAAGGATAACATCCGCAAGGAGTTTGTATGTTCTCTCCGTGTTTGCGTGGGTTTCCTCTGGGTTCTCCGGTTTCCTCCTACATTCCAAATAAATACTGATAGGGGATTTAGATTGTGAGCCCCAATGATAACAGTGATGATAATGTCTGTAAAGCGCTGCAGAATTAATGGTGCTATACAAGTAAATAAATCAAATAATGTCAGGGCTTTTATTAAATGAGTTGTCTAGCAACATTCCTTAGATGCCCTGCTCTACAATGCTATCTTATGAAAAGTCTGAAACATAGAGGCTTTCTGCAGTTGGATATACCACTGGCTCTCCTTCTCAGTAAGGGAGATTAGTAGTTTTCGGAAGACAGATTATTACTTAAATAAACCTGTCTGCAGTTTCATGCTGTTCTAACCACGGACAGCATGAAATATGGTCAGGCTCCCTAATTATAATGAACTGCTTCTTAAGAGGACATTTATTGAGACTGGCATTTCATATGCCAATCTTAATCTGAAGTACGCTGGGGAACAATACGCCAAAAGTCGGAATTGAAAATTAGTATTTATTAAAGTCTTGAAATAGAAAAAACATTTGCAAAGTGATTCATGTCATTTACATCCATTCCTATGGTAGCACTGAACGTAGCAGTAAGTTTACCCATATTGAACAAACAGATACTGTGCTTCATCTGTTCTTCTAATACGAACGGTTTATGAAATAGTTCAGTTTAAGGCAAGATTTGTACAAGCACGGAAATTGTCAAACCTAATTTATTTTTAGCGTTTTCAATTAATTTTTGTGCAATACAATAATTGGACACACTAATGATAGAAAACATAGTCAGGATTGCATTTCTGACAAATAGGTTGGCTTTCTGCCGGCTGGTGGGTCATGGTTGCTGCTAGCTATACGTTGCAACGCAAACACAGGACTAGCGTTTGTGGTGATGGGGTAGCATGATGGTGAGAACTTCTGTTGTGCAGCTACATATACTAATTTGAAAAGCTCAGGCAGACGTCGGGGGATTTCGGTACGATCTCAGAGCACATTGCAAGGACTGGCTGCGGCTCTCTCAACTTGAACGTCAATGCTTGATATATGTCTATAGGTTGTCACAGTCATATCGGAGTAAAATAGGGCTGTATCACCATATTTGTCCCAACGAAAAGACTGCATCTTTTCCAGAAAACAATCATACTGTTCTTAGGCTACGTTCACATTTGCGTTGTGCAGGGCTGCGTCGGCGACGCAACGCACAACGCAAACAAGAACGCATGCAAAACGCATAGTTTTGCGACGCATGCGTCCTTTTTTTGCCGGATTTTGGACGCAAAAAAAATGCATTTTGCTGCGTCTTCTGCACCCTAACGCTTGCGGCAAAAAATACGCATGCATCGCAAAACGCATGCAAACGCATGTCCATGCGCCCTCATGTTAAATATAGGGGCACATGGCGCATGCGTCGCCGCGGCTGCGCCCGACGCAGCTCGGCAGAACGCAAATGTGAACGTAGCCTTCGTGTCTCCAATAATGTACCAACACAGCGTAGCCTTAATTGATGAAGCTGTATACCGCAAAATATTCTTCATTCCATGCCACTCAATGCTAAATACATTCATACTGAGCCTATATTTTTCTGTTGCAGGGAGTGAATGTTATACTCTTTATTGAATATTCAGTTCAGTTGGACAAAAGGAAGAACTGCTGTATTGAGCTGAGCAATGTGAACCCCATTGGTGAGTTCATGTATCTTGTACACTACTGTAATTTGGCAGCTATCTGTTTCTGAGTGCAGTGGATGGCATGACTGAATGCGTTCCTGTGCATTTTACAGTAAGAAATAGCATTCAATGCCGTGCTATAATGTCCTCGGAATGAATCACTGAGGCATACATTGGATCACATTGTCTCATTTGTTCTGCTCATCATAAATAGCAAAAAGTATTGAACTGAATCTTAAAAAAAGTAATTTATGACTGTCACGTAAATCAAAACTTTGCATAAATCAATAGAAAAGGGTTTGCAAGAAGCATTGTCAATTATCTTATCATAGAAATATGCTTTTCTGCTCACTTTTGAACCATGCCATCCCCTCCCTCCTGCCTCCTCATTCATCATCCACTCTGAAAAATAAGTCAAACTAGTGTTGGTCAAAGCAAGATGGACAGGATGCACTGCCTATTGTACTCTGTGGAGGGAAAGGAGTGACGAGTTCTCATCGCAATTAGAGGCCAGCAGAAATGGTCAGACACAGATAGATGGAGATGTAGATGTAAGTAATAGTTTTGTCTAACACCAGTGCGGCATTCACAGCCACACAGCTCAGTACTATTGTATAGTATAGTATTATATAGAATGAATGCATTCTGCTTCTCATGTTTTTCATGTGTTAAAGAGAAAGAAGAGCAGAAATCCACTCGCTCTTATGTGCTGTTCATGGAATACAATATAGTGGCTGGTCTCCACTCCGTAGGTCGGAGAGGGCTGAAAATTAGAAATAGTGCGACATACTGTAAGTCACTTAATGGCCAGAAATAGTGTAATTCCTTATGTGAACACATAACAGCCTATGCAGAAAAGTTACCTCAAATGACAGATATGCATTCACATTATTTTTTTGTTTTAAACTGTATGTACTGTATCATTATAAATGTTTTTTATGGGTGTCAGGACCGAGCATTCCTACATGAATAATTTCCTGGAAAGTGGATGGGTCGTTGTGGGCCAGTTGAATGGCCATTAAGGTCTCCCGATCTGACCCCCTTAGACTTTTATGTTTGGGGTCATCTGAACTCAGTTGTCTATGCTATGAAGATACGAGATGTGCAGCATGTGAAACAACGGATACTGGAAGCCTGTGCTAGCATTTCTTCTGCGGTGTTGGTATCAGTGTGTCAAGAGTGGGAGAGGAGGGTTGCATTGACAATCCAACACAATGGGCAGCACTTTGAACACATTTTATAAGTGGTCAAAAACTTGTAAATAACTCATGAAAGAATAAAGTTATGTTAAAACCAAGCACACCATTGTTTTTCTTGTGAAATTCTCAATAAGTTTGATGTGTCACATGACACTCTTCCCATTGAAAAAAATAAAGTTGGATCCAAATTGGCTGACTTCAAAATGGCTGCCATGGTCACCACCCATCTTGAAAAGTTCCCCTCTCCCAAATACTAACGTGCCACAAACAGAAAGTTGATATCACCAACCATTCCCATTTTATGTAGGTGTATCCATATAAATGGTCCACCCTGTGTTATGTATTCTGTTCTGATTATATTGTTTCAACGTATTTATTGTAATATCTAGAACAGGTGATCAAATGATCACAGGTTCATATAATCTAATCAGACTAAAAGAAAGCAAAAATAGTTTTTAAATTTACAAAAAAAAAACTGAAAATTCTAATCAATCCCCTTTTCCCAAGCTGAAAAATAAAAGCAGATATTGATATGTCCAATCAACTCCAAAATGGTATTTATAAAAACATCAACTTAGTGTGCAAAAAACAAGATCTCACAAAGATCAATCTATAGAAACTTATAATAATTAAGGGTCTCAGAAAATGGAGGCAGAAAACTTTTTTTTTTTTTTTTTTTACAAATTTCTGATTTCTTTTTTCAGCCACTTAAATACAAAAGGCATATATATGTAATCATGCAAACCTTAAAAATCATATTGCCAGGTTATTTTCATTGCACAACAACTGCTGTAAAAATAAAATCCAGAAAACAATGCCCTAATTGCGTTTTCTTCTGCAATTTAATCACACTTGAATTTTTTTTTAACTTTTTGTCAGTACATTATTTCTTAAAATGAACGGTGTTAATCAAAGCTACAACTCATCCTGCATTGAATAAGCCCATAAGCAGCTATGCCGGTGTCTCTTTGAAGAATGGGAGGAAAAAATAAAGCAAAAAAATTAAAATTGTCTATATGGGGTTAAGAAGTTTATTTACAGGTTCATCTCACAAAATTAGAATATCAAAAAGTTAATTTATTTCAGTTCTTCAATGCATAAAGTAAAACTCATATATTAGAAATTACAATTAGAGTTATGTATTTCAAGTATTTATTTCTGTTCATGTTGATGATTATGGCTTACAGCTAGGGTTGAGCGACCTTTACTTTTATAGGATCGGGTCGGGTTTCACGAAACCCGACTTTATCAAAAGTCGGGTCGAGTGAAATCGGCCGATCCTATAAAAAAGTCGGGGTCGGGGTCGGCCGAAACCCGAAACCCAATGCAGTGCATTGGGTTTCATGGTTCCCAGGGTCTGAAGGAGAGGAAACTCTCCTTCAGGCCCTGCGATCCATATTTTAGTGTAAAATAAAGAATTAAAATAAAAAATATCGCAATACTTACCCTCTGACGCGCCCTGGTACTAACCGGGAACCTTCCTTTCTTCGAATCAGCGCTTTCAGGACCTTCGGTGATGTCGCGGTGACGTAGCGGCTTGTGATTGGTCGCGCGACCGCCCATGTGACCGCCGCGCGACCAATCAGAAGCCGTGACGTCACCGCGACGTCACCGAAGGTCCTGGAAGCGCTGATTCTTAGGAAGGAAGGCTGCCGGAAAGAAGCAGGGCGCGTCCGAGGGTGAGTATATTCCTATTAGGTATATACTCACCCTCGGACGCGCCCTGCTTCTTTCCGGCAGCCTTCCTTCCTAAGAATCAGCGCTTCCAGGACCTTCGGTGACGTCGCGGTGACGTCACGGCTTCTGATTGGTCGCGCGGCGGTCACATGGGCGGTCGCGCGACCAATCACAAGCCGCGACGTCACCGCAAGGTCTTTGAAGCGCTGATTCGAAGGAGGAAGGTTCCCGGTTAGTACCAGGGCGCGTCAGAGGGTAAGTATTGCGATATTTTTTATTTTAATTCTTTATTTTACACTTAAATCTGAATTCCGATACCAATTCCCGATATCTTAAACATATCGGGAATCTGTATCGGAATTCCGATTCCAGATTCAGAAGATCGCCGACTTCATGGCCGACCCCACACTGGGGTCGGATCGGGTTTCATGAAACCCGACCTTGCCAAAAGTCGGCGACTTCTGAATCTTACCGACCCGTTTCGCTCAACCCTACTTACAGCCAATGAAAACCCAAAAGTTATTATCTCAGTAAATTAAAATAATTTATAACACCAACTTGAAAAAATGATTTTAACATCTGAAATGTTGGCCTACTGAAATGTGTGTTCAGTAAATGCACTCAATACTCGGTGGGGGCTCCTTTTTCATCAATTACTGCATCAATTCTGCGTGACATGGAGGTGATCAGTCCGTAGCACTGCTGAGGTGTTATGGAAGCCCAGGTTGCTTTGATAGCAGCCTTCAGCTCGTCTGCATTGTTAGATCTGGTGTCTCTCATCTTCCTCTTGACAATACCCCATGGATTCTCAACCCAACAATGGAGACGAGCTGAAGGCTGCTATCAAAGCAACCAGGCCTTCCATAACACCTCAGCAATGACACACACTTATCGCCTCCATGCCACGTTGCATTGATGCAGCAATTGATGCAAAAGGAGCCCCGACCAAGTATTGAGTTATAAAGTCTTCTAATTTACTGAGATAATGACTTTTGGTTTTTCATTGCCTGTAAGCCATAATCATCAACATTAAAGGGACACTGTCACCTGAATTTGGAGGGAACAATCTTCAGCCATGGAGGCAGGGTTTTGGGGTTTTTGATTCACCCTTTCCTTACCCGCTGCCTGCATGCTGGCTGCAATATTGGATTGAAGTTCATTCTCTGTCCTCCGTAGTACATGCAATCTTGCCTTGCGCAGGCGTGTACTATGGAGGACAGAGAATGAACTTCAATCCAATATTGCAGCCAGCATGCAGCCAGCGGGTAAGGAAAGGGTGAATCAAAAACCCCAAAACCCCGCCTCCATGGCTGAAGATTGTTCTCTCCAAATTCAGGTGACAGTGTCCCTTTAACAGAAATAAACACTTGAAATAGATCACTCTGTTTGTAATGACTCTATATAATATATGAGTTCCACTTTTTTTATTGAAGAACTGAAATAAATTAACTATTTGGTGATATTCTACTTTTGTGATATGCACCAGTATTTGACTAATAGATAATTAGATGGACAGCAAGACGTACAATATATACTGTAGATGTATTGACACTGTCTTATCAGCTACCAATTAAACCGCCGTAGCCTGTGCAAATCGTATTGTGCGGCCACATATTTTTTTGTATTGGAACCACCTTGCTACACAGTGTGTGTAAGAATGTTCAGCACACTTATTAGCTTTCAAATATAACATCCGTATAATATACATAGCTAGGAGACCAAGATGAACCGGATTGACAGACATATAGCAATCATCAAAGTAACAGCCATGCCACACTAGCTATTAATATAGTGCACCTATGCTATTGTAAGCAGGTTACTGGGATGCAACAGACAATGAGGAGACAATGGTACTTAACCAACTCTAGTTATTTAACTAACACAAAAAGGCAAGTATATATAGCCCTGCAGCGCTGGGGTCCTGGGTTTGAATCCCACCAAGGACACTATCTGCAAGGAGTTTGTATGTTCTCCCCGTGTTTGCGTGGGTTTCCTCCGGGTACTCCGGTTTCCTCCCACATTCAAAAAGACATACTGCTAGGGAATTTAGATTGTGAGCCCTAACGGGGACAGCGATGATAATGTGTGCAAACTGTAAAGCGCTGCGGAATATGTTAGCGCTATATAAATAAAAAGATTATTATTATTATTATTATACATGTAAGCACTATATGGCATTAACAGTAACAGGGTCAATACAGTATATTATGTCACAGCAAAGCGACTAAATACAGTACAATATTCTGCATTGAGCAAGGGGTTGGACACGGTGACCCTTGAGTTCGCTTCCAACTCTAATATTCTATCATTCTATGATTCTATCTCATCAATGTTTTATTACAAATATTGTTCTTGCTATCTATCATTTAAATGACTGTTAATGACTTTATGTCTCAAATTCACAGTCATCACTCTCAGTACTGTCTTTCACTAGGGGGACTTGTCAGGGAGTCACAAAAACACTGAACTTTAGGAAGGCAAAGTTTGACCAGCTTAGAGATGCCCTTAATCTGGTAGACTGGGACAATATCCTCAGAAATAAGAATACAGATAATAAATGGGAAATGTTTAAGAACATCCTAAATAGGCAGTGTAAGCGGTTTATACCTTGTGGGAATAAAAGGACTAGAAATAGGAAAAACCCAATGTGGCTAAACAAAGAAGTAAGACAGGCAATTAACAGTAAAAAGAAAGCATTTGCACTACTAAAGCAGGATGGCACCATTGAAGCTCTAAAAAACTATAGGGAGAAAAATACTTTATCTAAAAAACTAATTAAAGCTGCCAAAAAGGAAACAGAGAAGCACATTGCTAAGGAGAGTAAAACTAATCCCAAACTGTTCTTCAACTATATCAATAGTAAAAGAATAAAAACTGAAAATGTAGGCCCCTTAAAAAATAGTGAGGAAAGAATGGTTGTAGATGACGAGGAAAAAGCTAACATATTAAACACCTTCTTCTCCACGGTATTCACGGTGGAAAATGAAATGCTAGGTGAAATCCCAAGAAACAATGAAAACCCTATATTAAGGGTCACCAATCTAACCCAAGAAGAGGTGCGAAACCGGCTAAATAAGATTAAAATAGATAAATCTCCGGGTCCGGATGGCATACACCCACGAGTACTAAGAGAACTAAGTAATGTAATAGATAAACCATTATTTCTTATTTTTAGTGACTCTATAGCGACAGGGTCTGTTCCGCAGGACTGGCGCATAGCAAATGTGGTGCCAATATTCAAAAAGGGCTCTAAAAGTGAACCTGGAAATTATAGGCCAGTAAGTCTAACCTCTATTGTTGGTAAAATATTTGAAGGGTTTCTGAGGGATGTTATTCTGGATTATCTCAATGAGAATAACTGTTTAACTCCATATCAGCATGGGTTTATGAGAAATCGCTCCTGTCAAACCAATCTAATCAGTTTTTATGAAGAGGTAAGCTATAGGCTGGACCACGGTGAGTCATTGGACGTGGTATATCTCGATTTTTCCAAAGCGTTTGATACCGTGCCGCACAAGAGGTTGGTACACAAAATGAGAATGCTTGGTCTGGGGGAACATGTGTGTAAATGGGTTAGTAACTGGCTTAGTGATAGAAAGCAGAGGGTGGTTATAAATGGTATAGTCTCTAACTGGGTCGCTGTGACCAGTGGGGTACCGCAGGGGTCAGTATTGGGACCTGTTCTCTTCAACATATTCATTAATGATCTGGTAAAAGGCTTACACAGTAAAATATCGATATTTGCAGATGATACAAAACTATGTAAAGCAGTTAATACAAGAGAAGATAGTATTCTGCTACAGATGGATCTGGATAAGTTGGAAACTTGGGCTGAAAGGTGGCAGATGAGGTTTAACAATGATAAATGTAAGGTTATACACATGGGAAGAGGGAATCAATAGCACCATTACACACTGAACGGGAAACCACTGGGTAAATCTGACAGGGAGAAGGACTTGGGGATCCTAGTTAATGATAAACTTACCTGGAGCAGCCAGTGCCAGGCAGCAGCTGCCAAGGCAAACAGGATCATGGGGTGCATTAAAAGAGGTCTGGATACACATGATGAGAGCATTATACTGCCTCTGTACAAATCCCTAGTTAGACCGCACATGGAGTACTGTGTCCAGTTTTGGGCACCGGTGCTCAGGAAGGATATAATGGAACTAGAGAGAGTACAAAGGAGGGCAACAAAATTAATAAAGGGATGGGAGAACTACAATACCCAGATAGATTAGCGAAATTAGGATTATTTAGTCTAGAAAAAAGACGACTGAGGGGCGATCTAATAACCATGTATAAGTATATAAGGGGACAATACAAATATCTCGCTGAGGATCTGTTTATACCAAGGAAGGTGACGGGCACAAGGGGGCATTCTTTGCGTCTGGAGGAGAGAAGGTTTTTCCACCAACATAGAAGAGGATTCTTTACTGTTAGGGCAGTGAGAATCTGGAATTGCTTGCCTGAGGAGGTGGTGATGGCGAACTCAGTCGAGGGGTTCAAGAGAGGCCTGGATGTCTTCCTGGAGCAGAACAATATTGTATCATACAATTATTAGGTTCTGTAGAAGGACGTAGATCTGGGTATTTATTATGATGGAATATAGGCTGAACTGGATGGACAAATGTCTTTTTTCGGCCTTACTAACTATGTTACTATGTTACTATGTTACTAGGCCCGCTCCCATTATAGTCTATGTAAGCTCCTCTGACTCTGATCATTACACTGGCCCTAGGTGGGGTCATCAGTATTTCCTGCTAGGCTTCAAGTCCTAGATACAGTATGTGAGTCACTGGGTAGACAGTGTGCTCGTCGCACTGACCATTTCCATTCCTTGAAGCATGGCCCCAGCCCACTCCCTGTACCGTACATCTACACTGGAAGTAATGGCCCACAGGAAAGGTCCTCTGCTACAGCTAAATCATCTCTTGAGCCTGGTTTGGATCTAGTTATGGGCTTCTACTCGCACTACTTACAGATTTCTTACTGTCACTGGTTACGGACTTCTACTGGCACTGTTTATGGACTTCTACTGGTGCTGGTCACAGACTTCTTCTGGTGCTTGGCATTGACATATACTGGTTTGGATCTAGTTATGGGCTTCTACTCGCAATACTTACAGATCTCTTACTGTCACTGGTTACAGACTTCTACTGGCACTGTTGATGGACTTCTACTGGTGCTGGTTACGGACTTCTACTGGCACTGATCACAGTCTTTTACTGATGCTGGCCAGGGACTTCTACAAGAGCTGGTCGCAGATGGACTTATACTGGTGCTGGTCTCCGTCCTGTCTTCCACTAGCTCTGGGCATGAACTTCTAATGGCGCTGCTTACAGATCTACTACTGGCCCGGGTAACGGACTTCTACTGGCGCTGATCACAGACTTCTACTGGTGCTGGGCATGGACTTCTAATGGCGCAGCTTATGGATCTTTTACTGAGGCTGGTCACAGACTTCTACTTCTACTGGCGTGGTGGCGTGGATCTTTCTCTCTTGTCCACTTCCTTACACTATTTGCATAGCATTGCTGCTATATTACACTTTGGATTAAAAGAGTCACATAAAAAAAATAGCATAAAGCATTTGCCGTTACTTTAGCGATTGCTACATCTATAGACATCACATTGATAAATGACTTAAAGACAGGTTTACAATATAGAAACACATTCTATATACAGCACTGTAACTTTACATGGGCTCCACATCATGGTTTATTAATTTATTTTACTCATTTATATAGTGCCATTAATTCCACAGCACTTTATATACATTATTGGCACCGTCCCCGATGGGTCTCACAATCTAAATTCCCTATCAGTATGTCTTTGTAATGTGAGAGGAAACCGAAATACCCGGATGAAACCCAAGCAAACACAGGGAGAACATATAAACTTCTTGCAGATGTTGTCCTTGGTGGGATTTGAATCCAGGACCCCAGTGCTGCAAGGCTAACCATTGAGCCACCGTGCTGCATTCAGTCATTCTTAAACTGTTCCACTTTTATTACAGCACTCACAGCTGATTGTGGAATAGTTAGGAGGAAATAAATTTCATTAACTATTACAACAGTGATATCCTATTACAGCACCACACTTAACTTAAGGCCCCTTCACATTAAGCGACGCTGCAGCGATACCGACAACGATCCGGATCGCTGCAGCGTCGCTGTTAGGTCGCTGGAGAGCTGTCACATAGACAGCTCTCCAGCGACCAACGATCCCGAGGTCCCCGGTAACCAGGGTAAACATCGGGTTACTAAGCGCAGGGCCGCGCTTAGTAACCCGATGTTTACCCTGGTTACCAGCGTAAAAGTAAAAAAAAACAAACACTACATACTTACCTACCGCTGTCTGTCCCCGGCGCTCTGCTTCTCTGCACTCCTCCTGCACTGGCTGTGAGCACAGCGGCCGGAAAGCAGAGCGGTGACGTCACCGCTCTGCTTTCCGGCTGACCGACGCTCACAGCCAGTACAGGAGGAGTGCAGAGAAGCAGAGCGCCGGGGACAGACAGCGGTAGGTAAGTATGTAGTGTTTGTTTTTTTTTACTTTTACGCTGGTAACCAGGGTAAACATCGGGTTACTAAGCGCGGCCCTGCGCTTAGTTACCTGATGTTTACCCTGGTTACCAGTGAAGACATCGCTGGATCGGCGTCACACACGCCGATCCAGCGATGTCCACGGGAGATCCAGCGACGAAATAAAGTTCTGGACTTTGTTCAGCGACCAACGATCTCCCAGCAGGGGCCTGATCGTTGGTCGCTGTCACACAGAACGATTTTATTAACGATATCGTTGCTACGTCACAAAAAGCAACGATATCGTTAACGATATCATTATGTGTGAAGGTACCTTTAGTTCATCTGGTCTCTCAGGAGGTACGCAAAACCCCTCGCCAGCCTTCTAGGGAGCCAGGCCCAAGTAGGTGTTATTTACTTTTGTGGTTAAGTCTGTACAGGGACAAGTTGACTCTCTTTGTAAGTTCTTTCCTTCTACCGTTACCCATGTGAGTGTGTGAACACGTCCATAACAGCTAGGAGCCAGATTTTATACACTTATGATAATGGGACTGAATGCAAAAATAGAAATAAGTGGTTAAGAGGTGTGTCCAATACTTTTGGCTATGTCATCCATATATATATAGTATGTATATATATATATATATATATATATATGTATATTGTGATGCCCAGGAGACCGGGGTACCCAGCACCGGACCAATGGGGTCTGTCTCTTGAGGGGGATGTCACGGGTGGCTTGACCCGGTGCTGTGGCCTCAGGCAATGCACAGTGTAAGGGGTATCATGAGGGAACAGGCACTTACTTGATCAGCAGCAGGTTCTCCCAGCGGTGATGATCCTGATCCTGGATAGATGGCTATTGTCCAAATGAAAGACTGAGGCACTGAAACGTTTAACCAGTTTACTTCAACATAAAGGGATTTACAATCCAGTCCTGTCACCGGAGTCTGTATGGGAACTCTGAGTTACTTTGACCCTGCCGGGGTCTTCGCCTCTTATTGTACGCAGTTTCTGTGTGGCCCTGCTGCTGTATGTGAACTGGCTGCCGGCCCAATCTGTCCCCTCCGGACCCTGGTTCGACGGGCAACCCGAGTCCTTTTATCGGCTTACCCCCTCCGGGAGTACCGCTGAACTCTGTGTCTGTTGCTGCGTCCGGCCCTAGTGAAGCTGATATCACCTCACGTTTTTCCGGTTGCTGTATTATATATAATGAATACAGCCGCGGATCCGGTATCCGTCTTTGCGCCTTTTCTGGGTAGTGATTAGTGCTACCCGGTTCTCACAATGTCCTTTTTCTCTGTCCATCTTCTCCTCAGGCCGGTGATTTGGGCCTGGAAACCGTCATAGGGCTGTTAGAAATTCAGCTGTATGACCTCTCACTTTCAACTCCTTAGCCCAACTGCCCAACTGCCAGTTCTTCTCTCAGACCAGAATGGATCAAGGGGAGTCTCTGGAGCTCTCCCTTCTGGCCGGAGGAGGTAGTGCAGTCTTGCTATTTTAGTATTTGTATTCAGTGTCAGTAACTATATTTGTGGCAAATACCTCTAGGGGTGCCACATTCCCCCTTAGTTAAGAACAGCACTCCGGGACTGTGGGACGATAACATTTTGAAATAACAATTAATATGTACAGAGTCTTAAAAATGAAAAGTTACAAAAACCACTCAAAGAAACAAAAATAGAGTTCTGTAAAAAGTCACTTCAAATAGCGTCCATTAATACAGTTCTATCCTTGAAGGTACTAGGAAAGGCACTGCACTTTGTGTCCAAGAATTTAGGTCCATTTTTCCAACAGAGTTATCAATATAACGTCTAAAGAAAGTTCAAAAAGAGCAAAAAGCAAAGTTCAAAAAGCAGTCTTTCCGGAGCTTTGATTTAGTGCCTCCGGGCTGATAAAAAGTTCAAGAATATGCAAGAAGTTCATACAGACAAGTCTCTGTAGGTACTGGGCTTAAACGTTGCAGAATGATAACAATGACTATAGTTTTATAGTTGGTAATCTGCATACCTGGCCGGTAATTGACCCTGGGTACTACGCTGTGATCTACGTAACAGCGGTATCTCTCCATGTGGTGTACTACTGTCTACTGCGGATGTAGTATCTGCCCGCTCTGCTAAAGATAATTCCACGACTATGGAGTTGGCAAGTCCACCGTGAATGGGATCACTCTGATCAGGAATCTGTTCTTCCTGGCCTGGAATCTCCTGTAGTACGGGGTCAGCCTCTTCCTGTCTTGGGACTTCTGGTATTGGGTTCGGTGTTGGGTAAAAGGCCACCATGGGAACCACTACTGCACCATGGTATGTTAGTAGGGTTTTGGGAAAGTCTCCTATACAGGTGTGATACATTTCCTCTTCTTTTTCCTTTACTGGTTGGACCTGCATGGGTTGAATAACTTCTGGTTCTGGCTGGACAACTTCTGTCTCTTTCAGTGCTTCCGGACATAATTTAAGATTGTCTCTTGACACTAGTACAGATGATAAGCCCCCGTTTTTGCTAATGAGACACATTTTAGGATTATCCATTGTTGTTGGTAAAACTGTGTAGGGTACGGCTTCCCACTGATTGTCTAGTTTATTGGTTCGACGATTTCTCTTGAGCAATTGGTCACCCGGTCTTAATGGGGTCGCTAGAGCATTCTGCTTGAAAGTTCGCTCTTGTCTTTCTCTAGTTTGCTGAAGGCTTCTTTCCACACTCTCTTGCACTTGGCGATACTGCTTTTGCCGTATGATATCCCAATTGGAGTCTTGGACTTCTGCGTCTGGTTTCAGAATTCCCATTTCTAGATCGATTGGTAATTGGCCGGGTCTTGCACGCATAAGGTAAGCTGGGGTGCAATTGGTGGAACTCACCGGGACATGATTATACAGATCCACCAAGTCAGGCAATTTCTCTGGCCATTGATTCCTTTCTGCCTCAGGTAAAGTCTTTAGTAGTTCTATTACAATATGGTTCATCTTCTCGCATAAGCCGTTTGTTTGTGGATGATAGGCCGCCGTCCGGATCTTTTTGCAACCATACATATTACAGAATTCTCTGAAGATCTCTGATTCAAAGGCTGTACCTTGGTCGGTGAGAACCTGTTCCGGATATCCATGGGGTCTACAAAAGTACGTTTGGAACGCTTTGGCTGCTGTTTTTGCTGTCAGATCTTTTACGGGTACTACTACCAAGAAGCGTGAATAATGGTCCACGATGGTCAAGGCATAGACATAGCCGGACCGGCTTGGTGTCAACTTCACGTGGTCCATGGCTACAAGTTCAAGTGGTTGTTTGGTGATTATGGGCTGCAGTGGTGCTCTTTGGTTCTTTTGATCATTTCTTCTGAGGTTGCACGGGCCACAATTTCTGCACCACTGTTCGATTGATTTTCTCATCCCGACCCAATAAAATCTTTCTCTTAGAAGTACTTCTAACTTTTTCCAACCGAAGTGACCAGCACCATTATGGTAAGCTTCGAGGACCATCTTGACATCTTGTTTAGGCACGATAATCTGCCAAACCAATTCATGTGTTTTCGGATTGGTGTACCTTCTACAGAGCTTCCCTTGATACAGGAACATTTTGCCTCTCTCTTTCCAGAGTTGATGCATCTCTTCTGGGGCATCCTCATCGGGATATGCACTTTGCTCAGTTAACAGTTCCTTCACCAACTTCACAGCCGGATTGCTGTCTTGGGTGTCAGCCCATCTATGGTGTGCTAACGGATTAAAATTCACCTCTTGTTGTTTCTGATAGGTACTTGACTGATGATGTTTTGCCTTGGGATGATGGAAGGCTGGTAGTTCAATTTCTTCAAGCTCCCCCGTTTCTTCTTCTACATCTCTCAAGTGTGGCATCCGGGATAGGGCATCAGCATTTCCATTCTTGCGACCTGCCCGAAACTTGATCTTGAAGTTGTAATTAGATAACCGGGCTATCCATCGCTGTTCTAACGCACCTAATTTGGCTGTGTCCAGGTGGGTCAACGGATTGTTGTCAGTATAGACAATAAATTCTGCAGCAGCCAGATAGTGTTTGAAACGTTCAGTCACAGCCCAAACTACTGCCAGTAGTTCCAATTTGAAGGAGCTATAATTTTCTGGATTTCTTTCAGTAGGCCGGAGCTTTCTACTTGCAAAGGCGATGACTTTCTCCCGACCTTCTTGCTTTTGTGACAGCACCGCTCCTAGTCCCACATTACTGGCATCGGTGTAGAGGATGAAAGGTTGATGGTAATCTGGGTATGCCAGAACCTCTTCTCCGGTTAGTGCCTTCTTTAGTTGTTCAAAGGAGTCTTCCCTTTCGTCGTTCCACTGAAAAGGAGGGTTTCGGTTTGAAGGTTTCTTCGTCTGCCCTACCAAGGTGTCTTGCAAGGGTGCTGCCAACTTGGTAAATCCTTTTATAAATCTGCGATAGTAACCCACCAATCCCAGGAATTGTCTCACTTCTTTTGCGCTGGTAGGTCTTGGCCAATCCCTTATGGCGCTTATTTTCTCGGGATCTGGTGCTACTCCCTCCGAACTCACGATGTGTCCCAGGTACTGTACCTTTGGCTTGAGAAGGTGACATTTGGATGGCTTGACTTTCATGCCATACCTGGATAAGGCTTCGAACACTTCTGCCAGGTCTATTAAGTGTTGTTCGTAAGTCTCTGAGTAGACGATCACATCATCTAGGTACAGGAGGACGGTCTCGAAGTTCTTGTGTCCGAGGCAGCATTCCATCAGCCGCTGGAAGGTACCGGATGCGTTGCAGAGTCCGAACGGCATGCGATTAAATTCACATAGACCCATTGGTGTGGTGAATGCCGTCTTTTCCTTATCTCTCTCAGCCACAGGGACTTGCCAATATCCGTTTGTTAAGTCTAAGGTGGAAAAATAATTAGCAGATTTCAAAGCAGTTAAGGACTCTTCTATCCTAGGCAAGGGGTAGGCGTCTTTATGGGTGATGTTATTAATCTTCCGGTAGTCTACGCACATTCTCATGGTTCTGTCCTTCTTTTTGACAATCACTAGAGGGGCCGCCCAGGGGCTACAGCTGTCTCTTATTACCCCGGCCTGTTTCATCTCCCTCAGCATATCTTTTGCACATTGATAGTGAGCGGGCGGTATGGGTCTATATCTTTCTTTTATTGGGGGATGGTCACCGGTGGGGATTGTGTGTTCTACCCCTTCTATCCGTCCGAAGTCCAATGGGTGTTTACTGAAGACTTGTTCATATTCCGTCACTAGCCTATACACCCCTTGTTTTGGATGGGTAGGTGTTGAATTTATGCCCACGTGTAGCTGTTGGCACCAATCCTCCAATTCTCCATCTGAGCCGTTGACTTCCACCTGACAGGTTGGTTCTAAGGGCTCAATGGTTGTGATGGCATTGTTGTCAACAGTAAATAGCTTTGCCACTGTAGCATACCTTGGCAAAGTGATCTCTTCCTCTCCACAGTTCAAAAGTCGTACCGGCACTCGTCCCCGGTGTACCCCGACTACCCCTCGTGCTGTGAGTATAGTGGGCCTGCTGTCGGTGTACACTGGTTCTATTAAGGCTTGATAATCTCGTCCTTTAGTACCAATGGCTGCTCTACACCATACCAGCATTTCTGTTTTTGGTGGGATTACAATAGACGTTGGATCACTTACCCTCACACTGCCGATTTCTCCACCTGCAACTTCTACCTGTTGCCTTAACATCAATACTTTTATTTCCCTCCGGAGAACTCTCTGCTGGTAGGATTGGGCAGTTTCAGCAATTTGCTGTAAGACAGAAATAACTTCGGAAAAGCAGTTCTCTAACACATTCATTCCTATCAATACAGTGGGTTCACAGTTCCGCCGGTCAATATCAACAACAATTATACCCTGTTTCTTCAATTCTACTTTACCAATCTTTATGGTCATCTCCCTGAATCCTAGTTTCGGTACCAACTTACCATTACTGGCCCATATATCTAGTTCAACATCAGAGGGCCCTTTATCAATATCTGCATCAGCCCAGTATCTCTTATAAAGGATATACGGTATAGATGAAATCTGGGAACCTGTGTCCAGCAAAGCGTTGAGGGGAATTCCGTCCAGCACGATAGGGATAATGGGTCGTCCTCCGATGTACCTGTCGTGCCAGGGTGTTGGGCCTTGAAAGTTCATTCCTGCGAAGCGGCCCGCATTCCCAGGGGATTCCCGTTTAAATCACAATCTCGTGCAAAGTGGCCTGGCTGCTGGCAATGGCGGCAAATGGGCTGTCCATCCGGTTGGTAGCGGTCGCGGGGTCGTCCTCTCCATGTCGGGTATCTCCGGGGTCTCATCCATGGAACATCCTCTCTACAGTTTGCCAACTCCATCTTGTGTCCTCTCATCTCCTGCATGGTTTTAGCCATTGAAGCAACAACATCAGCTAAAGAGTCAAGCTTTTGTTGAAGAGCCTCATTAGTACTGGGCCCCAGGGGCTTAGCAATGGCCCCAGACATAGCTGATGTCACTGGCACTCCCTGTTGTTGAGGTGCCTCTGCCATGGGTTGCGCAGGATCCTGATCCCGAGGTGCCTCTGCCAGCTGGAGACGTATAGCGCTCTCCTTTAATTGGGCAAATGTCAATTCAGGGTTCTTAAAAACAAGCATGCTCACATGCCCCCGGTGAGAAGGGGTGTAGAGTCCCTCCATAAATTGATCACTTAGCAGTTTATCCGCTCCGGTGTTAAAAATGGGTTCAGCCAGTGTAAGTGATTTAAGGGCTTCCTGCAGGTTTAAGGCAAAGTCTCTCATGCCCTCATTAGCTTTTTGTTTGCAATTAAAGAATCGTATTTTAGCTTTGCTGCTGGCCGTGGTTTCAAATGTAGCTTTTAATCCAGCAAATATGCGTTCAACAGTGCCTTTTAGATCAGCTGCCCATGCTGTGACTTCTCGCTTAGCATGGCCACTTAACTGCATCATCAGGAGACTAACACGCTGAACTTCACCCACGGGGAACATGTCAAAATGGGCCAGCATCTTTTCTCTGAAATCGTCAAGGGTATTAGGCTCACCTTCATACATTGGAAGCCACGGGCCACCCGGGGTATATGGCATCAGCACCGGCATGATGGGCGCCGCTCCTTGCACCGCTGCGCTACCGGACTCTCTATCGACACTCTGTCTTTCAGCTGCATTAGCGTCGCCGGGTGCTGCGGCGTCTCCGTGCTGCGACATACTGTGCCCCCTTAGTTAATTCGGACCCTTCCGGTCCTCCGCTTCCGTCGGGATAGTGTAGATTCGTTATGCTGCGCAGCAGGATTGGTTTTTCCCTTGCTCTGACGTCAGAGCGCTCAGCTAGGTGCCGCCCACAATAACACGCCCCCTGCTTCTCCCGCCCGCCGCGCGCTCCGTAATGGCGGATTCTGAAGTTTTTCAGTCAGACTGGGGCTCAAGTAATGGCGTAGCCCAATTAACAGTGTCGTGCCTAACGGTTACGAGGTGATTACCTCAGGAGATGGCGGCCTTCTTTACTCTATTATAACCAATGGGGAAAAGTCACTTTCAATAGTTTTCAATGGGGAACGGAATTTTCTTTAATAAAGTCAATTTTCAAGATTTTTCATCCAAGTTTTCACAGTTTTGGGCTCCAATCACGGCACACAATACCCGGTATACGGGCTGGCTGAATCCTGTTCGTGACGCCAATTGTGACGCCCAGGAGACCGGGGTACCCAGCACCGGACCAATGGGGTCTGTCTCTTGAGGGGGATGTCACGGGTGGCTTGACCCGGTGCTGTGGCCTCAGGCAATGCACAGTGTAAGGGGTATCATGAGGGAACAGGCACTTACTTGATCAGCAGCAGGTTCTCCCAGCGGTGATGATCCTGATCCTGGATAGATGGCTATTGTCCAAATGAAAGACTGAGGCACTGAAACGTTTAACCAGTTTACTTCAACATAAAGGGATTTACAATCCAGTCCTGTCACCGGAGTCTGTATGGGAACTCTGAGTTACTTTGACCCTGCCGGGGTCTTCGCCTCTTATTGTACGCTGTTTCTGTGTGGCCCTGCTGCTGTATGTGAACTGGCTGCCGGCCCAATCTGTCCCCTCCGGACCCTGGTTCGACGGGCAACCCGAGTCCTTTTATCGGCTTACCCCCTCCGGGAGTACCGCTAAACTCTGTGTCTGTTGCTGCGTCCGGCCCTAGTGAAGCTGATATCACCTCATGTTTTTCAGGTTGCTGTATTATATATAATGAATACAGCCGCGGATCCGGTATCCGTCTTTGCGCCTTTTCTGGGTAGTGATTAGTGCTACCCGGTTCTCACAATGTCCTTTTTCTCTGTCCATCTTCTCCTCAGGCCGGTGATTTGGGCCTGGAAACCGTCATAGGGCTGTTAGAAATTCAGCTGTATGACCTCTCACTTTCAACTCCTTAGCCCAACTGCCCAACTGCCAGTTTTTTCTCTCAGACCAGAATGGATCAAGGGGAGTCTCTGGAGCTCTCCCTTCTGGCCGGAGGAGGTAGTGCAGTCTTGCTATTTTAGTATTTGTATTCAGTGTCAGTAACTATATTTGTGGCAAATACCTCTGGGGGTGCCACAATATATATATATATATATATATATATATATATATATATATATATATATATGTATATATATATATATACTGTATATATATGTATATATATATATATAGCTAGGATGGAAAGGTTTAATTAGGGAATTGAAATGTTGCTGCATGGGCCAATTAACAGTCCTTCACTTTTTCACATCATTAGAAGTGGTGTTTGTTTTTCTTGAGATATAGATATGCTAGATAGATAGAAAGATAGATAGATAGATAGATAGATAGATAGATAGATAGATAGATAGATAGATAGAAAGATAGAAAGATAGAAAGATGGATGGATGGATGGATGGATGGATGGATGGATGGATGGATGGATGGATGGATGGATGGATGGATGGATGGATAGATAGATAGATAGTCATGAATTATAGATTTTTAGGCATTTTATGGATTCAACTTGCATTGAACTTATAAAATAGTAATTATATAAGATCAATCTTTCCGCTTATACAAGCATTTTTCCAACTTACAATGTTTGAAATTCCACTATTCCCCTTGCCCATTATGAATAGATGTAGTTACACAATACCCATTTAATTTGGATGGCAATTTAAAGTAATTTCTATAAACTTAACTGAAAAACAATTACAGAGTGAATATGACTAAATAAATAAAATCAAGACTAATTTTATATGACATAAAACAAAATGTATTTATCATTACCTAACACAGAATCCCTTTTATAAATCAATAACACACATCTTTATTATCTAAATTCAATGAAAACTTGTCATATGCAGAGAATACTTTCCACTCCAGACACAATCATTCTTGCCAGATTATCATTATTGTAATAACTGTTTACAGCGATAATTATGTAACATGCATAGACAGTTGGTGTTACAATTACCACATCCCTATTAAAGACAAACAATAAAACCGCACAAAATAAATAGCGCATATGCAGGCCAAGAAGTGGGGAATTGCAGGCTTTTACCCAAAGTCATGAATTCAATCATTGAGTGATTATACTTCCTTTCATACAAAATGTTCTATACGGCATTAAAACAATAAAACCCAGTAAAAATAGAGATAAAACAATGTAAGAATAGAATCTGGCTCATTACACAATCTGTAAATTCATCAGCCTTATATATTCCACAATGCATGATCACTCACAATATATCAAAAAGTCAGAGCAGCTATAGCAATCAAGGTCACCAAAGATCTATTTGTAATCTACTTAGGTAGGGTATTTAGACATACACTGTGTGCAGAATTATTAGGCAAGTAGTATTTTAGAGGATTATTTTTATTATTGATCAACAACTATGTTCTTAATCAACCCAAAAGACTCATAAATATCAAAGCTTATTATTTTTGGAAGTTGGAGTGGAGTTTTTTTTAGATTTGGCTATCTTAGGAGGATATCTGTTTGTGCAGGTAACTATTACTATGCAGAATTATTAGGCAACTTAATAAAAACCAAATATATTCCCATCTCACTTGTTTATTTTCACCAGGTAAACCAATATAACTGCAAAAAATTTAGAAATAAAGATTTCTGACATGCAAAAACAAAACCCCAAAAAATTAGTGACCAATATAGCCACATTTCATTATGATGACACTCAACAACCTTCCATCCATAGATTCTGTCAGTTGCTTGATCTGTTTACGATCAACATTGTGTGCAGCAGCCACCACAGCCTCCCAGACACTGTTCCGAGAGGTGGACCGTTTTCCCTCCCTGTAGATGTCACATTTTATGAGGGACCACAGATCCTCTATGGGGTTCAGATCAGGTGAACAAGGGGGCCATGTCATTATTTTTTCTTCTTTGAGACCTTTACTGGCCAGCCACGCTGTGGAGTAGTTGGAGGCATGTGATGAAGCATTGCCCTGCATGAAAATCATGTTTTTCTTGAACGATACTGACTTTTTCCTGTACCACTGCTTGAAGAAGTTGTCTTCCAGAAACTGGCAGTAGGTCTGGGAGTTGAGCTTCACTCCATCCTCAACCCGAAAAGGTCCCACAAGTTCATCTTTGATGATACCAGCCCATACCAGTACCCCACCTCCACCTTGCTGGCGTCTGAGTCGGAGTGGAGCTCTCTGCCCTTTACTGATCCAGCCTCTGGCCCATCAAGAGTCACTCTCAATTCATCAGTCCAAAAAACCTTTGAAAAGTCAGTCTTAAGATATTTCTTGGCCCAGTCTTAACATTTTATCTCTCTTCTGACCCATTTTGCCAAAGGAAAGGAAGTTGCCTAATAATTAAGCACACTTTATATAGGGTTTTGATGTCTATTTAACTCAATAAAGGACCAATGTTCAGTATCTGGCCACAGCCACTATTCTGAACAGATCTAGCTGACACTTGCATCGGGAACAGCTGATTGACAAGAGTGCCGGCTGTCGCATCCCAAAAGATCAGACATTGATGACCTATTGTTAAAGTTTCAGACAACCCCTTTAAATAAAGAATGAATATGCACACATAGAGAGAGAAGGATGATGGGCACAGATTTTTTGGGACAGTACGGATTCCCTTATTTTAATTATTGCAATATTTTCTGATTTCACAGTTTTACTGTTACAAGAGTTTAACCCCTTCATGACCCAGCCTATTTTGACCTTAAAGACCTTGCCGTTTTTTGCAATTCTGACCAGTGTCCCTTTATGAGGTAATAACTCAGGAACGCTTCAACGGATCCTAGCGGTTCTGAGATTGTTTTTTCGTGACATATTGGGCTTCATGTTAGTGGTAAATTTAGGTCAATAAATTCTGCGTTTATTTGTGATAAAAACGGAAATTTGGCGAAAATTTTGAAAATTTCGCAATTTTCACATTTTGAATTTTTATTCTGTTAAACCAGAGAGATATGTGACACAAAATAGTTAATAAATAACATTTCCCACATGTTTACTTTACATCAGCACAATTTTGGAAACAAAATTTTTTTTTGTTAGGAAGTTATAAGGGTTAAAATTTGACCAGCGATTTGTCATTTTTACAACGAAATTTACAAAACCATTTTTTTTAGGGACCACCTCACATTTGAAGTCAGTTTGAGGGGTCTATATGGCTGAAAATACCCAAAAGTGACACCATTCTAAAAACTGCACCCCTCAAGGTACTCAAAACCACATTCAAGAAGTGTATTAACCCTTCAGGTGCTTCACAGCAGCAGAAGCAACATGGAAGGAAAAAATGAACATTTAACTTTTTAGTCACAAAAATTATCTTTTAGCAACAATTTTTTTATTTTCCCAATGGTAAAAGGAGAAACTGAACCATGAATGTTGTTGTCCAATTTGTCCTGAGTACGCTGATACCTCATATGTGGGGGTAAACCACTGTTTGGGCGCACGGCAGGGCTTGGAAGGGAAGGAGCGCCATTTGACTTTTTGAATCAAAAATTGGCTCCACTCTTTAGCGGACACCATGTCACGTTTGGAGAGCCCCCGTGTGCCTAAAAATTGGAGCTCCCCCACAAGTGACCCCATTTTGGAAACTAGACGCCCCAAGGAACTTATCTAGATGCATAGTGAGCACTTTGAACCCCCAGGTGCTTCACAAATTGATCCATAAAAATGAAAAAGTACTTTTTTTTCACAAAAAAATTCTTTTAGCCTCAATTTTTTCATTTTCACATGGGCAACAGGATAAAATGGATCCTAAAATGTGTTGGGCAATTTCTCCTGAGTACACCAATACCTCACATGTGGGGGTAAACCACTGTTTGGGCACATGGTAAGGCTCGGAAGGGAAGGAGCGCCATTTGACTTTTTGAATGAAAAATTATTTCCATCGTTAGCGGACACCATGTCGTGTTTGGATAGCTCCTGTGTGCCTAAACATTGGCGCTCCCCCACAAGTGACCCCATTTTGGAAACTAGACCCCCCAAGGAACTTATTTAGATGCCTAGTGAGCACTTTAAACCCTCAGGTGCTTCACAAATTGATCTGTAAAAATGAAAAAGTACTTTATTTTCACAAAAAAATTCTTTTCGCCTCAATTTTTTCATTTTCACATGGGCAGTAGGATAAAATGGATCATAAAATGTGTTGGGCAATTTCTCCCGAGTACGCCGATACCTCATATGTGGGGGTAAACCACTGTTTGGGCACACGGCAGGGCTCGGAAGGGAAGGCGCGCCATTTGACTTTTTGAATGGAAAATTAGCTCCAATTGTTAGCGGACACCATGTCGCGTTTGGAGAGCCCCTGTGTGCCTAAACATTGGAGCTCCCCCACAAGTGACCCCATTTTGGAAACTAGACCCCCCAAGGAACATATCTAGATGCATATTGAGCACTTTAAACCCCCAGGTGCTTCACAGAAGTTTATAACGCAGAGCCATGAAAATAAAAAATAATTTTTCTTTCCTCAAAAATGATTTTTTAGCCTGGAATTTCCTATTTTGCCAAGGATAAAGGGAGAAATTGGACCCCAAATATTGTTGTCCAGTTTGTCCTGAGTACGCTGATACCCCATATGTGGGGGTAAACCACTGTTTGGGCGCACGGCAGGGCTCGGAAGGGATGGCACGCCATTTGGCTTTTTAAATGGAAAATTAGCTCCAATCATTAGCGGACACCATGTCACGTTTGGAGAGCCCCTGTGTGCTTAAACATTGGAGATCCCCCAGAAATGACACCATTTTGGAAACTAGACCCCCAAAGGAACTAATCTAGATGTGTGGTGAGGACTTTGAACCCCCAAGTGCTTCACAGAAGTTTATAACGCAGAGCCATGAAAATAAAAAAAAAAAATTATTTTCTCAAAAATGATCTTTTAGCCTGCAATTTTTTATTTTCCCAAGGGTAACAGGAGAAATTTGACCCCAAAAGTTGTTGTCCAGTTTCTCCTGAGTACGATGATACCCCATATGTGGGGGTAAATCACTGTTTGGGCACATGCCGGGGCTCGGAAGTGAAGTAGTGACGTTTTGAAATGCAGACTTTGATGGAATGCTCTGTGGGCGTCACGTTGCATTTGCAGAGCCCCTGATGTGGCTTAACAGTAGAAACCCCCCACAAGTGACCCCATTTTGGAAACTAGACCCACAAAGGAACTTATCTAGATGTGTGGTGAGCACTTTGAACCCCCAAGTGCTTCATAGAAGTTTATAATGCAGAGCCGTGAAAATAATAAATACGTTTTCTTTCCTCAAAAATAATTATTTAGCCCAGAATTTTTTATTTTCCCAAGGGTTACAGAAGAAATTGGACCCCAAAAGTTGTTGTCCAGTTTCTCCTGAGTACGCTGATACCCCATATGTGGGGGTAAACCACTGTTTGGGCACATGCCGAGGCTCGGAATTGAAGTAGTGACGTTATGAAATGCAGACTTTGATGGAATGCTCTGCGGGCGTCACGTTGCGTTTGCAGAGCCCCTGATGTGCCTAAACAGTAGAAACCCCCCACAAGTGACCCCATTTTGGAAACTAGACCCCGAAAGGAACTTATCTAGATGTGTGGTGAGCACTTTGAACCCCCAAGTGCTTCATAGAAGTTTATAATGCAGAGCCGTGAAAATAATAAATACGTTTTCTTTCCTTAAAAATAATTATTTAGCCCAGAATTTTTTATTTTCCTAAGGGTTACAGGAGAAATTGGACCCCAAAAGTTGTTGTCCAGTTTCTCCTGAGTACGCTGATAAACAGCCTAAACAGTAGAAACCCCCCACAAGTGACCCCATTTTGGAAACTAGACCCCCCAAGGAACTTATCTAGATATGTGGTGAGCACTTTGAACCCCCAAGTGCTTCACAGACGTTTACAACGCAGAGCCGTGAAAATAAAAAATCATTTTTCTTTCCTCAAAAATTATGTTTTAGCAAGCATTTTTTTAGATTCACAAGGGTAACAGGAGAAATTGGACCCCAGTAATTGTTGCGCAGTTTGTCCTGAGTATGCTGGTACCCCATATGTGGGGGTAAACCACTGTTTGGGCACACGTCAGGGCTCGGAAGTGAGGGAGCACCATTTGACTTTTTGAATACGAGATTGGCTGGAATCAATGGTGGCGCCATGTTGCGTTTGGAGACCCCTGATGTGCCTAAACAGTGGTAACCCCTCAATTCTACCTCCAACACTAACCCCAACACACCCCTAACTCTAATCCCAACTGTAGCCATAACCCTAATCACA
The DNA here is from genome assembly GCF_032444005.1 of Ranitomeya imitator. NCBI lineage: Eukaryota > Metazoa > Chordata > Amphibia > Anura > Dendrobatidae > Ranitomeya > Ranitomeya imitator. The sequence goes on along the minus strand of NC_091284.1, from coordinate 343,194,210 downwards.
ACCCTAACCGCAACACACCCCTAACCACAACCCTAACCCCAACACACCCCTAACCCTAACCACAACACACCCCTAACCACAACCCTAATTCCAACCCTAACCCTAAGGCTATGTGCCCACGTTGCGGATTCGTGTGAGATATTTCCGCACCATTTTTGAAAAATCCACGGGTAAAAGGCACTGCGTTTTACCTGCGGATTTTCCGCGGATTTCCAGTGTTTTTTGTGCGGATTTCACCTGCGGATTCCTATTGAGGAACAGGTGTAAAACGCTGCGGAATCCGCACAAAGAATTGACATGCTGCGGAAAATTCAACGCAGCGTTTCCGCGCGGTATTTTCCGCACCATGGGCACAGCGGATTTGGTTTTTCATATGTTTACATGGTACTGTAAACCTGATGGAACACTGCTGCGAATCCGCAGCGGCCAATCCGCAGCCAAATCCGCACAGTGTGCACATAGCCTAATTCTAAAGGTATGTGCACACGCTGCGGAAAACGCTGCGGATCCGCAGCAGTTTCCCATGAGTTTACAGTTCAATGTAAACCTACGGGAAACAAAAATCGCTGTACACATGCTGCGGAAAAACTGCACGGAAACGCAGCGGTTTACATTCCGCAGCATGTCACCTCTTTGTGCGGATTCCGCAGCGGTTTTACAACTGCTCCAATAGAAAATCGCAGTTGTAAAACCGCAGTGAAATGCGCAGAAAAAAACGCGGTAAATCCGCCATAAATCCGCAGCGGTTTAGCACTGCGGATTTATCAAATCCGCAGCGGAAAAATCCGCAGAGGAACAGAATACGTGTGCACATACCGAAACCCTAACCCTAGCCCTAACCCTAGCCCTAACCCTACCCCTACCCCTAACCCTACCCCTAACCCTACCCCTAACCCTAACCCTACCCCTAGCCCTAACCCTACCCCTAACCCTACCCCTAGCCCTAACCCTAACCCTAGCCCTAACCCTACCCCTAACCCTAACCCTATTCTAACATTAGTGGGAAAAAAAAAATTTCTTTATTTTTTTATTGTCCCTACCTATGGGGGTGACAAAGGGGGGGGGTCATTTATTATTTTTTTTATTTTGATCACTGAGATATAATCTATCTCAGTGATCAAAATGCACTTTGGAACGAATCTGCCGGCCGGCAGATTCGGCGGGCGCACTGCGTATGCGCCCGCCATTTTGGAAGATGGCGGCGCCCAGGGAGAAGACGGACGGGACCCCGGCTGGATCGGTAAGTATGATGGGGTGGGGGTGACCACGGGGGGGGATCGGAGCACGGGGGGGGAATCGGAGCGCGGGAGGGGTGGAACGGAGAACGGGGGGCGTGGAACGGAGCACGGGGGGGCTGGAACGGAGCACGGGGGGTGGAACGGAGCACCGGGGGGGTGGATCGGAGTGCAGGGGGGGTGATCGGAGCACGGGGGGGTGATTGGAGCACGGGGGGAGCGGACAAGAGCACGGGGGGGAGCGGAGCACTGGACGGAGGGGAGCCGGAGCAGTGTACCGGCCAGATCGGAGGGCTGGGGGGGCGATCGGTGGGGTTGGGGCACATTAGTATTTCCAGCCATGGCCGATGATATTTCAGCATCGGCCATGGCTGGATTGTAATATTTCACCCGTTATAATAGGTGAAATATTACAAATCGCTCTGATTGGCAGTTTCACTTTCAACAGCCAATCAGAGCGATCGTAGCCACGAGGGGGTGAAGCCACCCCCCCTGGGCTAAACTACCACTCCCCCTGTCCCTGCAGATCGGGTGAAATGGGAGTTAACCCTTTCACCCGATCTGCAGGGACGCGATCTTTCCATGACGCCACATAGGCGTCATGGGTCGGAATGGCACCGACTTTCATGACGCCTACGTGGCGTCATGGGTCGGGAAGGGGTTAAATGAGAAAGACAGTCAATGAAAGGCAGTAAAGAGAGTGGGAAAAGTAAATGAACACCATAAATGAAGAGCTGTAATTAGGGAATGAATTGGCATGCACATTATAATGATTACTGGAACGCGCATTACAGGCAATAATTCATCCGTTATTCCCTTATGTGTTTAATACTAACAACTATACTTACTACAAATTCTATGTGAACAACTGATTTTACCAAATCTATAATATCTGGGTTAAAGGAAAATAAGGAACAAATACAAGAACAAATCAAAGTCTGTTTAGCCACATTCACTCATTCACTTTCTTTTAAATTGTATTCAATTATTATTCAGTTTCTTTAGAATTTTAATTAACTTCATCCTACTAACACAATTATGTTGATGATTATAATTATGACAAATGAACTACCGTAGTTATTTCTAAAGCTATGTCAGTAGAATGAAATATAACATTTTTTTCTATTTTTCAACAGATACAGTTTCAAGTTACCTCCTTCTAGTAGCCCTGTTTCTGATCAGCCTCTCATTACTGACTGGTGCGATAAGTGTAAGTGGCCTGCCTAGTTTGAGCCATGTTTATGAATTTATAAGTCTTTAACAGTAATGAAGCAAGTCAGAACATAGACATGTGAGGTGCCATGGCTAATACTTTCTTTGAGGCGTTATCATTGGTTATGTTATCAATCTAAAAAATGCAGAAATAATAACATAGCCATAGACTCAAACACAGAAAATTGAGAGAATAACAATATTGTAATGATTAATCATAATGCAATATATAGGAATGGAACATACTGTATATGCAAACATAATCATGTAGAATACATGTAGCATTTATAGAAAGTAAACTGCAATGCATGAAATGCATAAGGTGCACATGCTTCTGCATGAGAATTAGATGAGTGATGAAAGTATTTAGGAGGACCAAGTCAAAGGAATGAACACTTGAATTTATTCGCTCATCTCCACATCTGTTCCTTCAAACAATTCTAGTAACTGCTCATTACACTAGCTTAAATCGACTACTAGAAACAAAACTTTAATAAGTCTTACTGCATTTAAATAATCGATACACAATTTTAATAAATCATGGAACTCCTTTAGGCTGTTTTCACACTATCGCTCTGATAGTTATTATCCTGTTCTTTATTCAGATTAGAATAGCTTAACTAATAGCACTAATAGATTTATTACATGATGAACTTTGTTGGCATGAGACAAACCTCATTGACTTATAATGGTGTCTGGTTTCTGTTAAAGCGTTCATTATTTTATCTGAAAAATAGCACAGATGATTTCTCATCAATAAAACCATGTGTACAGGGTGGGCCATGTATATGGATACACCTAAATAAATGGGAATGGTTGGTGATATCAACTTCCTGTGTGGAGCAAATTAGTATATGAGGGGGAAAACTTTTCAAGATGGGTGGTGACCATGGCAGCCATTTTGAAATCGGAAAAGAGAAACTTGTAAATAACTCATGAAAGAATAAAGTTATGTTAAAAGCAAGCATGCCATTGTTTTTCTTGTGAAATTCTCAATAAGTTTGATGTGTCACATGACTCTCTTCCAATTGGAAAAAATAAACTTGGATCCAAAATGGTGGAATTCAAAATGGTCACCATGGTCACCACCCATCTTGAAAAGTTTTCCCCCTCCCATATACTAATCTACCACAGACAGGATGTTGATATCGCCAACCAATCCCATTTAATTTAGGTGAATCCATATACATGGCCCACCCTCTAGTATGTAGGATACACCTTAAAGGGAGTCTTTGACACATGTGCAGTAGTGATGTTGCAGGTATAGCACGGGGCCAATGTAGCAAGTCAGTGGTCTCAGGGGATTAGCTATCTAGTTCAGATGTTAGATCCAGTTGGAGATTTTTTGAAAAGGTCATGATCCCAGAGGTCCAATTGAATTTTCAGTTTGGTAGGCTTCTGAGCTGTAATCTCCCAACATTCTGAGTTGAGTCAATGACAACTTTTTAAGCAAGATAAACATACATATACTTATCAAGAAGGCTAGAAGATTTTACTGCTCCTCCTATGTAATGTATTTCTAATATGTAAATGATGCACATGCATACTGAGACCAATTTATTCCAACCTATAGAAAATATAGAAAATATTGCAACTTAGTTGTGTGATGTGCATCAGTTCCCAATGTACATTGTACCACACTTCACCAATGTCTTTTTTTCATCCAAATCCAATGAATTATAGCTGCAAATCATAGAGTGAAAACTATATAATTTAAACTGCATTAATAATTAATTTATTTTCCAGACTATGATGTAGAGTATTAATATACAGTATATTTATATATATTGTATATCTACACCGTGTTCCATATTATTATGCAAATTGGATTTAAGTGTCATAAAGATTTAATTCTTTTGTTTTTCAAATAAACTCATGGATGGTATTGTGTCTCAGGGCTCAATGGATCACTGAAATCAATCTTAAACACATGTGATTATTAGTTTTCCAGGTGATTCTAGTTTAAGGAAAACTACTGAAAAATGATGTTCCACATTATTAAGCAGGCAACAGTTTTCAAGTTACATGGGAAAGAAAAAGGATCTCTCTGCTGCAGAAAAGCATCAAATAGTGCAATGCCTTGGTCAAATGAAAACATTAGATATTTCCCGAACACTTAAGTGTGATCACCGTACTGTTACGAGATTTGTGGCTGATTCTGAGCACAAATGTGTTCGTGCTGATAAAGGCATAATGAGGAAGGTTTCTGCCTGGCAAGATCATCGGATTAAGAGAGCAGCTGCTAAAAAGCCATTACAAATCAGCAAACAGATATTTGAAGCTGCAGGTGCCTCTGGAGTCCCTCAAACCTTAAGGTGTAGGAGCCTTTAAAGGCTTGCTGTGGTTCATAAACCTACTATTCGGCCATCCCTAAACAGTGTTTACAAGGAGAAACGGTTGCAGTGGGCCCAGACATACTTGAAGACTAATTTTCAAACCGTCTTGTTTACTGATGAGTGTCGAGCAACCCTGGATGGTCCAGATGGATGGAGTAGTGGATTGTTGGTGGATGGCCACCATGTCCCAACAAGGCTGCGACATCAGCAAGGAGGTGGAGGAGTCATGTTTTGGGCTGGAATCATGGGGAAACAGCTGGTAGGGCCCTTTAAGGTTCCTGAATGACCTCTGCAAAAGTACAGTGGTGGCCAAAAGTATTGACACCCCTGCAATTCTGTCAGGTAATACTTAGTTTCTTCTTGAAAATGATTGCAAACACAAATTCTTTGGTATTACTATTTTCATTTAATTTGTCTTAAATGAAAGAACACAAAAGAGACTGAAGCAAAAAGCAAAACATTGATCATTTCACACAAAACTTCAAAAATGGGCCAGACAAAAGTATTGGCACCCTCAGCCTAATACTTGGTTGCACAACCTTTAGCCAAAATAACTGCGACCAACCGCTTCCGGTAACCATCAAGAGTTTCTTACAATGCTCTGCTGGAATTTTAGACCATTCTTCTTTCCCAAACTGCTCCAGGTCCCTGATATTTGAAGGGTGCCTTCTCCAAACTGCTATTTTTAGATCTCTCCACAGGTGTTCTATGGGATTCAGGTCTGGACTCATTGCTGGCCACCTTAGAAGTCTCCAGTGCTTTCTCTCAAACCATTTTCTTGTGCTTTTTGAATTGTGTTTTGGGTCATTGTCCTGCTGGAAGACCCATGGCCTCTGAGGGAGACCCAGCATTCTCACACTGGGCCCTACATTATGCTGCAAAATTTGTTGGTAGTCTTCAGACTTCATAATGCCATGCACACGGTCAAGCAGTCCAGTGCTAGAGGCAGCAAAGCAACCCAAAAACATCAGGGAATCTCGACCATGTTTGACTGTAGGGACCGTGTTCTTTTCTTTGAATGCCTCTTTTTTTCTCCTGTAAACTCTATGTTGATGCCTTTGCCCAAAAAGCTCTACTTTTGTCTCATCTGACCAGAGAACATTCTTCCAAAACGTTTTAGGCTTTTTCAGGTAAGTTTTGGCAATCTCCAGCCTGGCTTTTTTATGTCTCGGGGTAAGAAGTGAGGCCTTCCTGGGTCTCCTACCATACAGTCCCTTTTCATTCAGACGTCGGCGGATAGTACGGGTTGACAGTCACTGTTGTACCCTCGGACTGCAGGGCAGTTTGAACTAGTTTGGATGTTAGTCGAGGTTCTTTATCCAACATCCGCACAATCTTGCGTTGAAATCTCTTGTCAATTTTTCTTTTCAGTCCACATCTAGGGAGGTTAGCCACAGTGCCATGGGCTTTAAACTTCTTGATGACACTGCGCACGGTAGACATAGGAACATTCAGGTCTTTGGAGATGGACTTGTAGCCTTGAAATTGCTCATGTTTCATCACAATTTGGTTTCTCAACTCCTCAGACAGTTCTTTGGTCTTCTTTCTTTTCTCCATGCTCACTGTGGTACACACAAGGACACAGGACAGAGGTTGAGTCAACTTTAATCCATGTCAACTGGCTGCAAGTGTGATTTAGTTATTGCCAACACCTGTTAGATGCCACAGGTAAGTTACAGGTGCAATTAATTACACAAATTAGGGCAGCACAGTGGCTCGGTGGATAGCACTGCAGCCTTGCAGCACTGAAGTCCTGGGTTCAAACCCCACCAAGGACAACAGCTGCAAAGAGTTTGTATGTTCTCTCTGTGCTTGCGTGGGTTTCCTCCGGGCACTCCGGTTTCCTCCCACATTCCAAAGACATACTGATAGGGAATTTAGATTGTGAGCCCCAATCGGGGACAGCGATGATGTGTGCAAACTGTAAAGCGCTGCGGAATATGTTAGCGCTATGTAAAAATAAAGATTATTTATTATGATTAAATTAGAGAAGCATCACATGATTTTTCGAACAGTGCCAATACTTTTGTCCACCCTTTTTTATGTTTGGTGTGGAATTATATCCAATTTGGCTTTAGGACAATTCTTTTTGTGTTTTTTCATTTAAGACAAATTAAATAAAGATAATAATACCAAACAATTTGTGTTTGCAATCATTTTCAGGAAGAAACTGAGTATTATCTGACAGAATTGCAGGTGTGTCGATACTTTTGGCCACAACTGTATATAGAGTTTCTGACTGACAAATTTCTTCCATGGTATAAAAAGCAGAAATATGCCTTCAGGATTAAAATCATCTCCATGCATGACAATGCACCATCTCATGCTGGAAATAATACCTCTGAGTCATTGGCTGCTATGGGCATAAAAGGAGATAAACTCATGGTGTGGCCACCATCTTCCCCTGACCTCAACCCTATAGAAAACCTTTAGAGTATCATCAAGCAAAAGATCTATGAGGGTGGGAGGCAGTTCACATCAAAACAGCAGCTCTGGGAGGCTATTCTGACTTCATGCAAAGAAATACAAACAGAAACTCTCAAAAAACTCACAAGTTCAATGGATGCAAGAATTGTGAAGGTGATATCAAAGAAGGGGTCCTATGTTAACATGTAACTTGGCCTGTTAGGATGTTTTGGAGTTAAATAGCTTTTTTGTTCAGTGAATGTGACCTCCTAATGCTGAAAATTCAACAAATGAGCATTTTCATTTCTTTAAAACATATCAAATGTATAGAAATTCTACTGTGCCTAATAATTTGGAACATTTATAACAATAATTTGCATTTTGAGGTTTTATCCATTTTGGAGATTAAACTGTTATCATTGGGATGTTTCTTTAATAAAATTCGATGTATACTCTAACAGGTGATGACTTTTATTAGACTGACTGTCATTTGCACCGACCATTTAGGAAAATCCGAGAAGAATATCATTTGCATAATAATTTGGAACATAGTGTATATATATATAGCACTGTATATACTGTAATATAGTGTATATAAAGTAAGAATGCTTTAAAAAATAAAGTGGTAATAGTTTATTTTCAACTATAAACAAAATGTAAAGTGAATGACCAAAAAAGAAATATAAATAAAGTCAATATTTGGCACCTTTTTTCTTCAAAACAGCATCAAGTATCAATTCAGTTCTTGAAGTAATAAGTTTGGGAGGTTGTTCCAAACATCTTGGAGAAATAAGCACAGATCTTCTGCAGATGTTAGCTTTCACAAATCTTTCTGTCTCTTCATGTAATCCCACATTAACTTGATATTGAGATCAAGGCTCTTAGGGGGCCATATCAAGACTTCCAGGACTCCTTGTTTTTCTTGATGCTGAAGATAGTTCTAATGACATTTGATGTATGTTTGGTGTTTTTGGTCTGCTGCAGAATACATTTGTAGAAAATGCCTGATAATATTGCATGACAGATAAGCATCTGCATTTCTTACCATTGAGGAAACCATTAATCTTGACCAAATCTCCAACTCCATTAGTTGAAATGTAGTTCAAAGCTTGCGGGAAACCTCCACGATGCTTCACTGTTGCCTGATGAAGGAAACCGTGTTCTTTCTGAAACTAGTTGGAAGGTATTGGCCCCAAGTATACCACGTGACCGCTGATGTCACGGAAGGTCCTGCAGCAATTGCAGACCGAGTGAATCTGTATTACACAACTGCACGCTAGCGCAACGTGGGAACCAGGAGCAGTGGAGCGTCTGTCACCAGCCGGGGCAGCGCTTAGGAAGATTGACACACAGAAGCCCGCTGCAACCAGACGGCTTTTCCGCTCTCATTACAACTGTCACGCCACTCAGTGAGCTATTCCAGAGCTACGGATGCCTATTCAGCAGTAAAGTAAAACTACTGGACTTTTTACTCATTATTAAGGCACATTTGTGGCATGATTTAGAATCACTGTTCTGAGTGGTTAATCATCTGAGGGGTTTGGATTTTTGATACTTTAGGGATACTCTTTGCGCAAATAATTATACATTTATATATACAATCTTTTTTAACAGCTTTGAGTGGTGTGTTGTTCTGTTTTTTTTCAGCAAGTATCCCTATGTTCTTCATTTTTCCTCACTCCTCCTTTTTGTTTAATTTGATAGCATTATTAACAACTCTCTAGCCATTCAGTGAAAAAAAAAATGCTTTTGATTGCAGCCAAATGTTGGGTTGTCATTATGATTTAAAAAGAGAAAACACAGTAGTTTGACAATAACTGGCTTCACCCAACCACTAACCATGAGTGAACCATGAGTGAAGAAAAAGTTTTGGTCTTATGATTCATATTCTCTGAAAAAAGGCCAAGAAAGCAAAAATTCTGCTGGGGTATGTAAACTTTTGAGCACAAATGTAAGTAAGATGTGTCTTTCATCGTCTGTTCTAAGTTTCTTTGAACAACCACTGCATCTATGGTCCAAAACATTGTCCATTTCTTGGGGTCTTCAAGGCTGAAAATTACTGGCAGATTTTTATCTTCTATGCAATAACCTCAGGGAGGCATCTGAATGGCTCCAAATTTATTCTGAAGCAGAACAACGACTTTAAACATACAGCCAATGTAATTAAGAATTATTTTAAGCATTTAAAAAACAGAGTATTAGAAGTGATTTGGCCATCACAGCGCCCTGATCTCAACAGCATCAAGTCTCACCTGGATTACATGACGAAACAGAGAGCTTGAATCCAAAGTCTTGAGTGGAGAATAAAATGAAGCACTATCCTCTTCAATGATCAGTCCTGCTTTTGTCTTAGATGTAATGATAGCCAGACTCTGCTTTGGAGACCACATGGGCAATGCTATAAAGAGGCCTTCATGAAGGAATTTCACAGTAGTCCTACTCCCATGATTATGGTGTGTGGTAGCTTTTCGCTCCCTCATTCCCAGAGCCATAACTTTTTTATTTTTCCGTCAATATGGCCATGTGAGGGCTTATTTTTTGCGGGACGAGTTGTACTTTTGAATGACACCATTGGATTTACCATGTTGCGTACTGGAAAACTGGAAAAAATTTCAAGTGCGGTCAAATTGCAAAAAAAGTGCAATCCCACACTTGTTTTTGTTTTTTTGCTAGGTTCACTAAATGCAAAAACTGACCTACCATTATGATTCTCAACGTCATTATGAACTCATAGACACCAAACATGTCTAGGTTCTTTTTTTTCTAAGTGGTGAAAAAAAATTCCAAAATTTGCAAAAAAAAATAAAAAATTGGGCAATTTTTTGAGACCTTTGGCGTCTCTATTTTTCATGATCTAGGGATGGGTGAGGGCTTATTTTTTGTGTGCTGAGCTGACATTTTTAATGATACCATTTTGGTGCAGATACGTTCCTTTGATCGCCCATTATTGCATTTTAATGCAATGTCGCGGTAAGCAAAAAAACGTAATTCTGGTGTTTTGAATTTGTTTTCTTTTATTGATATATCGGGCGATATTGAATGCAGCGGTACCAAATATGTGTATGTTTGAATTTTTTAATTGTTTTATTTTGAATGGGGCGAAGGGGGGGTGATTTCAACTTTTATATTTTTTCATTTTTTTCTATTTTTTAAAGCATTTTTTTTTTACTTTTGCCATGCTTCAATAGTCCCCATGGGAGACTAGAAGCTGGCATAGCCTTATCGGCTCTGCTACATAGGAGCGATGCTCAAATCGCTCCTATGTAGCAGATTTACTGCATTGCTATGAGCGCCAACCACAGGGTGGCGCTCACAGCAATCTGGCATCAACAACCATAGAGGTCTTCATAAGACCTCTGGTTGTTATGCCAATGCACCAATGACCCACGATCACGTGACGGGGTCACAAGTGTGCGCATTTCCAGCCCAATGGCCGGAAGTGCTTATTAAATGCTGCTGTCAGTGTTGACATGTTCCGGCTTTGATGCAGATTCACCGCTGGAGCCCACATCAAAGCAGGGGATCTGCCATTGGAACATACTATTCTGTCCAATGGCAGAAAGGGGTACTGTCTGGACCTCTCTGGCCATTATTCCAAGTGCATTGACAGCTTGTCATAACATTGATTTGGTGGTGGAAGCAGTGATGCAGTAATTTCTCTAAAGTGTCCCAGGAGCCATTAGGCAACACAACCTCAGTTCACATGTTGCTCTTGAACTGTGAGCAGTTTGCATGGCTTAAACAGGCTGCAATGGCCTGCAGCATCTCCTGACTTGTCTAATGAGCACATCTGAGGCATCATTTGATGGCAGTTGCAAAGGGAGCTGCCAACAGTGGATCTTGAAGATTTGTGTGCCCAAATGCATTCAGCGTTGCAAATAAATCCCCAGAGAGACAATAATAACCTAAATGATAGCATATTAAGGTGTATAAGCGAGTGCGTATTTCTGTGTATGGCACTCATATTCGGTACTGAATAAATTGTGACATTTTCAAAATCTTTGTTTCCATTTTTCATCATTTGCATATCATTAACACATGTATTGATTTCCTGATTTTCACATATACATGACTTTTCTTGGTTTTTCAATTTCGATGTTATACATATATATCAAAAAGTGTATATTAAAAATTACTTAAAGGGGTCGTCCCAAGAACAAAGTACAAATCAATAGTTCTTGGAATAATAATAAGCTAGTGGAGAAAGCATAAGTCTCTTATGATAAGTAAGTATATACATGAAACAACAGGGACTCGCAACAATTGTTTTCTGAGTGAACTCATTTGCCTGTCCATTTTATCATAAGAGCAAGTGTCACCTGTCACCAGTCCTGTGAGCTCATCATAAGTCATGTCAGTGATATATAAGCTCCGCAGCCACTGGAGCTCCTATATAACTGACTTGATTTATGATGAGCTCTGTGGGCTGTAGATGTGGCAAAAACGCTCACGTCTGTGGTAAAACCGGCATGAAAATGTGTTACCTAAGAAAGCAGAAGCTGTGAGCCCCTGATTATTTCAGCACAGGAATATTTTTAACACATCCAATAGTAAAACTTATTATTATTGATTGAAATGTACTTTCTTAATGGAACAACCCATTTAAGAATTTTATAAATTTTAATTCTTTATCTTTAAGTATAAAAATGAAAAAGTATTGCAATAGTAAATAGTAGTGAAATATTAAAACACAAGTGGCTACATTATTATAATGTTTTTGTTCACTTTATAATTGAGGTCTTCTTTTATGTTCTAGAATCGAGGAACTCTTGTTATGCCATTTTTGGCTTTACAGTCAATGGATTTCCTTCTGAGTTTTCTAATGTTCTTTACCAATTATAGTGATATACCTTCTAGCTATGAAACTTTCATGCAAAACAACATGGTGAGTCAACGTTATTAAGATATTATATACCTATTGAAAGGGAATCTGTCAGTAGGATAAACCCCTCCTAAGCCATGTAAGTGGGCATGTAGGTCATAAGATGAAAAAAATGATGTAATTATATCTGCGATCAGAAATTTTATTCCAGAGAAATCTACATTTTTTTCTTAGTATGTAAATGAGTTGTGTAAATCTATGAGCCAGCCATAGAGCTGCACCAGAATCTGCCAGAGCTTGCTTTAAGTGAAAGGAGGCATTACCAATGCAAGACATGTCACTAAAGGTACCGTCACACTCAGCAACTTTGCAACGAGAGCGACAACGATCCGTGACGTTGCAGCGTCCTGGATAGCGATCTCGTTGTGTTTGACACGCAGCAGCGATCTGGATCCCGCTGTGACATCGCTGGTCTGAGCTAGAAGTCCGGAACTTTATTTGGTCGTCAGGTCGGCGTGTATAGTCATGTTTGACAGCAAAAGCAACGATGCCAAGTGAGTCGCCGTTACGTCACTGGATCGCTCCTGCATCGTTCAGCTGTTGCCATGTTTGACGTCTCCTAGCGACCTAAACAGCGACGCTGCAGCGATCGGCTCGTTGTCTATATCGCTGCAGCGTCGCTGAGTGTGACGGTACCTTTAGGCCCCCTTCATGAGTCCACTTAAACCATGTAGTTTTCTGTTGGCCATCTGTGTGTACCATATGTGTGCGATTTGTGGGTACATGTGTGCCGTCTGTGTGACACGTACAGGAATAGAAGTTAGAATAGAAATTACAGATTTTTATGTGTTAAAGATGTGCAAAAATATATATAGATATATAGATAACAGATAAATAATAAGATATCAGTGAGGTATGAGTGCCTTGTGTGTTGCTTGCTGTTCAGTTATTAACCTAATAAATAAATGAAAAAAATGATGTGGGTCCCCCCAATGTTTCTATTTATTGGGGCCTTCCCAGCCTGAAAATACCATCCTGCAGCCACCCCATAAGAGGAACATCACATGCAATGCTCCAATTCTAACCCTGGTTAAGAAAAAAGGAAACACACACTAAAAATACTTTATTTAAATAAACACTCTGAGACACTTTTCCTGGTTCACCAGGTTATTAACCTCTTTACCCTCAGGGGTGGTTTGCACGTTAATGACCGGGCCAATTTCTACAATTCTGACCACTGTCCCTTTATGAGGTTATAACTCTGGAATGCATGAACGGATCCAGGTGATTCTGACAATGTTTTCTCATGACATATTGTAATTCATGATAGCTGTAAAATTTCTTTGATATTGCTTGCGTTTATTTGTGAAAAAGCAAACATGTGGTGAAAAATGTGAAGATTTCGCAATTTTCCAACTTTGAATTTTCATGCCCTTACATCACAGAGATATCTTACACAAAATACTTAATAAGTAACATTTGCCACATGTCTACTTTACATCAGTACAATTTTGGAACCAAATTTTTTTTTTGTTAGGGAGTTATAAGGGTTAAAATTGACCAGCGATTTCTCAATTTTACAACACCATTTTCTTTTAGGGATCACATTTGAAGTCACTTTGAGGGGCCTATATGATAGAAAAAACCCTAAATGACACTATTCTAAAAACAGAACTACTCAAGGTGCTCAAAACCACATTTAAAAAATGTATTTACCTTTCAGGTGCTTCACAGGAATTTTTGGAATGTTTAAAAAAATGAACATTTAACTTTTTTCACAAAAAAATTACTTCAGATCCAATTTGTTTTATTTTACCTAGGGTAATAGGAGAAATTGGACTACCCCTAAAGTTGTACAATTTGTCCTGAGAACACCAATACCCTAAATGTAGGGGTTAAACCACTGTTTGGGCGCATGGCAGAGCTTGGAAGTGAAGGAGCGCCATTTGACTTTTCAATGCAAAATTGGCTGGAATAGAGATCGGACGCCATGTCGCGTTTGGAGAGCAACTGATGTGCCTAAACAGTGGAAACTCCCCACAAGTGACACCAATTAGGAAAGTAGACCCCCTAAGAAACTTATCTAGATGTGTGGTGAGCACTTTGAACCCCCAAGTGCTTCACAGAAGGTTATATTGTAGAGCCGTAAAAATACAATATTTTTTTCACAAAAATGATCTTTTTACCTCTAATTTTTTATTTTCCCAAGGGTAACAGGAGAAAGTTGACCTGAAAACTTGTTGGGCAATTTGTCCTGAGTATGCTGATACCCCATATATGGGGTAAACCACTGTTGGGGCGCATGGCAAAGCTCAGAAGGGAAGGAGTGCCGTTTGACTTTTTCAAAGCAGAATTGGCTGGAATTGAGAAAAGACGCCATGTCGCATTTGGAGAGCCCTTCATGTACCTAAACAGTGGAAACCCCCCCACAAGTGACCCTATTTTAGAAACTAGACGACCTAAGGAACTTATCTAGATATGTGGTGTGCACTTTCAACCCCCAATTGTTTCACTAAAGTTTATAATATAGAGCTGTGAAAATTAAAAAATAATTTTTTTCCCACAAAAATGATATTTCTCTCCCAACTTTTTAATTTCCTAAAGGTATCTGGAGAAATTGGACCCCAAAAGTTGCTGTGCAATTTCTCCTGCATATGCTAATACCCAATATGGGGGGGAAACCACTGTTTGGGTGCACGTCGGGGCTCGGAAGGGAAGGAGTGCTATTTTGGAATGCAGACTTTGATGGAATGGTCTGCGGACTTCACGTTGCATTTGCAGAGCCCCTGATGTACCTAAACAGTAGAAACCCCCCACAAGTGACCCCATATTGGAAACTAGACCCCCATGGAACTTATCTAGATGTGTTGTGAGAACTTTGAAGCTCCAAGTATTTCACTAAAGTTTATAACGCAGAGCCATGAAAATAAAAAATCATTTTTTTCGCACAAAACTGATTTTTTAGCCCCCACATTTTTATTTTCCCAAGGGTAACAGGAGAAATTGGACCACAAAACTTGTTGTCCGATTTGTCCTGAGTTCGCCGATACCCCATATGTGTGGGGAAACCACTGTTTGGGCGCACGTCGGGGCTCGGAAGAGAAGAAGTGGCGTTTTACAATGCAGACTGGTCTGCGGGCATCTCATTGCGTTTGCAGAGCCCCTGATGTGTCTAAACAGTGGAAACCCCCAATTCTAACTCCAATCCTAACCCAAACACACCCAAAATCCTAATCCCAACGCTAACCACACCCATAACCCCAACACACCCCTAACCCCAACACACCCCTAACCTCAACACACCCCTAATCCCAACACACACCTAACCCTAATCCCAACCTTAATGATAACCCTAACCACACCCCTAACCCAAACACACCCCTAACCCTAATCTCAACCCCAACACACCCCTAACCCTAATCACAACCCTACCCATAACCCTAGCCACACATCTAACCCTGACACACCCCTAACCCAACTGTAAGCATAATCCAAACCCTAACCCAAACTCTAGCCCCAACCCCAAACCTATCTTTAGCCCCAACCCTAAACCTAACTTTAGCCCCAACTCTAACCATAACTTTAGCCTCACCCCTAACTTTAGCCCGAACTCTAACCCTAACTTTAGCCCCAACGCTAACCCTCATGGGAAAATGGAAATAAACACATTTTTTTTCACTTACAAAGGCGGTGATTTAATATTTATAGCGTGTTTTTATGTTTGGCAGCTATCACACACTAAAAGATGCTTTTTATTGCAAAAAATGGTTTTTACGTCACCACCGTAACATTTTCGGGCACATGACATTTTTTGTTCGCTTTTTATTCTGATTTTTGTTAGGCAGGAAGAACAAAAACCAGCACTTCATGAATTTTTTTGGAGGGGGCAGTTATACCGTTCAGCGTTTGGTAAAATTGATAAAGAAGTTTTATTCTTCGGGTTAGTACGAATACAGTGATACCTCATTTATATAATTTTTTATGTTTTGGCACTTTTATACAATAAAAGATATATAAAAAATTATTACTTTTGCATCGCTTTATTCTGAGGGCTATAACTTTTTTGCTGATGATGCTGTATGGCTCGTTTTTTGCTGGACAAGATGACCTTTTCAGTGGTACCATGATTATTTATATCCGTCATTTTGATCGTGTGTTATTCCACTTTTTGTTCGGCGGTATGATGATAAAGCATTGCTTTTTGCCTCATTTTTTTTTACGGTGTTCACTGAAGGGTTAACTAGTGGGACAGTTTTATACTTCGGATCATTATGGATGCGGTGATACTAAATATGTGTACTTTTATTGTTTTCTTTTTCATTTACATAAAGAAATGTATTTATTGGAACAATATTTATTTTTATTTTTTTTTCCTTATTTAGGAATTTAAAAAAAAATATTTTTACACAATGTAATTTTTTTAAACTTTTTTACATTGTCTCAGGGTGGGACATCACTATATAGTGTCAGATCGCTGATCTGACACTTTGCAAAGCAATATGTCAGATCAGCGATCTGACAGGCAGTGCAGGAGGCTTACCGGCGCCTGCTCTCAGCAGGCACTGACAAGCCACCTCCCTGCAGGACCCGGAAGGACCCCTGCGGCCATCTTGGATCCAGGGCCTGCAGGGAGGAGAACGGAGGAGACCCTCGGAAGACAGCGATCACATCTCAGGGTCTCAGGGAAGCACGCAGGGAGCCCCCTCCGCCAGAATGCTGCAATCATGTTTGATCACAGTGTTCCTTGGGTTAATGTGCCGGATAGTACATCAGATGTCAGAAAAAAAAATCCTGTGCAGGTCCAATGTAGTCCAGCTAATCCGATGTAGTCCAGCAAATGGAAACCTGAAAAGAACATGCACATAAACCACAGAAAAATAAAACAAAGACACTTTCCTTCATTCAACACTTTATTAAAAAAGTTCCCACTTCCCAGCCCCGTAGGTTAAAATGGGTATGTTTGGATATGTGCCTTCAGTACATGTAAAAACGTTTGCAATACATTGCCACATGCAGCAAAAATTGTATGACAAATTTTGGTGTTCTTTTTACCCATTTCCATGCATCACAATGTAGGATCTAGGGATAAAACAAAATTTCTATAGTAAAAATTTATTTTTATTTCTACACCACCCAATGGTAAGAAATTTTGTGACACATATGGAATCAATATGATCACTGCACCCCTATATAAATTTATTGAGAGGTGTAGTTTGTAAAATGAGGTCACTTAATTGGGGGGTTCTGCTATTCTGGCACTTCAATGGCATTGCCAATGTGACTTGACAGCCTCATACCATTCCAGAAAAATGTGCACTACAATATGGCGCTCCGTCCCTTCTGAGCTTTGCACTGTACCTCAAAAGTAGATTTTTCAACCATATATGAGGTATTTGCGCATTCATGAGAAATTGCATAACACATACTTGGGACCAAAGTAATATTTTAGTGGAAAAAATTGTAATTTTCAACTGACTTAGCCCAATGTTAACTAATTAAGTAAATCACCTTTCCATTAAAAAGGCTCAATACATCGCTAGATAAATTCCTCAAGAGCTGTAGTTTCAAAAATGGTTACGCTTGTGGGGGATTCTGCTGTTTTGGCATGTCAGAGGCTCTTCAAATATGACATGGTATCCGCAATCTGATCCATACAAAATTGCAATGCAGAATTCTCTTGCCGCTCCTTCCCTTCCGAACCCTGTTGGGTGCTCAAAGAGTAGTTTTCCACCACATGTGGTATATCAGTGTACTCAGGACAAATTGCACAAGAAACTGTATCATCCATTTTCTCCTGGTACTCTTGTGAAAATGAAAAATTGGGGGCTGAAGCAAGATTTTTGCTGGAAATATGTATTTTTTCATTTTCACGACTCAACGTTATAAAATTCTGTGAAGTACTTGTTGGTTCAAGATGCTCACCAAACTTTTAGCATCCGCTGCCTATTTCAGCTAAAATTGTGCTCCGGAATTCAATTGGTGCTCCTTTCTTCCCAGCCCTGCCGTATGCCCAAACAGTAGTTTAACACCACATATAGGGTATCTGCATACTCAAGATAAAATGCACAACAAATTGTAGAGTTCACTTACCCTTCTGAGAATGAAAAATTTTGGGCTAAATTAACATGTTTGTGGGAAAAATGTATTTTTTTTATTTTCAAGGCTAAACAATATAAAATTCTGTGATGCACCTGTGGATTCAAGGTACTCGCCACACCCCTAGATACATTCTTTAAGGGACGTGGTTTCCAAAATGGGGTCACTTGTTGGGGGTTTCCACTGTTTAGGCACATCAAGGGCTCTGCAAACATGGCATTGCATACGCTATCTATTACAGCCAATTTTGCACTCCAAAAGTCATTTAGCCCGACTTCCTTTCTGTGCCCTGCCACGCATCCTAACAGTAGTTTTCCATCACATATGGAGTTTCGGTGTACTCAGGAGAAATTTCACAGCAAATTGTATGGTACGTTTTCTCTTGCTACCCTTGTGATAGGGTTACTAAACTTCTTGAATGTGACCTTGAGCACTTTGAGGGGTGCAGTTTTTAAAATGGTGTCACTTTTGGCTATTTTCTGTCATATAGGCCCCTCAAAGTCATATCAAACGTGATGTGGTCTGTAAAAAAAAGTTTTTGTAAATTTTGTAGGTCAAATGAGAAATTGCAGATAAACTTTTAAACCTTCTAACTTCCTAATCAAAAAAATTAGGTTTGAAAACTGATGCTGATGTAAAGTAGCCATATGGGAAATGTTAGTTATAAATTATTTTTATACAGCATGACTAACTGGTTTTAGAATATAACACTTGAAAGTTAGAAAATTGCTACATTTTAAAAACTTGCAATAAAATTTGGATATTTTCAGAAATAAATATAAATTTACCACTAACATAGTACAATTTGTCACAACGAAACAATCTCAGAATCACTGTGATATGTTGAAGTGTTCCAGACCTATTACCATATAAAGTGATATTGGTCAGAATTGTAAAATTTGGCCTGGCCAGGAAAGAGAAAACAGGCTTCTTGGTGAAGGGGTTAAAAGGTCGATATTAACTTTTAGAATTGCTACATTCAAAGGCTGGCAGTAGATTTCAGAACCTCTTTGTCTTATAACAGACTTTTACATATATAAAGGGGTTCTTTAAGAATAAGATCAAATGTCATCCCTGATATAATTCAAACTACAGCTTGTCTATGTGTATTGTGTGTGTGTTTGTGTGTGTGTTTGTGTGTGTATGTAGAACACTTAAATGTGAATGCTTATGATATTTGTTGATTTTTTGTAGGCAATATCCAAGCTGGAGACTGAGTCAAGGCATTGGAGTTCTTTTCAGATGTGCCTTAGATTCATGATTACCTGTAGCTGTTATGTTGAAGTTCCCACCTTCATAAACCTAAGTCCTACAAATTACAATGTATGTAATAGATATTTATACAATGTTATGTTTTATATAATTTATACTATCCACCATTTCAATGTTAACGTCATAAATAGTGTTGAGCATTCCGATACCGCAAGTATCGGGTATCGGCCGATACTTGCGGTATCGGAATTCCGATACCGAGATCCGATATTTTTGTGATATCGGGTATCGGTATCGGAAGTGTAAAATAAAGAATTAAAATAAAAAATATTGTTATATTCACCTCTCCGGCGGCCCCTGGACATCTGCGCGAGGAACCGGCGTCCGGCACGGCTTCTTTCTTCAAAATGCGCGCCTTTAGGACCTGTGGTATGACGTCCCGGCTTCTGATTGGTCGCGTGCCGCCCATGTGACCGCCACGCGACCAATCAGAAGCCGCGACGTCATTCCTCAGCTAAAGTCCTAGAATGAGCGCCTTTTAGGACCTGAGGAATGACGTCGCGGCTTCTGATTGGTCGCGTGGCGGTCACATGGGCGGCACGCGACCAATCAGAAGCTGGGACGTCATTCCACAGGTCCTAAAGGCGCGCATTTTGAAGAAAGAAGCCGTGCCGGACGCCGGATCCTCCCGCTGATGTCCAGGGGCCGCCGGAGAGGTGAATATAACAATATTTTTTATTTTAATTCTTTATTTTACACTTTAATATGGATCCCAGGGCCTGAAGGAGAGTTTCCTCTCCTTCAGACCCTGGGATCCATGAGGATACATTCCGATACTTGACGTCCCATTGACTTGTATTGGTATCGGATATCGGTATCGGCGATATCCGATATTTTTTGGGTATCGGCCGATACTATCCGATACCGATACTTTCAAGTATCGGACGGTATCGCTCAACACTAGTCATAAATAATTTTTGCTGGATCAGCACAGATAAGACTGAATTCACATTTAGCATCAGGGGCAAACATCAGGTGCACATCTATCAAGCTGTCTTCGGAGCCGTACCATACATTTTAGCTGGTGGCTTTGTCAGTTTCTGTGGCGTGCACACCTTGAATATTATGTATGTTGTTTGCCTCAGTATCTGTAAGCCAAAACAAGGAATGGAACAATCATAAGGAAAGTATAATAGAAACGCGTCACCACTTCTGCATTCTGTTACCCACTACTGGTTTTGGCTTACACATATGCAGGTAAAACTGTTGGAATAATGCTTATTGTTGTATACAGTTCTGTGAAAAATTGTCCCCTTCCTGATTTCCTATTCTTTTTTATGTCTTCCACACTTAAATGTTTCAGATCACCAAACAATTTTAAATAGTAGACAAAGATAACACAAGTAAACACAAAATGCAGTTTTTAAATGAAGGTCTTTATTATTAAGAGAAAAAAATCCAAACCTACAAAGCCTTGGGTGAAAAATTTATTGCCCCCTCTTATAACATAAATTAACTGTGGTTTAATACATCTTTGGGAAGCTGAGTTAAAATTCCTTAGCCACACCCAGGCCTGATTACTGCCACACCATTTCTCTATCAAGAAATCACTCAAATAAAATCTGCCTGACAAAGTAAAGCAGACCAAAAGAACCTCAAAAGCTAGACAACATGCCACAATCCAAATAAATTCAGGAACAAATAAGGGCATTTATTTGTCCAG
This sequence comes from Ranitomeya imitator, assembly GCF_032444005.1. Taxonomy (NCBI): domain Eukaryota; kingdom Metazoa; phylum Chordata; class Amphibia; order Anura; family Dendrobatidae; genus Ranitomeya; species Ranitomeya imitator. The sequence continues at coordinate 343,173,168 of NC_091284.1, read as the reverse complement.
CAAACCACAGTGTGAGTCATTATTCACAAATGGCAAAAATATGGAACAGTGATTAACCTTCTCAGGAGTGGCTGATGAAAAAATTACCTCAAGAGCGCAGCGATGACTCATGCAAGAGGTCACAATAGACCCCAAAACATCAAAGAACTGCAGGCCTCACTTGCCTCAATTAAGGTCAGTGTTCATGACTCCACCATAAGAAAGAGCCCGGGCAAAAAAGACCTGCATGCCAGAGTTCTAAGATGAAAACTACTGCTGAGCAATAAAAACATAAAGGCTTGTCTCAGTTTTGCCAGAAAACATCTTGATGATCCCCAAGCCTTTTGGGAGAGTACTCCATGGACTGACGAAAAAAAGTTTAACTTTTTGGAAGTTGTATGTCCCATTAATTTTTGCATAGAAGTAACACAGCATTTCATAAACGGAACATCATACCAACAGTAAAATATGGTGGTTGCTGTGATTGTCTGGGGCTATTTTGCAGCTTGATTGCAGTTCCTGCTGCTAAGGGTGGCCCAACCAGGTATTAGGTTTAGGAGGCAATCACTTTTTCACGCAGGGTCCTATAGGTTTGGATTTCTTTTTCCCTTAATAATAAAGATCTTCATTTAAGAACTGCATGTTGTGTCTACTTTTGTTGTCGTTGTCTAATATTCAAATTTGCTTGGTGATCTGAAACATTTAAATGTGACAGACATGCAAAAGAATAGGAAATCAGGAAGGGGCAAACACATTTTCACCCAACTGTATATTGTAACAGCTACTATTTACTACTGGCTAATAGTGCATGAGATTTTGTCTCCAGCAGTAGTGTTTTATTTCTAATAATACACTGTTAAAAAGCAAAAAAACACAGGAAGTTCATGTTCACTGTGTGTAGCTGGAATGTTGTGAATTCTGTGGCTGAGTTCACTTCTGTGGTCACAAGTGGTATTGCAGTCTCTGGGCTTCCTCCCTCAGGTGTTTTGGTGAGCTCGTTGGCTGCCTTGCTATTTAGCTCCACCTGAGTCTGTCTTCCTTGCTCCTTGTCAATGTTCCAGTGTTGGATCTGAGCTACTGCATCTTTCCTTGGGCCTGCTGCTCTGCTAGATAAGTGCTTCTAGTTTGTTTTCTGTTTTTTCTGTCCAGCTTGCTATTAACTTTTGCTGGAAGCTCTGAGAAGCAAAGGGGTGCACCGCCGTGCTGTTAGTTCGGCACGGTGGGTCTTTTTGCCCCTTTGCGTGGTTTTCGTTTTAGGGTTTTTTGTAGACTGCATAGTTCTCTTTGCTATCCTCGCTCTGTCTAGAATATCGGGCCTCACTTTGCTGAATCTATTTCATTCCTACGTTTGTCTTTTTATCTTGCTAACAGTCATTATATGTGGGGGGCTGCCTATTCCTTTGGGGTATTTCTCTGAGGTAAGTCAGGCTTGTATTTCTATCTTCAGGCTAGTCAGCTCCTCAGGCAGTGCCGAGTTGCATAGGTAGTGATAGGCGCAATCCACTGCTGCTTATAGTTGTGTGAGGATAGATCAGGTACTGCAGTCTACAGAGATTCCACGTCTCAGAGCTCGTCCTATTGTTTTTGGTTTTTGCCAGATCTCTGTATGTGCGCTGATTACTGCACGCTGTGTTGCCTGATTGCCAGCCATAACAGTACAAGGAGCCACACCAATGATTCCCAATAGAGGGAAAAAAGAAATCCTGACATCATTTTTTTTTCTTAGCTCTGTCTTCAGTCTTTTTTTTCCCCTAGACATTAGAGTGCTTCAGGACACAGCTGTGGACATGGATATTCAGGCTCTGTGCTCCTCAATGGATAATCTCGTTGTAAATGTACAAAAGATTCAAGATACTATTGATCAGAAATCGATGCTAGAACCAAGAATTCCGATTCCTGATTTGTTTTTTGGTGACAGAACTAAGTTCCTGAGCTTCAGAAATAATTGTAAGCTATTTTTGGCCTTGAAACCTCATTCTTCTGGTAATCCTATTCAACAGGTTTTGATTATTATTTCTTTTTTGCGCGGCGACCCACAGGACTGGGCGTTTTCTCTTGCACCAGGAGATTCTGCATTGAGTAATGTTGATGCATTTTTCCAGGCGCTGGGATTGCTTTACGATGAGCCTAATTCAGTGGATCAGGCTGAGAAAAATCTGCTGGCTTTATGCCAGGGTCAGGATGATGTAGAAGTATATTGTCAGAAATTTAGAAAGTGGTCAGTACTCACTCTGTGGAATTAATCTGCACTAGCGGCTTTGTTCAGAAAGGGTCTCTCTGAAGCTCTTAAGGATGTAATGGTGGGATTTCCTATGCCTGCTGGTTTGAATGAGTCTATGTCCTTGGCCATTCAGATCGGTCGTCGCTTGCGCGAGCGTAAATCTGTGCACCATCTGGCGGTATTGTCTGAGAGTAAACCTGAGCCTATGCAGTGCGACAGGACTATGACTAAAGTAGAACGGCAAGAACACAGACGTCTGAACAGACTGTGTTTCTATTGTGGTGATTCTACTCATGCTATTTCTAATTGTCCTAAACGCACTAGGCGGTTCGATAGCTCTGCCGTTATTGGTACTGTACAGTCCAAATTCCTTTTGTCCATTACCTTAATGTGCTCTTTGTCATCGTATTCTGTCATGGCATTTGTGGATTCAGGCGCTGCCCTGAATCTGATGGATTTGGATTATGCTAAACGTTGTGGATTTTTCTTGGAGCCTTTGCGGTGTCCTATTCCGTTGAGAGGAATTGATGCTACACCTTTGGCCAAGAATAAGCCTCAGTACTGGGCCCAGCTGACCATGTGCATGGCTCCTGCACATCAGGAAGTTATTCGCTTTCTGGTACTGCATAATTTGCATGATGTGGTCGTGTTGGGGTTGCCATGGCTACAAACCCATAATCCAGTATTGGATTGGAACTCTATGTCGGTAACCAGCTGGGGTTGTCAGGGAGTACATGGTGATGTTCCATTTTTGTCTAATTCGTCATCCATTCCTTCTGACATCCCAGAGTTCTTGTCGGACTTTCAGGATGTATTTGAAGAGTCCAAGTCTGATGCCCTACCTCCGCATAGGAATTGTGATTGTGCTATCGATTTGATTCCTGGTAGTAAATTCCCTAAGGGTCGTTTATTTAATTTGTCCGTACCTGAACACACCGCTATGCGCAGTTATGTGAAGGAGTCCCTGGAGAAGGGACATATTCGCCCATCGTCGTCACCATTGGGAGCAGGGTTCTTTTTTGTAGCCAAGAAGGATGGTTCGCTAAGACCGTGTATTGATTACCGCCTTCTTAATAAGATCACTGTTAAGTTTCAGTATCCCTTGCCATTGATTTCTGACTTGTTTGCTCGGATTAAGGGGGCTAGTTGGTTCACCAAGATAGATCTTCGTGGTGCGTATAATCTGGTGAGAATCAGGCAGGGAGATGAATGGAAAACGGCATTTAATACGCCCGAGGGTCATTTTGAGTATCTGGTGATGCCGTTCGGACTTGCCAATGCTCCATCTGTTTTTCAGTCTTTTATGCATGACATTTTCCGTGAGTATCTGGATAAATTCTTGATTGTTTACTTGGATGACATTTTGATCTTCTCAGATGATTGGGAGTCTCATGTGAAGCAAGTCAGAATGGTTTTCCAGGTACTGCGTGCTAATTCCTTGTTCGTGAAGGGATCAAAGTGTCTCTTCGGTGTGCAGAAAGTTTCATTTTTGGGGTTCATCTTTTCCCCTTCTACTATCGAGATGGATCCGGTTAAGGTTCAGGCCATCCAGGATTGGACTCAGCCGACATCTCTAAAAAGTCTGCAGAAATTCCTGGGCTTTGCTAATTTTTATCGTCGCTTCATCTGTAATTTTTCTAGCATTGCCAGACCATTGACCGATTTGACCAAGAAGGGTGCTGATTTGGTTAATTGGTCTTCTGCTGCCGTGGAAGCTTTTCAGGAGTTGAAGCGTCGTTTTTGCTGTGCCCCTGTGTTGTGTCAACCTGATGTTTCTCTTCCGTTCCAGGTCGAGGTTGATGCTTCTGAGATTGGTGCAGGGGCGGTTTTGTCACAGAGAGGTTCTGGTTGCTCAGTGTTCAAACCATGTGCTTTCTTTTCCAGGAAATTTTCTGCTGCTGAGCGTAATTATGATGTGGGCAACCGAGAGTTGCTGGCCATGAAGTGGGCATTCGAGGAGTGGCGTCATTGGCTTGAGGGTGCTAAGCATCGCGTGGTGGTTTTGACTGATCATAAGAACCTTACTTATCTTGAGTCTGCCAAGCGCTTGAATCCTAGACAGGCCCGTTGGTCGTTATTTTTTGCTCGTTTTGATTTTGTGATTTCATACCTTCCGGGCTCTAAAAATGTGAAGGCGGATGCTCTGTCTAGGAGTTTTGTGCCCGACTCTCCGGGGTTATCTGAGCCGGCGAGTATCCTCAAGGAAGGAGTCATTGTGTCTGCCATTTCCCCTGATTTGCGGAGAGTGTTGCAGAAATTTCAGGCTAATAAACCTGATCGTTGTCCGGCCGAGAAACTGTTCGTCCCTGATAGGTGGACTAGTAAAGTTATCTCTGAACTTCATTGTTCGGTGCTGGCCGGTCATCCAGGAATCTTTGGTACCAGGGAGTTGGTTGCTAGATCCTTCTGGTGGCCATCTCTGTCACGGGATGTGCGTGCTTTTGTGCAGTCCTGTGGAATTTGTGCTAGGGCTAAGCCCTGCTGTTCACGTGCCAGTGGGTTGCTTTTGCCCTTGCCGGTCCCGAAGAGGCCTTGGACACATATTTCGATGGATTTCATTTCTGACCTTCCCGTTTCTCAAAAAATGTCGGTCATTTGGGTGGTCTGTGATCGCTTTTCTAAAATGGTCCATCTGGTGCCCTTGGTTAAATTGCCTTCCTCCTCTGATTTGGTGCCTTTGTTCTTCCAGCATGTGGTTCGTTTACATGGCATTCCTGAGAATATTGTTTCTGACAGAGGTTCCCAGTTTGTCTCGAGGTTCTGGCGAGCCTTTTGTGGTAGGATGGGCATTGACCTATCTTTCTCCTCGGCCTTCCATCCTCAGACTAATGGCCAGACCGAACGAACCAATCAGACCTTGGAAACATATCTGAGATGTTTTGTTTCCGCTGACCAGGATGATTGGGTGTCATTTTTGCCGTTGGCTGAGTTCGCCCTTAATAATCGGGCCAGCTCGGCTACCTTGGTCTCTCCATTTTTCTGCAATTCTGGGTTCCATCCTCGTTTCTCTTCAGGACAGGTTGAGTCTTCGGACTGTCCTGGTGTGGATTCTGTGGTGGACAGGTTGCAGCAGATCTGGACTCAGGTGGTGGACAATTTGACCTTGTCCCAGGAGAAGGCTCAGCTTTTCGCTAATCGCAGACGCCGTGTGGGACCCCGACTTCGTGTTGGGGATCTGGTTTGGTTATCTTCTCGTCATATTCCTATGAAGGTTTCCTCTCCTAAATTTAAACCTCGTTTTATTGGTCCGTATAGGATTTCTGAGATTCTCAATCCGGTGTCTTTTCGTCTGACCCTCCCAGACTCCTTTTCCATACATAATGTATTCCATAGGTCGTTGTTGAGGAGATACGTGGCACCTATGGTTCCATCTGTGGAGCCTCCTGCCCCTGTTTTGGTGGAGGGGGAATTGGAGTATATTGTGGAGAAGATTTTGGATTCTCGTGTCTCTAGACGGAAACTCCAGTATCTGGTCAAATGGAAGGGTTATGCTCAGGAAGATAATTCCTGGGTTTTTGCCTCTGATGTCCATGCCCCAGATCTTGTTCGTGCCTTTCATGTGGCTCATCCTGGTCGGCCTGGGGGTTCTGGTGAGGGTTCGGTGACCCCTCCTCAAGGGGGGGGTACTGTTGTGAATTCTGTGGCTGAGTTCACTTCTGTGGTCACAAGTGGTATTGCAGTCTCTGGGCTTCCTCCCTCAGGTGTTTTGGTGAGCTCGTTGGCTGCCTTGCTATTTAGCTCCACCTGAGTCTGTCTTCCTTGCTCCTTGTCAATGTTCCAGTGTTGGATCTGAGCTACTGCATCTTTCCTTGGGCCTGCTGCTCTGCTAGATAAGTGCTTCTAGTTTGTTTTCTGTTTTTTCTGTCCAGCTTGCTATTAACTTTTGCTGGAAGCTCTGAGAAGCAAAGGGGTGCACCGCCGTGCTGTTAGTTCGGCACGGTGGGTCTTTTTGCCCCTTTGCGTGGTTTTCGTTTTAGGGTTTTTTGTAGACTGCATAGTTCTCTTTGCTATCCTCGCTCTGTCTAGAATATCGGGCCTCACTTTGCTGAATCTATTTCATTCCTACGTTTGTCTTTTCATCTTGCTAACAGTCATTATTAGAGTTGAGCGACCTTGACCTTTTTAGAGTCGAGCCGGGTTTTGCGAAACCCGACTATGTCCAAAGTCGGGTCGAGTGAAATCGGCCGATTATGACGTAAAGTCGGGATCGACCGAAACACGAAACCCAATGCAAGTCAATGGGGCAGCATAGTCGGCAGTGAGTGGGGGCCAGGAAAACACCTAGAGTGGCCATTTTAATGTCAAAACCATCCATTCTTCTTAATGAAGCTTGTCAAGCGTAATTTACCTTATAATAATTGGAAGGCATTTGAAATTGGGGGTCATTTGGCTAAAGTTGTGGGGGGTAGGGCTGGTTCAAGTAATTAGTGGGCCCAGGAAATCTGGACCACGTCACGGCAGTGGAGCAGGGAGAGGTAAGTATTTCAACTTTGCAAGTGCTGTGAACCTGAGCAAGCAGGGGGGGCCCACTCGTTGGCATTGGCACTGGCACAGGGCCCCTCAAAGTACAGCGGTGTGTTTGCACGGCGGGGGCGCCTCCCACCGGCAGCAACACTTTTGCGTACTATGAGAGGCCCTGTGCCAGTGACGTCGCCAACTAGTATTCCTCCCCCCACCTGATGAAGGAACCTGCACTTTCATCTGCACCTTCCTCTTTGTCCCCGTGTAAGGTGGTATGGTATGCGGGAAGAGCAACCTGACTTTCAGCAGGGTCACAATGTTGTTGTGTAGCGTGCACGGGGAATGTTGCGTTATGGGTCAATGTACCAGCAGACTCATCTATCACTGGCTGGGCAATGGGCACGATGAAGTGGAAACACAGATATAGGCCCAAAGAAGAAAGTGGGCTAAATGCAGTTCAAAATTGGTAACACAGGAATAACCAGGGGGCATTGCAGTGGAGGACAACTGGAATGAGAGGCTGACACAGAGAGTAGGGCCAAATCAGTAAGTAGTCGAAATGCAGTTCAAAATTGGCAACCGTAGTAAACAGGCGGCACAGCTTTGTTCAGTGGAGGAGAACAGCAAGGAGTGGCAGACACCGATAGTAGGCCCCAAACCAACTAGTACGCCAAATGCAGTTGTTCCATTTAACCACAATTTAATGAGAGCCTGAAGATAGAAGCTCAGGAAAGGCAACCTGGGGAACACCTTGGAGTGTAACACACCATCTCTCTCCACCCCATACCCATTTTGTATGGCCTAATGCAGTGTACTTTTCTACAACTACTAAACGAGAGTCGGAAGACCGAAGCAATGGCAAGGAAACCTGGGGAACACCTTGGAGTGTAACACACCCTCTCTCTACACCCCATACCCAATTTGAAGGTCTAATGCAGTGTAGTTTCCAAGAACTACTAAACGAGAGCCGGAAGATCGAAGCTCAGGAAAGGCAACCTGGGGAACACCTTGGAGTGTAACACACCCTCTCGCTACACCCCATACCCAATTTGAAGGCCTAATGCAGCGTAGTTTCCAACAACTACTAAACGAGAGCCGGAAGATCGAAGCTCAGGAAAGGCAACCTGGGGAACACCTTGGAGTGTAACAAACCCTCTCTCTACACCCCATACCCAATTTGTAGGCCTAATGCAGCGTAGTTTCCGACAACTACTAAACGAGAGCATGAAGATCGAAGCTCAGGAAAGGCAACCTGGGGAACACCTTGGAGTGTAACACACCCTCTCTCTACACCCCATACCCAATTTGTAGGCCTAATGCAGCGTAGTTTCCGACAACTACTAAACGAGAGCCGGAATATCGAAGCTCAGGAAAGGCAACCTGGGGAACACCTTGGAGTGTAACACACCCTCTCTCTACACCCCATACCCAATTTGTAGGCCTAATGCAGCGTAGTTTCCGACAACTACTAAACGAGAGCCGGAATATCGAAGCTCAGGAAAGGCAACCTGGGGAACACCTTGGAGTGTAACACACCCTCTCTCTACACCCCATACCCAATTTGAAGGCCTAATGCAGTGTAGTTTCCAAGAACTACTAAACGAGAGCCGGAAGATCGAAGCTCAGGAAAGGCAACCTGGGGAACACCTTGGAGTGTAACACACCCTCTCGCTACACCCCATACCCAATTTGAAGGCCTAATGCAGCGTAGTTTCCAACAACTACTAAACGAGAGCCGGAAGATCGAAGCTCAGGAAAGGCAACCTGGGGAACACCTTGGAGTGTAACAAACCCTCTCTCTACACCCCATACCCAATTTGTAGGCCTAATGCAGCGTAGTTTCCGACAACTACTAAACGAGAGCATGAAGATCGAAGCTCAGGAAAGGCAACCTGGGGAACACCTTGGAGTGTAACACACCCTCTCTCTACACCCCATACCCAATTTGTAGGCCTAATGCAGCGTAGTTTCCGACAACTACTAAACGAGAGCCGGAATATCGAAGCTCAGGAAAGGCAACCTGGGGAACACCTTGGAGTGTAACACACCCTCTCGCTACACCCCATACCCAATTTGAAGGCCTAATGCAGCGTAGTTTCCAACAACTACTAAACGAGAGCCGGAAGATCGAAGCTCAGGAAAGGCAACCTGGGGAACACCTTGGAGTGGAACACACCATCTCTCTACACCCCATACCCAATTTGAAGGCCTAATGCAGAGTAGTTTCCAAGAACTACTAAACGAGAGCCGGAAGATCGAAGCTCAGGAAAGGCAACCTGGGGAACACCTTGGAGTGTAACACAACGTCTCTCTACACGACGGAAGGGCTGATTCTTAGGAAGGAAGGCTGTTGGAAATAAGCATTGCGCGTCCGAGGGTGATTATATTCTTATTAGGTATATACTCACCCTCGGACGCGCCCTGCTTCTTTATTTGGAATGAATGTTTATTTGCAATGTGGTGTTGACTTTCTCTATTATTTTGGTAATTAATGATTTTATTATTTTCATTATTTTGCATCTTCTCGGCAATAATATAAAGAAGACGCGACAGGACAACACTCGGTGGATGCCATATGTGTGTTTTCAATTTAAAAAAACTTTCAGTTAACTACTTGCAGGAGAAAGTAATTGTAGCTGGTGGCCATTTTTAGTACTGTACCAGATTTTAGTTGTGTGTTTGTTTTTAATGTTAAAATGTCTGCATTTGATATCTCACCAGTATTTTCTTTTTTATAAGCAAAATACTTATTTTTATATTTTCTGATGTTGGTTCCAGGGGTACACGGCCAGCAGTGCCCTGGTCAGTGTAGTAGTAGTTGAAAGAATGGACCGCAGACAGGCATCGAAGGCCTAAAATAATAACACATGGCTGTAGGCAATTTTAAATTGGTTCCAGGGGTACACGGACAGCAGTGGTGTGGTCAGTGGAGGCCTAGTGGAAGGAGTGACCGCAGACAGGCATCGAAGGCCTAAAATAATAACACATGGCTGTAGGCAATTTTAAATTGGTTCCAGGGGTACACGGGCAGCAGTGACCTGGTCAGTGTAGTAGTAGTTGAAAGAATGGACCGCAGACAGGCATCGAAGGCCTAAAATAAAAAAATTGGGCTGGCTGTAGGCAATTTTAAATTGGTTCCAGGGGTACACGGGCAGCAGTGGTGTGGTCAGTGGAAGTCTAGTGGAAGGAGTGACCGCAGACAGGCATCGAAGGCCTAAAATAATAACACATGGCTGTAGGCAATTTTAAATTGGTTCCAGGGGTACACGGACAGCAGTGGTGTGGTCAGTGGAGGCCTAGTGGAAGGAGTGACCGCAGACAGGCATCGAAGGCCTAAAATAATAACACATGGCTGTAGGCAATTTTAAATTGGTTCCAGGGGTACACGGACAGCAGTGGTGTGGTCAGTGGAGGCCTAGTGGAAGGAGTGACCGCAGACAGGCATCGAAGGCCTAAAATAATAACACATGGCTGTAGGCAATTTTAAATTGGTTCCAGGGGTACACGGGCAGCAGTGGTGTGGTCAGTGGAGGCCTAGTGGAAGGAGTGACCGCAGACAGGCATCGAAGGCCTAAAATAATAACACATGGCTGTAGGCAATTTTAAATTGGTTCCAGGGGTACACGGACAGCAGTGGTGTGGTCAGTGGAGGCCTAGTGGAAGGAGTGACCGCAGACAGGCATCGAAGGCCTAAAATAATAACACATGGCTGTAGGCAATTTTAAATTGGTTCCCGGGGTACACGGGCAGCAGTGACCTGGTCAGTGTAGTAGTAGTTGAAAAAATGGACCGCAGACAGGCATCGAATGCCTAAAATAATAACACATGGCTGTAGGCAATTTTAAATTGGTTCCAGGGGTACACGGGCAGCAGTGACCTGGTCAGTGTAGTAGTAGTTGAAAGAATGGACCGCAGACAGGCATCGAAGGCCTAAAATAAAAAAATTGGGCTGGCTGTAGGCAATTTTAAATTGGTTCCAGGGGTACACGGACAGCAGTGGTGTGGTCAGTGGAGGCCTAGTGGAAGGAGTGACCGCAGACAGGCATCGAAGGCCTAAAATAATAACACATGGCTGTAGGCAATTTTAAATTGGTTCCAGGGGTACACGGGCAGCAGTGACCTGGTCAGTGTAGTAGTAGTTGAAAAAATGGACCGCAGACAGGCATCGAATGCCTAAAATAATAACACATGGCTGTAGGCAATTTTAAATTGGTTCCAGGGGTACACGGGCAGCAGTGACCTGGTCAGTGTAGTAGTAGTTGAAAGAATGGACCGCAGACAGGCATCGAAGGCCTAAAATAAAAAAATTGGGCTGGCTGTAGGCAATTTTAAATTGGTTCCAGGGGTACACGGACAGCAGTGGTGTGGTCAGTGGAGGCCTAGTGGAAGGAGTGACCGCAGACAGGCATCGAAGGCCTAAAATAATAACACATGGCTGTAGGCAATTTTAAATTGGTTCCAGGGGTACACGGGCAGCAGTGACCTGGTCAGTGTAGTAGTAGTTGAAAGAATGGACCGCAGACAGGCATCGAAGGCCTAAAATAAAAAAATTGGGCTGGCTGTAGGCAATTTTAAATTGGTTCCAGGGGTACACGGGCAGCAGTGGTGTGGTCAGTGGAAGTCTAGTGGAAGGAGTGACCGCAGACAGGCATCGAAGGCCTAAAATAATAACACATGGCTGTAGGCAATTTTAAATTGGTTCCAGGGGTACACGGACAGCAGTGGTGTGGTCAGTGGAGGCCTAGTGGAAGGAGTGACCGCAGACAGGCATCGAAGGCCTAAAATAATAACACATGGCTGTAGGCAATTTTAAATTGGTTCCAGGGGTACACGGGCAGCAGTGACCTGGTCAGTGTAGTAGTAGTTGAAAGAATGGACCGCAGACAGGCATCGAAGGCCTAAAATAAAAAAATTGGGCTGGCTGTAGGCAATTTTAAATTGGTTCCAGGGGTACATGGGCAGCAGTGTATGGTCAGTGGAAGTCTAGTGGAAGGAGTGACGGCAGACAGTCTTCGAAGGCCTAACATAACAAAATTGGGCTGACTGTAGGCACTTTTAAATTGGTTCCAGGGTAACACGGCCAGCAGTGGCCTGGTCAGTGTAGTAGTTGTAGAAAGAAGGGACCGCAGACAGGCTTCGAAGGCCTAACATAACAAAAATGTCAAAACAATGGTATTGTCAGTGCCAGGCATTGAAGGATGTCAGCGGCTAGACTACACATTGGTGAAGCTGTGAGAGATAATTTTGCTAGTGGTAGAGCACTGTTTGAGCTGGGGGGGGGAACTGTCTTGTGGCCGGCGGTACAGGCACAGGGCCCCTCATATTACAACGGTGTGTCTGACGTTGGGTGCGCACCACCACCGCCAGAGACACTTTATTGTACTATGAGGGACCCAGTGGCAGTGCCGTCGACCAAAAGCGGCCACACCCACCTCTTCAGACAAACAGCACTCTCAAGGGTCCAAGCGCAAAGTGGCGATAGCACGGCCCCGTGTGGGGAGTTTGGCCATTTCGTGAGGTGGAAACATGTCGTATGCTGGACAATCAGGTGAAGAAAATTACGAGATTGGAAAAGTCATTCAGAATAGTCCACAGGCAAGACCTTTTCATAGGAAAGCTAGGTGTCAGCCGGGCAGGGTGGGGCAAAAGATTTTGAAATCCAGTTGTGGTTCATTTTAATGAAGGTTAGATCATCTACATTTTGGGTAGCCAGACGAGTCCTTTTTTCTGTTAGTATTGAACCTGCAGCACTGAATACTCTTTCTGATAGGACACTAGCTGCCGGGCAAGCAAGCTCCTGCAATGCATATTCTGCCAATTCTGGCCAGGTGTCTAATTTGGATGCCCAGTAATCAAATGGGAATGACGGTTGAGGGAGAACGTCGATAAGGGATGAAAAATAGTTTGTAACCATACTGGACAAATGTTGTCTCCTGTCACTTTGAATTGATGCTGCAGTACCTGTCCTGTCTGCTGTCATAGAAAAATCACTCCACAACCTGGTCAGAAAACCCCTCTGTCCAACGCCACTTCTGATTTCTGCCCCTCTAACACCTCTGGTCTGCTGGCCCCTGGAGCTCGTGTGAGAACGATCACGGGCGCTGTGTGCAGGGAATGCCAGAAGCAAACGGTCAACAAGAGTTGATTGTTTTGTTGCTAATATTAGTTCCAAGTTCTCATGTGGCATAATATTTTGCAATTTGCCTTTATAGCGAGGATCAAGGAGGCAGGCCAACCAGTAATCGTCATCGTTCATCATTTTTGTAATGCGTGTGTCCCTTTTGAGGATACGCAAGGCATAATCCGCCATGTGGGCCAAAGTTCCCGTTGTCAAATCTGCGGTTGTGCTTGGTTGAGGGGCAGTTGCAGGCAAATCTACGTCACTTGTGTCCCTCAAAAAACCAGAACCCGGCCTTGCCACGCCACCAATTTCCCGTGCCCCCGGGAAAGCTTCCTCATTAAAAATATACTCATCCCCATCATCCTCCTCATCCTCCACCTCCTCTTCGCCCGGTACCTCGTCATGTACACTGCCCTGACCAGACAATCGCTGACTGTCATCAAGGCTTTCCTCTTCCTCTGGTGCAGACGCCTGATCCTTTATGTGCGTCAAACTTTGCATCAGCAGACGCATTAGGGGGATGCTCATGCTTATTATGGCGTTGTCTGCACTAACCAGCCGTGTGCATTCCTCAAAACACTGAAGGACTTGACACATGTCTTGAATCTTCGACCACTGCACACCTGACAACTCCATGTCTGCCATCCTACTGCCTGCCCGTGTATGTGTATCCTCCCACAAAAACATAACAGCCCGCCTCTGTTCGCACAGTCTCTGAAGCATGTGCAGTGTTGAGTTCCACCTTGTTGCAACGTCTATGATTAGGCGATGCTGGGGAAGGTTCAAAGAACGCTGATAGGTCTGCATACGGCTGGAGTGTACAGGCGAACGGCGGATATGTGCGCAAAGTCCACGCACTTTGAGGAGCAGGTCGGATAACCCCGGATAACTTTTCAGGAAGCACTGCACCACCAGGTTTAAGGTGTGAGCCAGGCAAGGAATGTGTTTCAGTTGGGAAAGGGAGATGGCAGCCATGAAATTCCTTCCGTTATCACTCACTACCTTGCCTGCCTCAAGATCTACAGTGCCCAGCCACGACTGCGTTTCTTGCTGCAAGAACTCGGACAGAACTTCCGCGGTGTGTCTATTGTCGCCCAAACACTTCATAGCCAATACAGCCTGCTGACGTATGCCAGTAGCTGCCCCATAATGGGAGACCTGGTGTGCAACAGTGGCAGGTGCGGATGGAGTGTTTGTGCGACTGCGGTCTGTGGACGAGCTCTTGCTTCTGCAGGAGGACGAGGAGGAGGAGGAGGAGGGGGTGCGAACGGCTACAGACAACTGTTTACTAGACCGTGGGCTAGGCAGAACTGTCCCAAACTTGCTGTCCCCTGTGGACCCTGAATCCACCACATTTACCCAGTGTGCCGTGATGGACACGTAACGTCCCTGGCCATGCCTACTGGTCCATGCATCTGTTGTCAGGTGCACCTTTGTGCTCACAGATTGCCTGAGTGCATGGACGATGCGCTCTTTAACATGCTGGTGGAGGGCTGGGATGGCTTTTCTGGAAAAAAAGTGTCGACTGGGTAGCTCGTAGCGTGGTACAGCGTAGTCCATCAGGTCTTTGAAAGCTTCGCTTTCAACTAACCGGTAGGGCATCATCTCTAACGAGATTAGTCTAGCTATGTGGGCGTTCAAACCCTGTGTACGCGGATGCGAGGCTAAGTATTTCCTTTTTCTAACCATAGTCTCATGTAGGGTGAGCTGGACTGGAGAGCTGGAGATCGTGGAACTAGCGGGGGTGCCGGTGGACATGGCAGACTGAGAGACGGTGGGAGATGGTATTGTTGCCGCCGGTGCCCTAGATGCAGTGTTTCCTACTACGAAACTGGTGATTCCCTGACCCTGACTGCTTTGGCCTGGCAAAGATACCTGCACAGATACAGCAGGTGGTGCGCTAAATGGTGGTCCTACACTGCCGGAAGGGATGTTGCGTTGATGACTAGCTTCATTGGCCGAGGGTGCAACAACCTTAAGGGACGTTTGGTAGTTAGTCCAAGCTTTCAAATGCATGGTGGTTAAATGTCTATGCATGCAACTAGTATTGAGACTTTTCAGATTCTGACCTCTGCTTAAGGAAGTAGAACATTTTTGACAGATGACTTTGCGCTGATCAATTGGATGTTGTTTAAAAAAATGCCAGACTGCACTCTTTCTAGCATCGGATACCTTTTCAGGCATTGCAGACTGAGCTTTAACCGGATGGCCACGCTGTCCTCCACCAGGTTTTGGCTTTGCCACGCGTTTTGGGCAAGATACGGGCCCGGCAGATGGAACCTGTGGCGATGTTGATGCCTGCTGCGGCCCCTCCTCCTCTGCTTCAGAACTGCTGCCGCCTGCACCCTGTTCCCCCAATGGCTGCCAATCGGGGTCAAGAACTGGGTCATCTAATAACTCTTCTTGTACCTCCTGCGCAACTTCGTCTGTGTCACCGTGTCGTTCGGTGGTATAGCGTTCGTGATGGGGCAACATAGTCTCATCAGGGTCTGATTCTTGATCAGCACCCTGCGAGGGCAATGTTGTGGTCTGAGTCAAAGGACCAGCATAGTAGTCTGGCTGTGGCTGTGCGTCAGTGCACTCCATGTCAGATTCAATTTGTAATGGGCATGGACTGTTAACTGCTTCACTTTCTAAGCCAGGGACGGTATGTGTAAAGAGCTCCATGGAGTAACCCGTTGTGTCGCCTGCTGCATTCTTCTCTGTTGTTGTTTTTGCTGAAGAGGACAAGGAAGTGACTTGTCCCTGACCGTGAACATCCACTAACGACGCGCTGCTTTTACTTTTACCAGTTTCACGAGATGAGGCAAAAGAGCTAGAGGCTGAGTCAGCAAGATAAGCCAAAACTTGCTCTTGCTGCTCCGGCTTTAAAAGCGGTTTTCCTAATCCCAGAAAAGGGAGCGTTCGAGGCCTTGTGTAGCCGGACGACGAACCTGGCTCCACAGCTCCAGACTTAGGTGCAATATTTTTTCCCCCACGACCACCTGATGCTCCACCACTACCACTACCCTCATTACCAGCTGACAATGAACGCCCCCGGCCACGACCTCTTCCACTAGACTTCCTCATTGTTTTAAAAACGTAACCAAACTAACGTTATTTGTTGCAGTCACACAACTTACACGGTGAGCTATAACTTCAGTATGATTTAGCTACCCCTTTACAGGTTGGTGAGACCACAGCGAAAATCAGGCCCAATGTTACACACTCTTTTTTTGGTGGCTGCAAATTAGAGAGATGCCCCACACGCAGGACTGTCACTGAAGCACAAATGTTAATATTAATGTCACACTATTATTTTTTTTTTATTTTTATTTTTTTCAGGAACACTTTAGAAACCCCCCAAAAAAAAAAAAATAGATTTTTGCAGGGAGAATTTAGAAAACAAATGTAACAAACTATATGCTTTCTATGGGCCACTGAGTGAGAGATGACGCACACAGGAATCAGGAGTGGCACACAAGCCCAGAGGCCAATATTTTTCTACCAATGATTGATGGAGTTATTTTCTCTGGTAGATTTTGGAACCCAAATCAAGGAAAAAAAATGTAGGCTTTCTATGGACCACAATTGGAGAGAGAGAGAGAGAGAGAGATGGCACACCCAGGAGTCAAGACTGGCACACAAGCAGAAAGGCCAATATTAATCTCCCACTGTTTTTTTTTTTTTTTTTTTTTTTTTTTTTTCAGGGAGACTTTAGAAAAAAAAATAATAAAAAAAATATGATTTTATCAGGAAGAATTTAGAAACCAAATAAAATAAAATGATTTTTTCAGGGAGAATTTATAAAACAAATAAAAACAAAAATAGGCGTTCTATGGCCCACTGACTGAGAGATGACGCACACAGGAGTCAGGAGTGGCACACAAACCCAGAGGCCAATATTTTTCTACCAATGATTGATGTAGTTATTTTCTCTGGTAGATTTTAGAACCCAAATCAAGGAAAAAAAATATAGGCTTTCTATGGACCACAATTGGAGAGAGAGAGAGAGAGAGAGAGAGAGAGAGATGGCACACCCAGGAGTCAAGACTGGCACACAAGCAGAAAGGCCAATATTAATCTCCCACTGTTTTTTTTGGTTGTTTTTTTTTTTTTTTTTCAGGGAGACTTTAGAAAAAAAAATAATAAAAAAAATATGATTTTATCAGGAAGAATTTAGAAACCAAATAAAATAAAATGATTTTTTCAGGGAGAATTTATAAAACAAATAAAACCAAAAATAGGCGTTCTATGGCCCACTGACTGAGAGATGACGCACCCAGGAGTCAAGACTGGCACACAAGCAGAAAGGCCAATATTAATCTCCCACTGTTTTTTTTTTTTTTTTTCAGGGAGACTTTAGAAAAAAAAATAATAAAAAAAATATGATTTTATCAGGAAGAATTTAGAAACCAAATAAAATAAAATGATTTTTTCAGGGAGAATTTAGAAAACAAATAAAACCAAAAATAGGCGTTCTATGGCCCACTGACTGAGAGATGACGCACACAGGAGTCAGGAGTGGCACACAAACCCAGAGGCCAATATTTTTCTACCAATGATTGATGTAGTTATTTTCTCTGGTAGATTTTAGAACCCAAATCAAGGAAAAAAAATATAGGCTTTCTATGGACCACAATTGGAGAGAGAGAGAGAGAGAGAGAGAGAGAGAGAGATGGCACACCCAGGAGTCAAGACTGGCACACAACCAGAAAGGCCAATATTAATCTCCCACTGTTTTTTTGGTTGTTTTTTTTTTTTTTTTTTCAGGGAGACTTTAGAAATAAAAATAATAAAAAAAATATGATTTTATCAGGAAGAATTTAGAAACCAAATAAAATAAAATGATTTTTTCAGGGAGAATTTAGAAAACAAATAAAACCAAAAATAGGCGTTCTATGGCCCACTGACTGAGAGAGAGAGAGAGATGGAACGCTTAGTACTGGCACACAAGCCCAAAGGGCAATATTAATCTCCCTTTTTTTTTCCAGGGAGAATTTCTAAAACCCCAAAAAAAAATAAAATAGGCTTTCTATGGCCCACTATTTGTGAGAGAGATGGGACGCTCAGGACTGGCACAGATGGCACGCTCAGGACTGGCACAGAAGCCCAGAGGCCAATATTAATCTCCCTTTTTTTCTGGGAGAATTTATAAAACAAAAAATATTTAAATAGGCTTTCTATGGCCCACTATTTGTGAGAGAGATGGCACGCTCAGGACTGGCACAGATGGCACGCTCACAACTGGCACACAAGCCCAGAGGCCAATATTAATCTCCCTTTTTTCAGGGAGAATTTCTAAAACCCAAAAAAAAAATAAAATAGGCTTTCTATGGCCCACTATTTGTGAGAGAGATGGGACGCTCAGGACTGGCACAGATGGCACGCTCAGGACTGGCACAGAAGCCCAGAGGCCAATATTAATCTCCCTTTTTTTCTGGGAGAATTTATAAAACCAAAAAAATATTTAAATAGGCTTTCTATGGCCCACTATTTGTGAGAGAGATGGCACGCTCAGGACTGGCACAGATGGCACGCTCACAACTGGCACACAAGCCCAGAGGCCAATATTAATCTCCCTTTTTTCAGGGAGAATTTCTAAAACCCAAAAAAAAAATAAAATAGGCTTTCTATGGCCCACTATTTGTGAGAGAGATGGGACGCTCAGGACTGGCACAGATGGCACGCTCAGGACTGGCACAGAAGCCCAGAGGCCAATATTAATCTCCCTTTTTTTCTGGGAGAATTTATAAAACCAAAAAAATATTTAAATAGGCTTTCTATGGCCCACTATTTGTGAGAGAGATGGCACGCTCAGGACTGGCACAGATGGCACGCTCACAACTGGCACACAAGCCCAGAGGCCAATATTAATCTCCCTTTTTTCAGGGAGAATTTCTAAAACCCAAAAAAAAAATAAAATAGGCTTTCTATGGCCCACTATTTGTGAGAGAGATGGGACGCTCAGGACTGGCACAGATGGCACGCTCAGGACTGGCACAGAAGCCCAGAGGCCAATATTAATCTCCCTTTTTTTCTGGGAGAATTTATAAAACCAAAAAAATATTTAAATAGGCTTTCTATGGCCCACTATTTGTGAGAGAGATGGCACGCTCAGGACTGGCACAGATGGCACGCTCACAACTGGCACACAAGCCCAGAGGCCAATATTAATCTCCCTTTTTTCAGGGAGAATTTCTAAAACCCAAAAAAAAAATAAAATAGGCTTTCTATGGCCCACTATTTGTGAGAGAGATGGGACGCTCAGGACTGGCACAGATGGCACGCTCAGGACTGGCACAGAAGCCCAGAGGCCAATATTAATCTCCCTTTTTTTCTGGGAGAATTTATAAAACCAAAAAAATATTTAAATAGGCTTTCTATGGCCCACTATTTGTGAGAGAGATGGCACGCTCAGGACTGGCACAGATGGCACGCTCACAACTGGCACACAAGCCCAGAGGCCAATATTAATCTCCCTTTTTTCAGGGAGAATTTCTAAAACCCAAAAAAAAAATAAAATAGGCTTTCTATGGCCCACTATTTGTGAGAGAGATGGGACGCTCAGGACTGGCACAGATGGCACGCTCAGGACTGGCACACAAGCCCAGAGGCCAATATTAATCTCCCTTTTTTTCTGGGAGAATTTATAAAACCAAAAAAATATTTAAATAGGCTTTCTATGGCCCACTATTTGTGAGAGAGATGGCACGCTCAGGACTGGCACAGATGGCACGCTCACAACTGGCACACAAGCCCAGAGGCCAATATTAATCTCCCTTTTTTCAGGGAAAATTGATAAAACAAAAAAAAAAATTAAATAGGCTTTCTATGGCCCACTATTTGTGAGAGAGATGGCACGCTCAGGGCTGGCACAGATGGCACGCTCAGGACTGGCACACAAGCCCAGAGGCCAATATTAATCTCCCTTTTTTTCTGGGAGAATTTATAAAACCAAAAAAATATTTAAATAGGCTTTCTATGGCCCACTATTTGTGAGAGAGATGGCACGCTCAGGACTGGCACAGATGGCACGCTCACAACTGGCACACAAGCCCAGAGGCCAATATTAATCTCCCTTTTTTCAGGGAAAATTTATAAAACAAAAAAAAAAATTAAATAGGCTTTCTATGGCCCACTATTTGTGAGAGAGATGGCACGCTCAGGGCTGGCACAGATGGCACGCTCAGGACTGGCACACAAGCCCAGAGGCCAATATTAATCTCCCTTTTTTTCAGGGAGAATTTATAAAACCAAAAAAAAAAATAAATAGGCTTTCTATGGCCCACTATTTGTGAGAGAGATGGCACGCCTAGGGCTGGCACAGATGGCACGCTCAGGACTGGCACACAAGCCCAGAGGCCAATATTAATCTCCCTTTTTTTCAGGGAGAATTTATAAAACCCCAAAAAAAATAAAATAGGCTTTCTATGGCCCACTATTTGTGAGAGAGATGGCACACTCAGGACTGGCACACAAGCCCAAAGGCCAATATTAATCTCCCACTGTATTTTTATCAGGGAGAATTTATACACCCCACAAAAAAAAATACAGAAAAATGAAAAGGCTTTCTATGGCCCACTATGTGAGAGAGATGGCACACACAGGGATGGCACTCTAGCAGAAATGCCAAATTGCCAATCTTAATCTCCCACCAAAAAAAAAAAAAAAAAAAAAACAGGGAATGTCCTACAATTACTATCTCCCTGCCTGCAGTAATCTCAGCCAGGTATGGCAGGCAGCTACTATCTCCCTGCCTGCAGTAATCTCAGCCAGGTATGGCAGGCAGCAACAAGGAGTGGACTGATGCACAAATGAAATAAAAAGTGTGGACAAACAAAAAAGATAGCTGTGCAGAAAGGAAGGAACAAGAGGATTTGTGCTTTGAAAAAAGCAGTTGGTTTGCACAGCGGCGTACACACAGCAATGCAGCTATCAGGGAGCCTTCTAGGGCAGCCCAATGAGCTACAGCGCTGAGGGGAAAAAAAAAAAAAAAAAAAACTTCCACTGTCCCTGCACACCGAGGGTGGTGTTGGACAGTGCAAATCGCTGCAGCACAAGCGGTTTTGTGGTTAATGGACCCTGCCTAACGCTATCCCTGCTTCTGACAAAGCGGCAGCAACCTCTCCCTAAGCTCAGATCAGCAGCAGTAAGATGGCGGTCGGCGGGAACGCCTCTTTATAGCCCCTGTGACGTCGCAGACAGCAAGCCAATCACTGCAATGCCCTTCTCTAAGATGGTGGGGACCAGGACCTATGTCATCACGCTGCCCACACTCTGCGTTTACCTTCATTGGCTGAGAAATGGCGCTTTTCGCGTCATTGAAACGCGACTTTGGCGCGAAAGTCGCGTACCGCATGGCCGACCCCGCACAGGGGTCGGATCGGGTTTCATGAAACCCCGACTTAGCCAAAAGTCGGCGACTTTTGAAAATGTTCGACCCGTTTCGCTCAACCCTAGTCATTATATGTGGGGGGCTGCCTATTCCTTTGGGGTATTTCTCTGAGGTAAGTCAGGCTTGTATTTCTATCTTCAGGCTAGTCAGCTCCTCAGGCAGTGCCGAGTTGCATAGGTATTGATAGGCGCAATCCACTGCTGCTTATAGTTGTGTGAGGATAGATCAGGTACTGCAGTCTACAGAGATTCCACGTCTCAGAGCTCGTCCTATTGTTTTTGGTTTTTGCCAGATCTCTGTATGCGCGCTGATTACTGCACGCTGTGTTGCCTGATTGCCAGCCATAACACTGGAACAAATTTTTTCTTTCATTTTGCAAGCTGATAGACAAAATGCTAAGATGCTAAGCTATAAGAAATACCTATTTTAAGCTGTGCTATCTGTGCTCCTGGATAAAAATATATTCACAGTTAAACTGCTAGACAGTACAGAGATTAATTTACCGCCAACAAGTTATGAACCCAGAGACCCAAAAACTTAAAACCCAAAGACACAGAGAAAAGCCCAGAGGAGAGAGAACAAAGGTGTACTAAGTAGAAGTAAAGATGGCCACCAGCAGCAACTCTGTGAAGTGGACAAATCTGACTAATCAGATCTACCAATCCTGGAAATTGTTTGTAAAGATGCTGCTGATAAGAGAAGTTATGTGGAAATACACACAGGAGTCTTGGAATGACAACCTACCAGAAGACTGGGTAGAGAATGTTCAAAAAGCACAAAGCACTATCTCTCACAGTATAGATGATGATCAGATTGTGCATGTGCAGAATGTTAATGTGAAACTGCAAAAGAAATGTGGGAACAGCTGCAGAAAGCGCATGAAAGGGTAAATCTCAGCAAAAAGCTCTACTTAATGAGAAAGTTGTATAAATCTAAGCTAAATAAGGGTCAAGGATGCAGGATTAGATAAGAAATACTCTAGAAATTGTGGAGCGCGTGCGCGACATTGGGGAAGATCTAAATTTCCACATTGCTGCACTACTACTAAGTGGTCTTCCAGAAAGCTATAACCCACTTGTAACTGCACTAAATGCACTCCCAAATTATGAGCTTACTTTGGGGTATTTCAGAGGAAAGCCTGTAGATGAATATAAGTGAAAGACAGAAAGTGTAAGCAGCAGTAGTGTATCCAAAGTAGAATCCACTTTAACCCCTTAACGACCGCCGATACACCTTTTAACGGCGGCAGTTAAGGGTACTTAAACCACAGCGCCGTTAATTAACGGCGCTGTGGAAAAAGTAAATAGCGCCCCCCAGTGTCCGATTTTCTCCGGGGTCTCGGCTGCCGGGGGTAGCCGAGACCCCAGAGAACATCATTCGGGGTTTTTTTTACCGACCCCGCTTTTGCGATCGCCGGTAATTAACTGTATACCGGCGATCGCAAAAAAAAACATGATTTCTTTTAATTTCTCTGTACTCTGATGTGATCGCACATCAGAGGACAGAGAAATGGGGTCCCAGATAGCCCCCCAATACTCATCTGTTTCCCCCGGTGCTCCTCGTGGCTCCCGATGGACACCGCCATCTTTTTCTGGCAAAAAAATGGCGGGCACATGCGCAGTGCGCCCGCCAGCCGGCACCGGGAGGATCTTTGGGGTCTCGGCTGCCGGGGTAGCCGAGACCCCAAAGAACATGATCGGGGTCGGTTATACCGACCCCTGTTTTGCGATCGCCGGTAATTAACTGTTTACCGGCGATCGCAAGAAAAAAAAAGTGGTGTGTAATTCTCTGTCCTCTGATGTAATCGCACATCAGAGGACAGAGAAGAAGGGGGATTTGGGGACCGTATTATACTTACCGGTGTCCCTGGGTCCTCCTGCGTCCTCTCCTGCCCGCCAGCGTCTTCTTTGGGAAACAAAATGGCGGGCGCATGCGCAGTGCGCCCATCATCTGTTGCCATCTGCCGGCCGGCAGGAGAAAGCAGTTGGGGCTAAAATTAGGGTTAGGGCTAGGGCTAGGGTTAGGGTTAGGGTTAGGGCTAAGGTTAGGGCTAGGGCTAGGGTTAGGGTTAGGGTTAGGGTTAGGGCTAGGGTTAGGGTTAGGGCTAGGGTTAGGGTTAGGGTTAGGGTTAGGGCTAGGGTTGGGGCTAAATATAGGGTTAGGGTTGGGGCTAAATTTAGGGTTAGGCTTCTTTCACACTTGCGTCGGTACGGGGCCGTCGCAATGCGTCGGCCCGACATACCGACGCACGTTGTGAAAATTGTGCACAACGTGGGCAGCGGATGCAGTTTTTTAATGCATCCACTGCCCAATCTGTGTCCTGGGGAGGAGGGGGCGGAGTTACGGCCACGCATGCGCGGTTGGAAATGGCGGACGCGACGTACAAAAAAACGTTACATTGAACGATTTTTTGTGCCGACGGTCCGCCAAAACACAACTGATCCAGTGCACATCGCGATCCATCGGCAATACAAGTCTATGGCCAAAAAACGCATCCTGGTGGCACATTTGCCAAAACGACGGATTGTGACGGATGCCAAACGACGCAAGTGTGAAAGTAGCCTTAGGGCTAGGGTTAGGGTTGGGGCTAAAGTTAGGGTTAGGGTTGGGGCTAAATTTAGGGTTAGGATTAGTGGAGCGCCCCCAGACACAGGGCCACGAGTTCTCGGTACCGGGCCTCTCTGGTTTGGTTCTGAGGCTGTCATGGTGGCTAGACCCGGTCCGTGACCCTGCTAAGGGGCATCCAGTAAAGGGATTTGTACAGTCTGTCAGTGGTTCGTGACGCCACCTGTGGTGTTCGGTCAGGGTGACCGACGCTGCTGTGGGGTCCACTGGGGTGATGAAACGGCAGCTGGATGGTATAACTTCCCACAGGTGAAGTATGTCCCCAGGGCTTCCCAGTAAGGTGGATGGTGATGGTGTAAGGCGCAGTCAATAACGAGGACACAAGGTTGCAGTCTCTTTACCTCTTTACTGAAGGCTTCAGGATCTTCAATCCAGAGTACGTTTAACAGGGCTCTCAGAGACCGGCCAGTCCGATGGGCACATCCAGAGTTTCCCTCGCAGATTGAAATTGTTGCCTTCCAATAGCGCCTGTATGTTGTAGTCCTACCCTGCTGAGCATTCGGAATAGTCCTCACAATTGCTGTTCTCGTCCGTTCGTTCTCTACAGCTCTCTCTCTCTCTCGTTCTTTGGTTCCAGATGTTGCTAGTTTCTAACGTCCCCCAGATATGTTATGGCTAGGACGCCACCCGTTTGACGGGAAGGCTTGAAGGTCTTCCGGGACCCTAGAGACGCCCCTCTCCCAATGTTGCCCCCTATGTCTTCGTAGGTGTAAAAGGTAGACAGCCAACCTATAGTCAACTGTCCAGCGGAATTTGAACTGAGGCCTGAAGTCAGTTACTCCTACGGTGATACGGCCACCGACTACGCGCCTCAGTAAGATGTTGCCTTCCTCTCTCGGCACGACTCTTACTGGCTCTCCTTTATGCTGATCTCGTTTACACTGTTCCACAATATTCTTCCCCTCTTGTCTCTTTCTTAGGACACCGCCGCAAGGTGTGCAGGTGCGGTTCCATTACGTTCTGTTCTGTCGCTAGGCACCTGCCAGGTTCCCATGCCTGACAGGGACCCCCCTGTGCCTTCTCCCTGCAACACCCCCTGCCACAGGATGTTGCCTGGTTCCAACCCAGTCAGCTTCTGACTAACTTCCTCCCCAGCCCCTAGTTTTAACAGTGTGAGGAGTGACCCAATAAATAAAGCCTTTTGCTCCCCCTAGTGGCCGGAGTGTGAAGTGTAATGTGTTCTGGTGATACCTGGTCAGGCTAAGGCTATGTTCACACTTTGCGGATTTTGCTGCGGATCCGCAGCGGATTTGACCGCTGCGGATCCGCAGCAGTTTCCCATGAGTTTACAGTACAATGTAAACCTATGGGAAACAAAAAACGCAGTGCACATGCTGCGGAAAAAAACGCGCGGAAACGCTGCGGATTACATTCCGCAGCATGTCACTTCTTTTCTGCGGATTTTCACCGGGATTAGGGTTAGGTTTGAGGTTAGGGTTGAGATTAGGATTGGGGGTGTGCTGGATTTAGGGTTTTGATTAGGGTTATGGTTAGGGTTGACATTAGGGTTGTTTTGGGGTAAGGGTTGTGATTATTGTTAGGGTTGTGATTAGGATTATGGATCAGGTTGGGATTAGGGTTAGGGGTGTGTTGGGGTTAGGGTTGGAGTTAGAATTGGGGGGTTTCCACTATTTAGGTACATCAGGGGGTCTCCAAACACGACAGCCAATTTTGCGCTCGAAAAGTCAAATGGTGCTCCCTCCCTTCTGAGCTCTGCCGTGCACACAAACAGTGGGTTACCCCCACATATGGGGCAACAGCGTACTCGGGATAAATTGGACAACAACTTTTGGGGTCCAATTTCTCCCGTTACCCTTGTAAAAATAAAAACTTGGGGGCTACAAAATCTTTTTTGTGGAAAAAAAAAATATTTTTTATTTTCACGACTCTGCATTATAAACTTCTGTGACGCACTTGGGCATTCAAAGTTCTCACCACACATCTATATAAGTTCCTTGGGGGGTCTAGTTTCCAAAATGGGGTCACTTGTGGGGGATTACTACTGTTTAGGTACATCAGGGGCTCTGCAAATGCAACATAACACCCACAGACCATTCTATCTAAGTCTGCATTCCACAACGGCGCTCCTTCCTTTCCGAGCTCTGCCGTGCGCCCAAACAGTGGTTTACCCCCACATATGGGGCATCAGCGTACTCGGGATAAGTTGTCCAATTTCTCCTGTTACCCTTGTGAAAATAAAAAAATGCTTGCTAAAACATCATTTTTGAGGAAAGAAAAATGATTTTTTATTTTCACGGCTCTGCGTTGTAAACGTCTGTGAAGCACTTGGGGGTTCAAAGTGCTCACCACATATCTACATAAGTTCCTTGGGGGGTCTAGTTTCTAAAATGGGGTCACTTGTGGGGGTTTCTACTGTTTAGGCACACCAGGGGCTCTGCAAACGCAACGCAACGTGACGCCCGCAGACCATTCCATCAAAGTCTGCATTTCAAAAGTCGCTACTTCCCTTCTGAGCCCCGACGTGTGCCCAAACAGTGGTTTACCCCCACACATGGGGTATCAGCGTACTCAGGAGAAACTGTACAACAACTTTTGGGGTCCAATTTCTCCTGTAACCCTTGGGAAAATAAAAAATTCTGGGCTAAATAATTATTTTTGAGGAAAGAAAACTTATTTATTATTTTCACGGCTCTGCATTATAAACTTCTGTGAAGCACTTGGGGGTTCAAAGTGCTCACCACACATCTAGATAAGTTCCTTTCGGGGTCTAGTTTCCAAAATGGGGTCACTTGTGGGGGGTTACTGCAGTTTAGGTACATCAAGGGCTCTGCAATCGCAACATAACGCCCACAGACCATTTTATCAAAGTCTGCATTCCAAAACGGCGCTCCTTCCCTTCCAAGCTCTGCTGTGCGCCCAAAAAGTGGTTTACCCCCACATATGGCACATCAGCGTACTCAGGATAAATTTGACAACAACTATTGCTGTCCAATTTCTCCTGTTACCCTTGTGAAAATAAAAACTTGGGGGCTACAATATCTTTTTTGTGGAAAAAAATGATATTTTTATTTTCACGACTCTGCATTCTAAACTTCTGTGAAGCACTTGGGCATTCAAAGCTCTCACCACACATCTAGATAAGTTCCATGGGGGGTCTAGTTTCCAAAATGGGGTCACTTGTGGAGGGTTTATACTGTTTAGGCACATCAGGGGCTCTCCAAACGACATGGCGTCCGATCTCAATTCCAGCCAATTCTACATTGAAAAAGTAAAACGGCACTCATTCTCTTCCAAGCTCTGCGGTGCGCCCAAACTGTGGTTTACCCCCACATGTGGGGTATTGACGTACTCAGGAGAAATTGCACAACAACTTTTGTGGTCTAATTTCTCCTGTTACCCTTGTGAAAATAAAAAATTGGGGGCAAAAATATCATGTTTGTGTAAACAAATGCGATTTTTTATTTTCACGGCTCTACGTTATAAACTTCTGTGAAGCACCTGGGGGTTTAAAGTTCTCACCACACATCTAAATAAGTTCCTTAAGGGGTCTAGTTTACAAAATGGGGTCACTTGTGGGGGGTTTCCACTGTTTAGGCACATCAAGGGCTCTCCAAACGCAACATGGCGTTCGATCTCAATTCCAGCCAATTCTGCATTGAAAAAGTCAAAAGGCGCTCCTTCACTTCCAAGCTCTGCGGTGCGCCCAAAAAGTGGTTTACCCCCACATATGGGGTATTGGCTTGTTCAGGAGAAATTGCACAACAAAATTTATGGTTACATTTCTGTTTTTACACATGTGAAAATAAAAAAAAATGGTTCTGAATTAAAATGTTTGCAAAAAAAAGTTACATTTTTTCCTTCCACATTGTTTCAGTTGCTGTGAAGCACGTAAAGGGTTAATAAACTTCTTGAATGTGGTTTTGAGCACCTTGAGGGGTGCAGTTTTTAGAATGGTGTCACACTTGGTTATTTTCTATCATATAGACCCCTCAAAATGACTTCAAATGTGATGTGGTCCCTAAAAAAAAATGGTGTTGTAAAAATGAGAAATTGCTGGTCAACTTTTAACCCTTATAACTCCCTAACAAAAAAAAATTTTGTTTCCAAAATTGTGCTGATGTAAAGTAGACATGTGGGAAATGTTATTTATTAACTATTTTTGTGACATATCTCTCTGATTTAAGGACATAAAAATACAAAATTAAAAAATTGCAAAATTTTAAAAATTTTCGCCATATTTCTGTTTTTTTCATAAATAATTGCAAGTAATATCGAAGAAATGTTACCACTATCATGAAGCACAATATGTCACACAAAAAACAATCTCAGAATCAGCAGGAACCGTTAAAGCGTTCCAGAGTTATAACCTCATAAAGGGACAGTGGTCAGAATTGTAAAAATTGGCTCGGTCATTAAGTACCAAATTGGCTCTGTCACTAAGGGGTTAATAAACAAAGTTATAAACAAAAATAAAAGTAATTCAAATGAAACACATGAGTGTTTTGTCTGCAAGAAATCAGGGCACCTGTAGACTGACTGCAGAGCCTGGAAAACTAGAATGAATCAGCTGAAAAAGCAAAATAACCATCAAAAGGTTAAAAAGTGCCATTACTGAAGAACATGATAGTTCAAGTACTGAAGCTGCATTTGCTGTTAATGCAAGCTTATCACATCATGCATGGTGCATAGACTCTAGGGCAAATAATCATATGACTAATGGCAATGTAACCTCGACCAAAGTAAGTCAGTAAAAGTGATCTTGGCTAATGGCCTGTATATGAATTCAGAGGGAATAGGAAATGTTTAGAATAATTGTCATGTCTCCCCAACACAAAGCAGAAAGATCCCAGTAAAGGATGCACTCTATATCCCTAGTCTTGAAAGCAATCTGTTATATGTTAAGAAACGCACAAGACAAAGAAATTAAGTTACATTTAAAGATAACAGCTGTATCATCTCAAAGATAGGTCACATAGTAGCAGAAGGAAAAAGAAAAGATGAGTTGTACCAGCTAAAAGCAAGGAAGCACTGCTAAGCATGAACAGCACAAGAATTGTATCCATGTCTGGCACAGGCGTTTTGAACAGAGAGACCCAGAAGCAATAAGAAAGTTAGTTTTAAAAAAAATCTTGCTGATGGTATAACAGTCTATCAGTGTAAGCAGACAATGAAATGTACTAGCCATCTTAAAGGAAAACTGTCAAGAAAATCCTGTCCTAAGAATAGTGCTACAAAATCAGAATAGCTTCTGGACTTAGTGCACACAGATGTACTTGGTCCATTGAGTACTTCTGGAAGATCGACAACTGTATATCTGCTTCACAGCAAAAAAATGAAGTTCCAGAGAAACTTGAAATATATCGCTTTCAAGTATATAACAAATTTGAGCGAATGCCAAAAATTCTGCATATACAAGTAATGAAACACAAAGTGTTTTAAGGAAAAATGGAATTGTGCTTCAGACCACTGCACCATACAACGCTGAACAAAATGTAGTAGAAGAAAGAAGGAACTAGATACTTTGTGAAAGTGGAGGAAACATACTATTTGATGCAGGTTTGCCAACAACATATTGGGGTGAAGTAATCATGAGAGCTTGCTTATCTTCAAAATAGACTACCAGGTAAAGCTACCGAGAAAACAGAACAGCTAGAAGCCTAAACTACAACACATAAGAATATTCGGAAGTAAAGTATTTATACATATTCCCAAAGAAAAAAGTATCAAGTGGTAATCTCATGCAAAATAAGGTACACTAGTGGGCTTCAGTGAAACCCAGAAAGGATATAGAATCCTGCATGAAGAAACAAACAAGATCACAATAAGCAGCGATGTAATGATTGATGGGAACTTTGTGTTGCTCAGGTTTTATGACATTATACTAGTACTCCAACTGAAGCAACAACACTCTCAATCACAATTTCAAAATAACAAGGAAAAGGATGTAGAAATTTGGCTAGGTTGTTCATCCACTAAAGATGAAACAGAAAAACTTGAAGTCAGCAGACCGTCAAGATCAAAACAAAGGTATACCAGCTAAGCGTCTATCCTACTTTGTCAAAACACTACTTGAGTCAGAGTTGCAGTCATGGGATGAGATGCAACCTCAACCTGTCCATGAAAAATTGAAGTGGGTTAATGCTGCAAATGAGGAAATGAAGTCCCTTCATCAATTTAAAACTTGGAAACTCACCAAACTACCACCAGGCAAGAAAGCAATTAAAATGTAAATGGGTTTTTAAGACCACATATGACTCTGTAGGCAAACCTCATAGATTTAAAGAAAGATTACTCTGAAAAGGATTTTATCAGAAATGTGATGAAGATTATAAATTCACATTTTCTCCAGTTGCTAAGCAGATCACATTCACGACTCTAATAGCTACAGCTTCTGTGCAAAAGATATGTGTGAGACATTTGGACATCAAAACTACTTTTTTAAATGAGGTAATTGAAAAGGACTTGTACACAACTCAACCTGAGAGTTATATCAAAGAGGGTGAAGAGAATCTTGTTTGCAAACTGCAAAAATATCTCTATGGTCTTTTGCAATCGGCAAGAATATGGAACACCAAAATGAAAAAAGTCTTATTGGAAGAACGATTTAAAAGAGGTCAAGCAGATCCCTGTTTATACACAAAA
The DNA here is from genome assembly GCF_032444005.1 of Ranitomeya imitator. Taxonomy (NCBI): domain Eukaryota; kingdom Metazoa; phylum Chordata; class Amphibia; order Anura; family Dendrobatidae; genus Ranitomeya; species Ranitomeya imitator. The sequence continues at coordinate 343,142,781 of NC_091284.1, read as the reverse complement.
TGTACAGATGGAAAGTGGATGTATATTCTGTTATATGTGGATGATGTGATTATAGTTCATCAAGAGGAAACAGAAATTGCTAAGAAGACTAGGGATGAGCGGACCCATGGATTTTCGGGTTCGTCGGGAACTCCAGAAGCTAGTTCTGGTACCAGAATGGTACCCAAACTTTATCCCAAATCCCGTTGAAATCAATGGGGGGTCTGAATGTCTAGCTGTTGCCATGCCTATTTGACAGCGTGAGAAACACTGGCTCTGAATAGCAGTAATCTTACTGAAGTCACCGCCAGTCACAGCCGCTGGGTATCACGTTTCCCACGCTGTCGCACAGAGGACAGCCTGTGTGCCAGCAGCTGTGTCTGTTGGTGAAAAAGATTACTGCCGGTCAAGTGCCAGCTGATGACTACTGCTGTCATCAGCACCCCTGCTCTTGGTGATAGCAGCAAGAGCATGCAAGGCTGATGAGTGTATTCATCAGCTGGCACCTGTGCATTGTGGTAAGAACATGGATGTGGATTACTTTGTGGGATTGTTTTATTAATAAATCGGTGAACAAAGAACAGTATGGGGGAGTCTTTAATCAAGTAACGTTTTTTGTTTTGTGTGTGTGTTTATTTTTATTACTGGGTTAGTAATGGGGATGTCTGACTGACACCTCTCCATTACTAACCCCAAAAACTGAGAGCTGTGGCTAATCGCCAGAATTGGCGCATCAAATATGATGCTCCACTTCTGAGGCAGCTGCAGGCTGATATCTATAGGTTGAGAAAGGTCCAATAACTGCACAGCCTCTAGATGTCCCAGCAGTTGGAAACAACAGTAACCTTTACCCCTTCACGATATGCGCCATACATGTAATGTGCATGTCGTATCCCTCCCTTTCATGTGGGCTCTGGCGCTGAACCCACATCTTTCCCGGCACATGTCAGCTGTTTTGAACAGCTGACATGTGCCCCTAACAGCCGCTGGTGGAATCGCAATACACCTTCTGCTGTTAACCTGTTAAATGTCGCTGTCGATCTCTGACAGGAGCATTTAATGTGATCTCGCCGGAAGCGCGTCACTAATCCCACCCGTCGGCACCAGTGTCACATAACCGTGAGTCGGCGATGGGTTGGCATGACAACCCGGGGTCTGCAGGAGACCGCTGTGGTGTCATTGCCTAATTGCTATAAGAGCCGTCCAGCAGACGGCGCTCATAGCAAGGAAGCATTTCTGCAACACAGAGGCGATCTGATCTCACCTTTCATTAATTTTTCTCTTTCAGTCATGGGAAGTAAACGTCCTGACTATATTGCACGCACTTTCAGCCTTGACTATACATAAACTGTATATATACTGTATGTATATATATATATATATATATATATATATATATATATATATACACACATACACACATATATATTTATACACACACGGCATATGTATGTTTACAGTGACATGTAAAAGTTTTGGTACCCCTGGTCAAAATTGCTCTTAATGTGAACTGTTAAGCAAGTTGAAGATCAAATTATCTCTAAAAGGCCTAAAAATATATATATATTTTCATTTTTTACGTTTTAAAAAAAATACAAAGAAGAAAATGAGCCAATGCAATAGTTTGGGCACCCTGTATGGTTAGTACTTAGTAGGACCCCCTTTTTAAAGTATCACAGCTTGTAAACGCATTTTGTAGGCAGGCAAGAGTTTCTTATTTGAAAAATTCTTACAGCTCTGTAAGATTCCTGGGTCGTTTTGCATGCACTGCTCTTTTGAGGTCTAGCAACAGGTTTTCAATGATATTCAGATCAGTTGACTATGAGGGCCATTGTAAAACGTGCGAGAAAAACTGATGGCACTTGGACCACTGTCTGACCAAGATCAGTCTGTTTTTCTTGTATGTGAGAAAATTGGATGTATGAATGAGCCCTAACACAAGCACAGCCTTAAACCTCAATCTGTACTTGGACTGTGTCTGAAAGAGGCTTAACCCCTTAAGCCCCGAGTGTGGTTTGCACGTTAATGACCGGGCCAATTTTTACATTTCTGACCACTGTCCCTTTATGAGGTTATAACTATGGAACGCTTCAACAAATCCCGGGGATTCTGACACTGTTTTCTTGAGACATATTGTACTTCATGATATTGGTAAAATTTATTTGATATTACCTGCGTTTATTTGTGGAAAAAATGGAAATTTGGTGAAAATTTCGCAATTTTCAAACTGTGAATTTTTAAGCCCTTAAATCACAGAGATATGTCACACAAAATACTTAATAAGTAACATTTCCCACATGTCTACTTTAAATCAGCACAATTTTGGAAACACATTTTTTTTTGGTAGGGAGTTATAAGGGTTAAAATTGACCAGCAATTTCTCATTTCTACAAGACCATTTTATTTTAGGGACCACATCTCATTTGAAGTCATTTTGAGGGGTCTATATGATAGAAAATAACCAAGTGTGACACCTTTCTAAAAACTGCACCCCTCAATGTGCTCAAAACCACATTCAAGAAGTTTATTAACCCTTCTGGTGCTTCACAGGAATTTTTGGAATGTTTAAAAAAAATGAGCATTTAATTTTTTTTTCACAAAAAATTTAATTCAGCTAAAATTTATTTTATTTTACGAAGGGTAACAGGAGAAAATGAACCCCAAAAGTTGTTGTACAATTTGTCCTAAGTACCCCGATACCCAATATATGGGGGTAAACCACTGTTTGGGCGCATGACAGAGCTCGGAATGGAAGGAGCGCCATTTGGCTTTTCAATGCAAAATTGGCTGGAATTGAGATGGGACGCCATGCTGCTTTTGGAGAGCCACTAATGTGCCTAAACATTGAAACCCCCAACAAGTGACACCATTTTGGAAAGTAGACCCACTAAGGAACTTATTTAGATGTGTGGTGAGCACTTTGACCCAAAAAATGCTTCACAGAAGTTTATAATGTAGAGCCGTAAAAATAAAAAATAATATTTTTTCACAAAAATGAAGTTTTTGCCCCCAATTTTTTATTTTCCCAAGGGTGGTAGAAGAAATTGTACCCCAAAAGTTATTGTGCAATTTGTCCTGATTACGCTGATTCCCCATATGTGGAAATAAACCACTGTTTGGGCGCAAGGCAGAGCTCGGAAAGGAAGGAGCGCCATTTGACTTTTCAATGCAAAATTGGCTGGAATTGAGATGGGATGCCATGTTGCTTTGGAGAGCCACTAATGTGCCTAAACATTGAAACCCCCCACAAGTGACAATATTTTGGAAAGTAAACACCCTAAGGATCTTATCTAGATGTGTTGTGAGAACTTTGAACCCCCAAGGGTTTCACTACGGTTTATGACGCAGAGCTGTAAAAATAAAACTTCTTTCTTTTTTTCCACAACAATTATTTTTAGCCCCCAGTTTTGTATTTTCCCAAGGGTAACAGGAGAAATTGGACCCAAAAAGTTGTTGAGCAATTTGTCCTGAGTACCCTGATACCCCACATGTGGGGGGTAACCACCGTTTGGGCGCATGGCAGAGCTCGGAAGGGAAAAAGCGTCATTTGGAATGCAGACTTAGATGGAATGGTCTGCAGGCGTCACATTGCATTTGCAAAGCCTCTAATGTACCTAAACAGTAGAAACCCCCCACAAGTTACCCCATATTAGAAACTAGACCCCAGGGAACTTATCTAGATGTGTTGTGAGAGCTTTGAACCCCCCAAGTGTTTCACTACAGTTAATAACGCAGAGCCTTGAAAATAAAAAATCATTTTTTTCCACAAAAATATTTTTTTATCCCCCCAAATTTTTATTTTTCCAAGGGTAACAAGAGAAATTTGACTCCAAAAGTTGTTGTCCAATTTGTTCTGAGTATGCTGATACCCCATATGTTGGGGTAAACCCCTGTTTGGGCGCATGGCAGAGCTCGGAAGGGAAGGAGCGCCATTTGGAATGCAGACTTAGATGGATTCGTCTGCAGTCATCACATTGCATTTGCAAAGCCCCTGATGTACTTAAACAGTAGAAACCCCCCACAAGTGACCCCATATTGGAACCTCGACCCCCCAAGGAACTTATATAGATGTGTTGTGAGAACTTTGAACCCCCAAGAATTTCACTACAGATTATAACGCAGAGCCATGAAAACAAAGAATCATTTTTGTCCCACAAAAATGTTGTTAGCCCAGCAAATTTTTATTTTCCCAAAGGTAACAAGAGAAATTGGACCCCAGCAGTTGTTGTCCAATTTGTCATGAGTACGCTGATACCCCATATGTGGTGGTAAACCCCTGTTTGGGTGCACGGGAGAGCTTTTTCAACGCAGAGTAGGCTGGAATTGAGATTGGATGCCATGTCACGTTTGGAGAGCCCCTGATGTGCCTAAACAATGAAAACCCCCAATTCTAACTGAAACCCTAACCCAAACACACCCCTAATCCCAACCACACCCCTAACCCCAACCGTAACCACACCGCTTACTCCAACAGACCCCTAATCCCAACCATAACCCTAACCACACCCCTAACCCTGACACACCCCTAACCCTAATCCCAACAGTAAATGTAATCCAAACCCTAATCCTAGCCCCAACCCCAACCCTAACCCTAGCCCTAACCCTAGCCCTTACCCTAACCCTTACCGTAGTCCTAACCCTAACCCTAGCACTAACTCTAGCCCTGGCCCTGACCCTAGCCCTAGCCCTAATGGGAAAACGGAAATGAATATATTTTTTAAATTTTTTTTTATTTTTCCCTAACTAAGGGGGTGATGAAGGGGGGTTTGATTTACTTTTATAGCGGATATTTGGTGGATTTTTATTACTGGCAGCTGTCACACACTAAAAGACGCTTTTTATTGCAAAAAATATTTTTTTGCGCTACCACATTTTGAGAGCTATAATTTTTCCATATTTTGGTCCACAGAGTCATGTGAGGTCTTGTTTTTTGTGGGACGAGTTGATGTTTTTATTGGTAACATTTTCGGGCACATGACATTTTTTGATTGCTTTTTATTCCGATTTTTGTCAGGCAGTATGACCAAAAATCAGCTATTAATGAATTTCTTTTGGGGGGGGCTTTTATACCGTTCCGCGTTTGGTAAAATGGATAAAGCAGTTTTATTCTTCGGGTCAGTACGATTACAGCGATATCTCATTTCGATTTTTTTATGTTTTGGCGCTTTTATGCGATAAAAACTATTTTATAGAAAAAAGAATTATTTTTGCATCGCTTTATTCTGATTGTCAATATAAAAAAACGGTGCACACTACCATATAAAAAGTACAAAAACAGGGGTGCAATCAGTATAAAGACAACAATGGAAAAGAAGAAAAAAGACACTACTGGAATATATGCACACCACCGCAGTGATTCAAGTATAGAAAAGCATATACACTTTATTAGTACACAACAACAATCTATATATATAATTGTCTAAGGGTTTTTCCGTCTGTCTGTCTGTCTGTCTGTCTGTCTGTCTGTCTGTCTGTCTGTCTGTCTGTCTGTCTGTCTGTCTGTCCTGGAAATCCCTGCTCTCTGATTGGTCGAGGCCGCCAGGCCTCGACCAATCAGAGACCGGCACAGCATCGACGTAGAAATCCCGCGTCTCTGATTGGTCGAGGCCGCCAGGCCTCGACCAATCAGCAACGGGCACAGCGACGATGATGTCATAAAGGACGTAGAAATCCCACGTCTGATTGGTCGAGGACGCCAGGCCTCGACCAATCAGCAACGGGCACAGCGACAATGATGTCATAAAGGACGTAGACATCTCACGTTTCTGATTCAGCGACGGGCACAGTATCGACGTAGATGTCATAATGGTTGCCATGGCGACGATGATGTCATAAAGGTTGCCTCGACCAATCAGCGACGGGCACAGTGTGCCGCGAATTCTGGAATCATCATTGTCCATATACTACGGGGACATGCATATTCTAGAATACCCGATGCGTTAGAATCGGGCCACAATCTAGTTAAAACATAATTAACCCCTTAGCGACCGCCGATACGCCTTTTAACGGCGGCCGCTAAGGGTACTTAAACCACAGCGCCGTTAATTAACGGCGCTGTGGAAAAAGTGTATAGCGCCCCCCACAGGCCGATTTTCTCCGGGGTCTCGGCTGCCGAGGGTAGCCGAGACCCCAGAGAACATGATTCGGGGGGTTTTTAACCCTCCCCGCATTTGCGATCGCCGGTAATTAACCGTTTACCGGCGATCGCAAAAAAAAAAAAAAAAAAAGCGATCTCTTTTTAATTTCTCTGTCCTCCAATGTGATCGCACATCGGAGGACAGAGAAAAGGGGTCCCAGGTGGCCCCCCAATACTCACCTAGCTCCCCCGATGCTCCTCGTGTCTCCCGGTGGGCGCCGCCATCTTCAAAATGGCGGGCGCATGCGCAGTGCGCCCGCCGGCCGGCACCGGGAGAATCTTTGGGGTCTCGGCTGCCTGGGGTAGCCGAGACCCCAAAGAGCATGATCGGGGGTCGGTTTTAGCGACCCCTGTTTTGCGATCGCCGGTAATTAACTGTTTACCGGCGACCGCAAAAAAAAAAAAAAAAAAAAAAAAAAAAAAAAGTAAAGTGTAATTCTCTGTCCTCTGATGTGATCGCACATCAGAGGACAGAGAAATAGGGGGATTCGGGGACCCTAGCATACTCACCTAGGTCCCTTGATCCTCTTGCTGCTCCTCCTGGCCGCCGGCAGAAGAACATGGCGGACGCATGCCCAGTGCGCCCGCCATCTGTCTCCATCTGCCGGCCGGCAGGAGAACAGCGGTTAGGGCTAAAATTAGGGTTAGGGTTAGGGGTAGGGTTAGGGTTAGGGGTAGGGTTAGGGGTAGGGGTAGGGTAGGGTTAGGGTTATGGTTAGGGGTAGGGTTAGGGTTAGGGGTAGGGTTAGGGGTAGGGTTAGGGGTAGGGCTAGGGTTAGGTTAGGGGTAGGGTTAGGGGTAGGGTTGGGGGTAGGGTTAGGGGCAGGTTTATGGTAGGGGTAGGGTTAGGGCTAGTGTTAGGTTAGGGGTAGGGTTACGGCTAGGGTTAGGTTAGGGGTAGGGTTAGGTTAGGGTTAGGGGTAGGGTTACGGCTAGGGTTAGGTTAGGGGTAGGGTTAGGTTAGGGTTAGGGGTAGGGTTAGGTTAGGGGTAGGGTTGGGGCTAAATTTAGGGTTAGGGTTGGGGCTAAATTTAGGGTTAGGGTTGGGGCTAAATTTAGGGTTAGACTTCTTTCACACTTACGTCGGTACGGGGCCGTCGCAATGCGTCGGCCCGACATACCGACGCACGTTGTGAAAATTGTGCACAACGTGGGCAGCAGCTGTAGTTTTTCAACGCATCCGCTGCCCAATCTATGTCCTGGGGAGGAGGGGGCGGAGTTACGGCCACGCATGCGCGGTCAGAAATGGCGGATGCGACGTACAAAAAAAGTTTCATTGAACGTTTTTTTGTGCCGACGCTCCGCCAAAACACAACTGATCCAGTGCACGACGGACGCGACGTGTGGCCATCCGTCACGATCCGTCGGCAATACTATGGGCAAAAAACGCATCCTGCGGGCACATTTGCAGGATCCGTTTCTTGTCCAAAACGACGGATTGCGACGGAATGCCAAACAACGCAAGTGTGAAAGTAGCCTTAGGGCTAGGGTTAGGGTTGGGGCTAAAGTTAGGGCTAGGGTTGGGGCTAAAGTTAGGGTTAGAGCTGGGATTAGGTTTAGGGTTTGGATTAGGGTTGGTATTAGGGTTAGGGTTGGCATTAGGGTTACGCTTGGGATTAGGGTTAGGTTTGGGATTAGGGTTAAGGTTAGGGTTGTGATTAGGGGTGTATTGGGATTAGGGTTAGGTTTGAGGTTAGGGTTGAGATTAGGATTAGGGGTGTGTTGGATTTAGGGTTTTGATTAGGGTTATGGTTAGGGTTGACATTAGGGTTGTTTTGGGGTAAGGGTTGTGATTATGGTTAGGGTTAGTGATTAGGATTATGGATCAGGTTGGGATTAGGGTTAGGGGTTGGAGCTAGAATTGGGGGGTTTCCACTGTTTAGGTACATCAGGGGGTCTCCAAACACGACAGCCAATTTTGCGCTCAAAAAGTCAAATGGTGCTCCCTCCCTTCTGAGCTCTGCCGTGCGCCCAAACAGTGGGTTACCCCCACATATGGGGCATCAGCGTACTCGGGATAAATTGGACAACAACTTCTGGGGTCCAATTTCTCTTGTTACCCTTGTGAAAATAAAAACTTGGGGGCTACAAAAAATTTTTTGTGAAAAAAAAAAATATTTTTTATTTTCACGACTCTGCATTCTAAACTTCTGTGAAGCACTTGGGCATTCAAAGTTCTCACCACACATCTAGATAAGTTCCTTGGGGGGTCTAGTTTCCAAAATGGGGTCACTTGTGGGGGGTTACTACAGTTTAGGTATATCAGGGGCTCTGCAATCGCAACATAATGCCCACAGACCATTCTATCAAAGTCTGCATTCCAAAAAGGCGCTCCTTCCCTTCCGAGCTCTGCCGTGCGCCCAAACAGTGGTTTACCCCCACATATGGCACATCAGCGTACTCGGGATAAATTGGACAACAACTATTGCAGTCCAATTTCTCCTGTTACCCTTGTGAAAATAAAAACTTTGGGGCTACAAAATCTTTTTTGTGAAAAAAAAAATATTTTTTATTTTCACGACTCTGCATTCTAAACTTCTGTGAAGCACTTGGGCATTCAAAGTTCTCACCACACATCTAGATAAGTTCCTTGGGGGGTCTAGTTTCCAAAATGGGGTCACTTGTGGAGGGTTTCTACTGGTTAGGTACATCAGGGGCTCTGCAAATGCAACATAATACCCGCAGACCATTCTATCAAAGTCTGCATTCCAAAACGGCGCTCCTTCCTTCCGAGCTCTGCCGTGCGCCCAAACAGTGGTTTACCCCCACATATGGGGTACCAGCATACTCAAGACAAATTGGACAACAACTTTTGGGGTCCAATTTCTCTTGTTACCCTTGTAAAAATAAAAACTTGGGGGCTACAATATCTTTTTTGTGGAAAAAAAAAATATTTTTTATTTTCACGGCTCTGCATTATAAACTTCTGTGAAGCACTTGGGCATTCAAGGTTCTCACCACACATCTAGATAAGTTCCATGGGGGGTCTAGTTTCCAAAATGGGGTCACTTGTGGGGGATTTCTACTGTTTAGGCACATCAGGGGCTCTCCAAACGCGACATGGCGTCCGATCTCAATTCCAGCCAATTCTACATTGAAAAAGTAAAACGGCACTCCTTCTCTTCCAAGCTCTGCGGTGCGCCCTAACAGTGGTTTACCCCCACATATTGGGTATCAGCGTACTCAGGAGAAATTGCACAACAACTTTTGTGGTCTAATTTTCCCTGTTACCCTTGTGAAAATAAAAATTTGTGGGCAAAAAGATCATTTTTGTAGAAAAATGCGATTTTTTTTTTTTCACGGCTCTACGTTATAAACTTCTGTGAAGCACATGGGGGTTCAAAGTGCTCGCCACACATCTAGATAAGTTCCTTAAGGGGTCTAGTTTCCAAAATGGTGTCACTTGTGGGGGGTTTCCACTGTTTAGGCACATCAGGGGCTCTCCAAACGCGACATGGCGTCCAATCTCAATTCCAGCCAATTCTACATTGAAAAAGTAAAACGGCGCTCCTTCACTTCCAAGCTCTGCGGTGCGCCCAAACAGTGGTTTACCCTCACATATGGGGTATCGACGTATTCAGGAGAAATCGCACAACAACTTTTGTGGTCTAATTTCTCCTGTTACCCTTGTGAAAATAAGAATTTGTGGGCAAAAAGATCATTTTTGTGTAAACAAAAGCGATTTTTTTATTTTCACGGCTCTACGTTATAAACTTCTGTGAAGCACTTGGGGGTTCAAAGTGCTCGCCACACATCTAGATAAGTTCCTTAAGGGGTCTAGTTTCCAAAATGGTGTCACTTGTGGGGGGTTTCCACTGTTTAGGCACATCAGGGGCTCTCTAAACGTGACATGGCGTCCGATCTCAATTCCAGCCAATTCTGCATTGAAAAAGTCAAACGGCGCTCCTTCACTTCTAAGTTCTGCGGTGCGCCCTAACAGTGGTTTACCCCCACATATGGGGTATTGGCGTATTCAGGAGAAATTGCATAACAAAATTTATGGTTACATTTCTGTTTTTACACTTGTGAAAATAAAAAAAATGGTTCTGAATTAAGATGTTTGCAAAAAAAAGTTAAATGTTCATTTTTTCCTTCCACATTGTTTTAGTTCCTGTGAAGCACGTAAAGGGTTAATAAACTTCTTGAATGTGGTTTTGAGAACCTTGAGGGGTGTAGTTTTTAGAATGGTGTCACACTTCATTATTTTCTATCATATAGACCCCTCAAAATGACTTCAAATGTGATGTGGTCCCTAAAAAAAAATGGTGTTGTAAAAATGAGAAATTGCTGGTCAACTTTTAACCCTTATAACTCCCTAACAAAAAAAAATTTTGTTTCCAAAATTGTGCTGATGTAAAGTAGACATGTGGGAAATGTTATTTATTAACTATTTTTCGTGACATATCTCTCTGATTTAAGGGCATAAAAATACAAAGTTTGAAAATTGCAAAATTTTAAAAATTTTCGCCATATTTCCGTTTTTTTCATAAATAATCGCAAGTAATATCGAAGAAATGTTACCACTAACATGAAGTACAATATGTCACGAAAAAACAATCTCAGAATCAGCGGGATCCGTTGAAGCGTTCCAGAGTTATAACCTCATAAAGTGACAGTGGTCAGAATTGCAAAAATTGGCTCGGTCATTAAGTACCAAATTGGCTCTGTCACTAAGGGGTTAAAATAACCAGTACAGTTGTCCCCACTCTGAATATATAGCATGATACCTCAATACATAGCCCGGTATACAATAATATATATATATATACACATATACATATCTATATATATAATTGGCTAAGGGTTTTTCCGTCTGTCTGTCTGTCTGTCCTGGAAATCCCACGTCTCTGATTGGTCGAGGCCGCAAGGCCTCGACCAATCAGCAACGGGCACAGCGACGATGATGTCATAAAGGACATAGACATCCCGCGTCTCTGATTCAGCGACGGGCACAGTATCGACGTAGATGTCATAATGGTTGCCATGGCGACAATGATGTCATAAAGGTTGCCTCGACCAATCAGCGATGGGCACAGTCTGCCGCGAATTCTGGAATCATCATTGTCCATATACTACGGTGACATGCATATTCTAGAATACCCGATGCGTCAGAATCGGGCCACAATCTAGTATATATATATATGCATATATATATATATATATATTGTGACAAAACACTCTGGGATCGCCTTTGCTGGGGTCAAAGGACACGTGGTTTGTGCATTGAATCTGAGGCGTATAGCAGGTTTCTGAGCAGGCTGACCTCAGGTCAGATTTATTAACGTGAAAGCAACACAAAAAACAAAACATAAAAATAAATCCTAGCCTGTCCGGCACTAACTAAACAAATACGTTGCTATCTCAACAACTGGGGGGGCTTCTCCCACCCAGCTAACATCATACAGATCTTGAGCAGAGCTCTTCACTCACGTTTGTCTCACACAGGCAGGCAATCTGTGTGCCCCAGGCAGAGACTGGAAACACCCAGCTGGTCATCTTTTATTCCTGCAATCATTAACCCATTAGCACCCTGAAGATACTGAGTGGCCTAATTCACATAGGACAAACACCTGGGCGAGATATACCTGCCTCCATCTACCACACCAGCATGAGTCTTACATATCCCCCCCCCCTTGCTCAGACCACTCCGGTCGAGCAAGAACACTTTTGAAACAGTGCACTCGGGATAGGGCATCGGCGTTCCCCATCTGCACCCCAGGTCGGTGCTCCACCGTAAAAGAGTAAGCCTGCAGGGCAAGGAACCACCGGGTTACCCGACTATTACGGTCCTTGTGGAGGTGCATCCACTTGAGAGGGGCATGGTCTGTGACCAGCCTAAACTTCCTACCAGCCAAGTAATACTTGAGGGAGTCGAGAGCCCATTTAATGGCTAGGCACTCTTTTTCAACCACCGCATACCTCTGCTCATGTACATTCAGTTTCCGACTGAGATAGAGGACCGGGTGTTCGACTCCGTCCCTCACCTGGGAAAGTACAGCTCCGACACCAGTATCAGAGGCATCAGTTTGTACCACAAACTCGCTGCTGAAATCACGAGTCACTAGTACGGGCTGAGAGCACAAAGCCCGTTTCAGGCTGTGGAAGGCCTCTTCAGCAGCTGAGGTCCATTTTACCATGACGGAACCCTTCCCCTTGGTAAGATCCGTCAAGGGAGTAGCCATGGCTGCAAAATTGGGTATGAACCGGCGATAATAGCAGGCAATCCCCAGGAAAGCCTGCACTTGTTTCTTGTTCACTGGTTGTGGCCAGCCCTGAATTGCCTGTATTTTGTCGATCTGGGGTTTAACCACTCCTCGGCCAATCACGTAGCCCAAGTATCGGGCTTCTTCAAGCCCGATGTGGCATTTCTTGGGGTTTGCCGTTAAACCTGCATCTCGCAGGTCATCAATCACGGCTTGTACCTTCTGTAGATGAGTTTCCCAGTCCATGCTGTAAATTACGATGTCATCCAGGTAGGCAGAAGCGTACTGTCTGTGAGGCCTCAAGACTCGATCCATCAATCTCTGGAACGTTGCGGGAGCTCCGTGAAGTCCAAACGGCATATAGACATACTGGAACAGACCTTCCGGTGTAGCAAATGCCGTCTTCTCTCTGGCCGCCTCGGCCAGAGGAATCTGCCAGTACCCCTTTGTTAAATCCAGGGTCGTAATGTATCGGGCTTTACCAAGCCGGTCGATCAACTCATCGACCCGGGGCATAGGGTACGCATCAAATTTAGAAACTGCATTCAGTTTCCTAAAGTCATTACAAAACCGGATGGAGCCATCCGGTTTAGGTATCAACACAATTGGACTGGACCAGGCGCTGTGTGACTCCTCAATGACTCCTAAGTCCAACATTGCCATCACTTCCCGGGAGACGGCTTCACGGCGGGCTTCCGGAGTCCGGTAGGGCTTCACATGAACAGTGACGCCAGGCTCTGTGACAATCTCATGTTTCACCAACTTCGTCCGGCCAGGTTTTTCGGAGAAGAACTGTCGGTTCTGTAACAAAAATTGCTTAACCTCAGATTTTTGTCGTTCTGAGAGAGTCTCAGCAACCTGCACCTCTGGTACAGTAGGTGAACAAACCGGACGGGGCAGATCCGCCGTTAGGGCAGAGCGGTCTTTCCAGGATTTTATCAGATTCACATGATAAATCTGTTCCGGTTTTCTCTTACCCGGCTGGTACACTTTATAGTTCACTTCACCAACTCTTTCTCGGACCTCAAACGGGCCCTGCCATTTCGCCAGGAATTTACTATCCACCGTAGGGATTAGGACCAACACCCTATCGCCGGGTGCAAATGTACGGACCTTAGCGCCTCTATCATAACTTTGCCTCTGGGCTCCCTGGGCCTGTAACATATGGTCCCTAACAATGGGCATGACAGCGGCAATACGATCCTGCATTTGTGTTACATGGTCGATCACCGTTTTAAAGGGAGTGACTTGACCTTCCCAGGTTTCTTTTGCGACGTCCAGCAGTCCCCGGGGACGACGGGCGTACAACAGTTCGAAAGGCGAAAATCCTGTGGAAGACTGGGGAACTTCCCTAATGGCAAACAGCAAATAGGGTAACAAGTAATCCCAGTTCTTCCCATCTTTGTCTATCGCCTTCCGGAGCATCTGTTTTAAGGTTTTGTTGAAGCGCTCAACCAGGCCATCTGTTTGAGGGTGATAGACAGACGTACGCAACGGGTCTATTTGTAAGAGCCTGCAGAGCTCCTTCATTACCCTCGACATAAAGGGAGTCCCCTGGTCGGTGAGTATCTGTTTTGGAATTCCCACCCGACTAAACACTTGTACCAATTCCTTGGCGATCGTCTTGGTAGCTGTGTTACGCAAAGGGACGGCTTCCGGGTAACGAGTGGCATAGTCCACGATGACGAGGATATGTTGGTGCCCACGTGCGGATCGGGGAAGGGGCCCAACCAAATCCATCCCAATTCTCTCAAAAGGGACCCCGATGATAGGAAGGGGTACCAAAGGGCTACGGAACTGAGATTTAGGGGCCGCGATTTGGCACTCTGGACAGGACTCACAATAGTTACGCACATCACAATGTATTCCAGGCCACACAAAACAATGCAATATCCTTTCTGTGGTTTTCTGTACCCCCAGATGTCCCCCCATTATATGACCGTGGGCCAAATTCAGTACCTTCCGCCGATAAGGTTTGGGTACCACTAACCGTTGCACTGTGTCTTCCCCTTTTTTTTCTACCTGGTAGAGCAAATCATTTTCAAGAACCATATACGGGTACGCTAGCCTAGTGTCAGGTTCTACGGGTACCCCATCTATCATTTTTACATTTTTCCTAGCCGGAGTCAAGGTAGGATCTTTCATTTGCTCGCTGTGGAAGTCCAGGTGGATGACTCCCAAATCTGGCAGGCAGGGTGCCGGATGGCTGTCTGCCTCCGCCTCTCGCTGAGGTTCCTCAGTTTCCTCTGTTTCCCCCGCCATGACGGAGAATGGGTACTGAAGGTTAGATTCACTAACCTCCCCAGCAACATCTTCCTGTGGGGTCTCCTCTAGGGACTCGGGACCTCCAGATGGCATGGGAGAAGATTCACGGGTACAGCTACCGTGAAGGAGCAACTGATTCTCCCACAACTGCCAGAAATAGGGAAAATCCCTGCCCAGGATTACATCATGTAACAATGCGGGAACGAGTCCCACTTTGTGCTGCACTGACCCATAGGGAGTAGAAATCCATATGACCGCTGTTAAGTACGAGCGGGTGTCACCATGCACACACGTCACAGAAAACTTGTCAGACGGACCAGACGGAAGTGCCACTAGACTAGCTTTCACCAGAGTCACCACACTTCCAGAGTCTAGTAATGCCACAACATTTTTCCCATCAACAGATAATTCACACAGGTGTTTCACTGTATCATTTTGACCCGCATTCACACTCACTAGCTGTGTAACCAAAGACATGCGTTTTCTAGAGTCTATAACGTCGCACTGCATGGGTTCAGCGGTAACATGACAGTTCACAGAAACATGACCCTTCTCATGGCAGCGGAAACACCTAACAGGTCCCCTACTGAGACCACCGTCCAACACTCTTGGTCTCGGAGTGCGAGCAGTCCCGGACTCCTCCCCCACAGTTTTAAGCGATTTTCCTTCACCCGTGGTCCCTGGAACAGTCTTACCGGTTCCACGAGGAGGAGGCACAGACCGGGGGTTGGCGGTGTCGTCGGGAAGTCCTTCTGCCACGGAATAACGCTCGACCAACTCCACAAGTTGATCCGCTGTCGTGGGATTTCCTTGGCTTACCCACCTTTTCAGCGCTGGGGGTAGTACTCTCAGGTACTTGTCCAGGACAACCCGCTGGATTATTTCGGGTATTGTCAGTACCTCAGGTTGCAGCCATTTCTTTGTCAAGTAGATCAGGTCGAACATCTGAGACCGCGCTGGTTTATCCTGCTGGTATGTCCACTGATGTACCCTCTGTGCACGGACAGCCGTCGTCACACCCAGCCGGGCCAGGATCTCTGCTTTCAGCTTCTCAAAGTCCTGAGCGACCTCCGGGTCCAAATCATGGTAAGCTTTTTGGGCCTCGCCGGAGAGAAACGGGGCAATCAAATCGGCCCACCGTGCCTTCGGCCACTTCTCTCTCAATGCCGTCCGCTCAAACGTTGTCAGGTATGCCTCGACGTCATCTTCTGCAGTCAGCTTTTGCCAGTATCGACTCACATGGATCCTTCTGGACTCTGCTTCCGGGTCAGCGTCAGGCATGCTCACCAGGCGCTGCGCCACCTGTTGGAGAAGTTGGCGGTCTGCAACCATCATGTCCAGTAACTCCTTCAGCTGTGCGGCCATCAAGCGATTAGCTTCGTGCTGTGCGGCAGTGGCCTGCTGCTGTACGGCAGTGGACTTTACTAAGGCTTTCACCACGTCTTCCATGCTGTCGCCTGTGCCACGGTATGCCCGCGTTCTCCACCACAATGTGACAAAACACTCTGGGATCGCCTTTGCTGGGGTCAAAGGACACGTGGTTTGTGCATTGAATCTGAGGCGTACAGCAGGTTTCTGAGCAGGCTGACCTCAGGTCAGATTTATTAACGTGAAAGCAACACAAAAAACAAAACATAAAAATAAATCCTAGCCTGTCCGGCACTAACTAAACAAATACGTTGCTATCTCAACAACTGGGGGGGCTTCTCCCACCCAGCTAACATCATACAGATCTTGAGCAGAGCTCTTCACTCACGTTTGTCTCACACAGGCAGGCAATCTGTGTGCCCCAGGCAGAGACTGGAAACACCCAGCTGGTCATCTTTTATTCCTGCAATCATTAACCCATTAGCACCCTGAAGATACTGAGTGGCCTAATTCACATAGGACAAACACCTGGGCGAGATATACCTGCCTCCATCTACCACACCAGCATGAGTCTTACAATATATATATATATATATATATATACATACATATATACATATATATATATACATATATATATACATACTATATATATATACATATACATACATATATATACATACATATATACATACATATATATATATATAATACATACATATACATATATATACACACATATATATATATATATATATATATATATATATAATGTGTGTAAGTACAAAATAAAGTACACATTTCCCCCTCAATGACTCATGGGGCACCTAAAAAGGCTCCTATCCATATGAACATATCCAAAGAGGAATCAGTCCCAATAACTTAGGCTACTAATCACACTAATCTTTAAACAAGTTATTGGGATTGATTCCTCTTTGGATATGTTCATATGGATAGGAGCCTTTTTAGGTGCCCCATGAGCCATTGAGGGAGAAATGTGTACTTTATTTTGTACTTACACATCTATATATACCTGTATATGTATATATATATATATATATATATATATATATATATATATATAGAGTAGAGGAAAAAAACAAATCAGCACTTCCAATGTGAACACGTGCAAGCTGCAAACTGCAACACAGAGATAAAAAAAAGACCACAGCATTCATAAAAAAAATTTCAAAATTTTTTTTTTTTTTTTTTATAAAACTTACAGTTAAAATGGAGATTCTTAGCGCATAAATTGGCCAATTCATGTGTGCCCATCAACCACGGCAAGGTGATCTCCCCCTGATGGGTCCTACTCTACTGTACATGCCACTCTTGGGCCACCAGCCTACAACTTCGGACAAACATGTCACTCTGGGCTAGACCTACAATTTATGGGCAGGTAGAGTTGATTACCGCCACCTGCAAGGTCAATGGGGGAAGTGCAAGATAAGTCTGGATGTTGCCACATCCATACAAATAGAGGAAAAAACTCTATTGGCCAATTTATGCGCTAAGAATCTCCATTTTAACTGTAAGTTTTATGAAAAAAAAAAAATTTTAAAAAAATTTTTATGAAAAAATATTTTTGTGAAATGTATATTTGTCTGTGTTTTCACATGGCCGATTCATGTACATGTGCTGCTATGGTCTTTTTTTTTTATCTCCGTGTTGCAGTTTGCAGCTTGCACGTGTTCACATTGGAAGTGCTGATTTGTTTTTTTTCCTCTATTTGTATGGATGTGGCAACATCCAGACTTATCTTGCACTTCCCCCATTGACCTTGCAGGTGGCGGTAATCAACTCTACCTGCCCATAAATTGTAGGTCTAGCCCAGAGTGACGTGTTTGTCCGAAGTTGTAGGCTGGTGGCCCAAGAGTGGCATGTACAGTAGAGTAGGACCCATCAGGGGGAGATCACCTTGCCATGGTTGATGGGCACACATGAATTGGCCAATTTATGCGCTAAGAATCTCCATTTTAACTGTAAGTTTTATGAAAAAAAAAATTTTTTTTGAAAAATTTTTTATGAAAAAATATTTTTGTGAAATGTATATTTGTCTGTGTTTTCACATGGCCGATTCATGTACATGTGCTGCTGTGGTCTTTTTTTTTATCTATCTATATATATATATATATATATATATATATTATCTATCTATATATATATATATAAAAATAAGAGCAGCACAATGCTCACCGGTGGGTGCCAAGCCTCCTGGATAAGACCATCCACATGTCCAACCACATAATATGCCAAGCAGAAAAAGAAGGCAGCACTCCAATAATTTGTAAAGGTGAAAAAAAGCTGTGAAGTTTATTTCAAACCCACATGTCGCGACGTTTCGGCTCACACTGAGCCTTTCTCAAGCCAAGGCTTGAGAAAGGCTCAGTGTGAGCCGAAACGTCGCGAGATGTGGGTCTGAAATAAACTTCACAGCTTTTTTTCACCTTTACAAATTATTGGAGTGCTGCCTTCTTTTTCTGCTTGGTATATATATATATATATATATATATATATATATATATATATATCTAATATATATATATCTAATATATAATTGCCTAGAATACTACTTCCTGCAATTTGTGCCAACTTCCGTGGCTTTGTCCGGAGCTAATGTCCGGAGCTAATGTCCGGAGCTAATGTCCGGAGATTAATTGCCTAGAATACTACTTCCTGCAATTTGTGCCAACTTCCGTGGCTTTGTCCGGAGCTAATGTCCGGAGCTAATGTGCGGAGCTAATGTGCGGAGCTAATATCCGGAGCTAATGTGCGGAGCTAATGTCCGGAGCTAATGTGCGGAGATAATGTCCGGAGCTAATGTCCGGAGATAAGTGACGTCAACAGTGTCCAGTGTCTGATTGGTTGCCGCCTGCTGCGAGCGACCAATCAGAAACGTGCCGTACTGTGACACACTCCGCCCGCCATTTTGGTGTGATTTTTGAATTTTTACCTCACAGCAAGTTTCTACTGCGTGGAGGCGGGCCCAGTGACGTTGCTCTTCAAGCTCCTGCCGAATTTCGTCAAAAAAATGATAATACCATTTACCAAAACTATATATATTTAGTTGTGAAGTGGTTCAGTGACATTTTCACACCAATTTTGAACTTTTGTTTGGTGTTTTCTCCATATACTGCCTATTATTTTTGTTCTTTCTTACTATTATTTATTAATTGTATTATTCTTACATTTGAATAAATAAAGTATATATGGATTCTAGACTCCCGATTCTTTAGAATCGGGCTGCCATCTAGTATATATATAAATGTGTATATATATATATATACGGTAATTGTATACTGGGTCATGTATTGAGGTATCATGCTATATATTCAGAGTGGGGACATCTGTATTGGTTATTTTAATTATGTTTTAATTGTTGTTGTGTACTGATAAAGTGGATATGCTTTTCTATACTTGAATCATTGCGGTGGTGTGCATATATCCCACTAGTGTCTTTTTTCTTCTTTTCCATCGCTTTATTCTGAGGACTATAACTTTTTTATTTTTTTGCTGATGATGCTGTGTGGCAGCTTGTTTTTTGCGGGACAAGATGACGTTTTCAGCGGTACCATGGTTATTTATATCTGTCTTTTTGGTCGCGTGTTATTCCACTTTTTGTTTGTCGGTATGATAACAAAGGGTTGCTTTCTGCCTCGTTTTTTTTTTTTTCGTTTTTACGGTGTTCACTGAAGGGTTTAACTAGTAGGACAGTTTTATAGGTCGAGTTGTTACGGACGCGGCAATACTAAATATGTGTACTTTTATTTTTTTATTTTTTCTATTTAGATAAAGGAATGTATTTATTGTATATTTTTTTAATTTTTTTACCTGGGGGGATCACATTCTATTGACAGATCGCTGATCTGACACTTTGCTGTGCACTGTGTCAGATCAGCGATCACACAGGCACAGTAGGGAGGCTTACTAGCACTTGCTCTGAGCAGGCGCTGGTAAGCCACCTCCCTGCAGGACCCGGATGCAGCCCCGTGGCCATTTTGGATCCGGGCCTGCAGGGAGGAGGAGGTAAGAGACCCTCGGAGCAACGCGATCACATTGCATTGCTCCGAGGGTCTCAGGGAAGCACGCAGGGAGCCCCCTCCCTGCGCGATGCTTCCCCATACTGCCGGAACACTGCGATCATGTTTGATCGCAGTGTGCCAGGGGTTAATGTGCTGGGGGCGGTTCATGTCCGCTCCTCGCACATAGTGCTGGAAGTCAGCTGACACCCAGCCGCGATCAGCCGTGCTCCCCCCCTTGAGCGCAGCTGATCGCACTGGACGTACTATCCCGTCACGGGGAATTAAGTCCCAGGTCACCTTGACGGGATAGTGCGTCCAATGGGATTAAGGGGTTAAGTAAATTCAAAGTGACCTCCACATATATGACTATGGGAAAACAGATGGTAACTGCTCTTCACTGCTGTTTTGTCAATTCACAATCTGTACTGTGTGCTTACAGATTTTTGCTGTAAGCTGTGACATCCTCCTGCTAAACAGATTCACCCTAAAATAGTTACTGCACTGTATTCCCTGCCTCGGCTTTTATATTGTCTATGAAACACTGTGCTATACTATATGATGTTTTATGCCAGATGATGGCTTTGTTATGCCATCTGATAGCTATCTCATAGCTGCAAGGCATTATTGGGAAGCCTACAAAGGTCATGTGTGCCTTCTCTGACAAGCAATGCTATTCATCGTGTAAAAAAATGAAGGATATTTTTGGCAATTTTCGCAAATTAAAATATAAATTGTACAAATTTGCAGGGTACAGTGAATTTCCTACAATTCAAAACTAATTAGATTCCCATCTTATAGATTTGCTCATATCTACCTGCTACACTGACAAATTTAGCTCTATTCCATCTATAAGAGCATTATACTCAGTTCACATAGTATAACTCTGAGTGAAAAGCAATAGAAAAGTAAAGATGATCTAGATTTGAACTCCATATTGCAAGCAGAATAAATCAATATTCCGGCTACTTTAAAAGATGTGGTGAAGCTTATGCTCTTCATTATCTATCTTAAATCTATGGGATTATAAAATGCATTAGCAATTCTGTTTATAGGGTGAAATCGTAATAAACTCAGCTCTTTATCTTAGACTTACCCTTCTGCAAGCATGTCTTCTGAGAAATACATCAAGAAAATGATCATCTTCTCATTGCTCCGTACTGCTGTGATCTTGTATAAGGTAACATTTTCATTTCTGAATATACATTTATAAACTTTGCTCACTACAGCGAGCAGTGTAATTAAAATGAGTAAGCCAGAGAAAGATGATTCAGCAACTCTGTGCAATGCAATTAGCCGGGGGAATATATACCATGACCGCTCCATAAACTTCCTTACTTAGCATCAGCAAAGCACAAGGAACTGGTAGAAATAAACATGGTATAATGTCCAGCACTATGTTATTAAGATACGAATTGGTAAAGATCTCTGAAGACACTAAATCTCAGACAAATAATTCCTGCTCTCTGTGAACTCCTGCAACATTGAATTTACTAGGACGGCAAATTGCACAGGTAAATCACTGTTTCCATATTTTCCATACTAATGTAATATCAGACATCGTCGACGCTCGTTGAATAGCTCTGATGTTGCTGTGGAGCAACACAAAGGAAATACTACAAGATATTCCTACGTATTTGGAAATAGAATAAAATGATAGATTATTTTCTGTTAAGTCAGACTAATTATTACATTTATTTAAAGAGAAGCGGTCACCTCGTTCAGCCATGCTCTAATTAGGGGCAGTGGAGACATGAGGGTCAGTAGGTCCTCTTATCAGCTGGCCTGGCTGTCTTTAGAAAAACAGCATAGACCAGGGCTCATCCAACTGAACGCCCGTACTCCTTTCCCATGGACAGAGTACTACTCAGACAACGAGGTGTGAAGGTAATTGACTACGGAAATAATTTATTGGATCAACAACAGTCAATAACATAGAGTACAGACCCAGCAAGTGCATAATATGATGCAAATTAAAGAGTCTCACCCTTCCACTAGCTCACCGGGAATTAGAACATCTGCTATTTCAGGGCTTCTATGGCTAACTACATCAACCAGTAGCACTCAGCTTTTGACGGGCACCCACAAAGAGGAGGTAGCGGAAAGCTTAGGAAGCTGACAGAGTCCATTGAGGTATGTGGCCACGTGGCCTTATTGTTCCAGTCTGGGTTCTCTAAACGTCTCGATGGGTTCAGTGAATGAAATCTGTATTCCTCCGGTTGAAGTTATGGTTCCTTGGCTGCTATCTTGTAAAGACTCTCTGTATCTTGTAAAGACTCTCCGTAGAAGAAGAGAGATCCTTTTTTATACCTACAGCTGTGCCTCAGGCCAATATCCACAGATTTCAGGAAAGGTGGGAGGATATTATCTCTCATTGTTCAAGTGTTCAATTAATCTGCATGGACTGTGTATCAGCAGGTAGTCAGCAGGAATTCACCAAATTAGCAAATATCGATTGTTCAATTAACCTGTGCTTTTGTCCCTCAAGAATAGAAGAAGAATAAAGGTACCTTCACACATAACGATATTGTTAACGATATCGTTGCTATTTGTGACGTAGCAACGATATCGTTAATGAAATCGTTATGTGTGACAGCGACCAACGATCAGGCCCCTGCTGGGAGATCGTTGGTCGCTGAAGAAAGTCCAGAACTTTATTTCGTCGCTGGACTCCTGCTGACATCGCTGGATCGGCGTGTGTGACACCGATCCAGCGATGTCTTCACTGGTAACCAGGGTAAACATCGGGTAACTAAGCGCAGGGCCGCGCTTAGTAACCCGATGTTTACCCTGGTTACCATGCTAAAAGTAAAAAAAACCAAACAGTACATACTTACCTACAGCCATCTGTCCTCCAGCGCTGTGCTCTGCACTCCTCCTGTACTGTCTGTGAGCCGGAAAGCAGAGCGGTGACGTCACCGCTCTGCTTTCCGGCTCACAGCCAGTACAGGAGGAGAGCAGAGAAGCAGAGCGCAGCGCTGGAGGACAGACAGCGGTAGGTAAGTATGTACTGTTTGTTTTTTTTTTACTTTTAGGATGGTAACCAGGGTAAACATCGGGTTACTAAGCGCGGCCCTGCGCTTAGTTACCCGATGTTTACCCTGGTTACCGGCATCGTTGGTCGCTGGAGAGCGGTCTGTGTGACAGCTCTCCAGCGACCAAACAGCGACGCTGCAGCGATCCGGATCGTTGTCGGTATCGCTGCAGCATCGCTTAATGTGAAGGGGCCTTAAGCTGTAGGGGTTGGTAAGATAGGTAATCATCAGACATTCAACAAACATCAATTCAATCTACAACAAGAGTCAACATTCAAGCTCATATGAACAATAGGTCATGTCCCTGGGAATACTAAATAATACATCTGGCATGATTAAGAACAAACGTGGTGTCATCATAGGGGTGTACGTAGTAATCATGGGGCCTAATAAAAAATGTCCTATTTGGGTCCCCCAGATCACCCAAAAACAAAAATATTTGCCAGATTAGGCAGGAACATGTCACATAGTATAGTCACAGAAGGGCATATCTCACAACTTATAAATATAGAGAAGGACATTTATTGTAGTACTTACAAATTAATTTTGCCCCGATTTGAAGCCATTTGGTGTTCTTACCTCTTCTGATACCCCTTTCTTTGCCCCCATAAGGTATGATACAAACAAAAATCCCCCCTAAAACACAGCATGATACCCTCACAGATATTTCCTCAACATTACCCTCAACATGCACAGTATAATGCCCCCATAGTGTCCACAACACAGTGATGTTCCCACAGTTCCCCCATGCACTTTATGAGGCCCTGTGATCTCCAGCACAATATGATGGGCCCCACAGTCCCACAATGCAGTATGATGTATACCACAATCCTACACAACAGTATAATAGCCCTACACACAGTATGAAGCTTCCCATAGTCTTCCACTCGGTATGAGACCCCCAAGCAGCCATCCACACAGTCATTATATTGTATCTTGACCATTATACTCTATAATGTCCCCATACAGCAATCTACATAGTATAGTGACTCTCATACTGTATAATGGTCTGACACACACACACACAGCTTTCCAGACAGTATAAAGGCCGATACACAGAAAAACTATCCCTCCATAAAGTATAATGGCCCCAAAAGCACCCAAATAATATTGCTATACAGTACAGCAGTCAAACAGGTGTCCTGTGACATGTTTTCCTATTGTTATTATTATTATTTATTTATATAGCACTATTAATTCCATGCTGCTGTACATGAGAACGGGGTTACATACAGAGTTATAGATATTGTTTACCGTAAACAAATTTACAATGACAGACTGGTACAGAGGGGAGAGGACCCTGTCCTTGCAGATTTACATTCTACAGCATAATGGGTAAGAGACAGAAGGTCGGGGGTGCAGCAACTCTAGTGGTGGTGAGGCGGTAGCTCGGATGGTGGTGATGCAGTAGAATGGCTATTGCAGGCTGTAGGCTTTCCTGAAGAGATGGGTTTTCAGGTTCCATCAGAAGGATCCGAGGGTGGTGGATAATCGGACGTGTTTAGGCGTGGAATTCCAGAGGATGGGAATATTCGGGAGAAATCTTGGAGGCGGTTGTGTGAGGAACGAATAAGTGTGGAGGAGAGTAGGGGGTCTTGGGAGGATCAAAGATTGTGTGAGGGAAGATATTGGGAGATTAGTTCAGAGATATAGGGAGGGGACAGGTTGTGGATGGCTTTGTAGATCAGTATTAGTAGTTTGAACTGGATTCATTGGGGAATTGGGAGCCAGTGGAGGCATTTGCAGAGTGGAGAAACAGGGGAGTAGCAAGGAGAGAGGTGGATTAGCCGAGCAGCAGAGTTGAGGACAGACTGGAGTGGTGCAAGCGAGTTAGCGGGGAGGCCACAGAGGTGAGTGTTGCAATAATCGAGGTGGGAGATGATGAGGGCATGCACAAGAGTTTTAGTAGATTGAGGGCTGAGGAAGGGACGGAATCTGGCAATATTTTTGAGTTGTAGGCGACAGGAGGTGGCAAGAGTTAGGACATGCGGTTTGAAGGACCAGGAGAGTTGAGAGTTACTCCGAGCTAGCGGATTACAGGTGCGGGAGAGATTGTGATGCCATTTACCATAATAGATAGATCGGGTAGGGGAGATACGTGAGATGGAGGAAAGATGATGAGTTTGGTTTTGTCTACATTGAGTTTTAGAAAGCGAGAGGTGAAGAAGCAGGATATGACTGATAGACACTCTGGGATTTTAGACAACAGGAGGTGACATCTGGGAATGAGAGGTAGATCTGAGTGCCTTCCGCGTACAGATGGTACTGGAAGCCATAGGACTTTATGAGTTGTCCTAGGCCAAGGGTATAGATGGAAAAAGTAGGGGCCCAAGGGCAGAGTCCAGAGGGACACCAACAGAGAGAGGGCGGGATGAGGAGGTAGTGTGGGAGTGGGAAACGCTAAATGTGGTCCGAAAGGTATGAGGCAATCCAGGACAGGGCAAGGTCTTTGATGGAGGAAGTTTGAAACATACATTCCCTATTATCTTGTGGGCTTTTAGGAATAAAGGGATTTCATGCTATTAAAAGCTCCCAATTTTTAGGATTCATAATTGGAAGTCATCCTATTGAAAAAAAGATACCTACTACAAGTGGCTACATTACGACTATGAGTACAGACTATGTACAGACTATATTACATAGCTGTGCTCTGGCAAAGTCACTGGACAGGAAGTGACTTTCTGGGATTAAACCTAATGGAAATATAAAGGGGTGCATCAATCAGCTGACTGCTGCAATTCCAGCCTATCAACTCCCTTCCCCCAGTGATAACATGAAGTTGCATCCAGGTATGCTTATTCTGTGTAGTGGCATGTAGTATTGCATAGCAGCTATTCAATTAAATGGTCATCAGTGAAGTTCATATATAGATCAGGTCTGCCAGAGTGGGTGCCATTGATTCCTAGGGTCTTTCTGCAGGGAACACCAAGGAGTAGGGTTGAGCGAAACGGGTCGTTCATTTTCAAAAGTCGCCGACTTTTGGTAAAGTCGAGTTTCATGAAACCCGACCCGACCCCTGTGCGGGGTCGGCCATGCGGTACGCGACTTTCGCGCCAAAGTCGCGTTTCAATGACGCGAAAAGCGCCATTTCTCAGCCAATGAAGGTGAACGCAGAGTGTGGGCAGCGTGATGACATAGGTCCTGGTCCCCACCATCTTAGAGAAGGGCATTGCAGTGATTGGTTTGCTGTCTGCGGCGTCACAGGGGCTATAAAGGGGCGTTCCCGCCGACCGCCATGTTACTGCTGCTGATCTGAGCTTAGGGAGAGGTTGCTGCCGCTTCTTCAGAAGCAGGGATAGCGTTAGGCAGGGTCCATTAACCACAAAACCGCTTGTGCTGTAGCGATTTCCACTGTCCAACACCACCTTCGGTGTGCAGGGACAGTGGAAGCTACATTTTTTTTTTCCTCAGCGCTGTAGCTCATTGGGCTGCCCTAGAAGGCTCCCTGATAGCTGCATTGCTGTGTGTACGCCGCTGTGCAAACCAACTGCTTTTTTCAAAGCAAAAATCCTCTTGTTCCTTCCTTTCTGCACAGCTATCTTTTTTGTTTGTCCACACTTTTTATTTAATTTGTGCATCAGTCCACTCCTTATTGCTGCCTGCCATACCTGGCTGAGATTACTGCAGGGAGATAGTAATTGAAGGACACTCCCTGTTTTTTTTTTTTTTTGTGGGAGATTAAGATTGGCATTTCTGCTAGAGTGCCATCCCTGTGTATGCCATCTCTCACTCAGTGGGCCATAGAAAGCCTATTTTTTTTTTTTTTGCTTGATTTTGGTTCTAAAATCTACCTGAAAAAAAATCACATCAATCAGTGGGAGAAAAATATTGGCCTCTGGGCTTGTGTGCCACTCCTGACTCCTGTGGGCGCCATCTCTCACTCAGTGGGCCATAGAAAGCCTATTTTTTTTTTTTTGCTTGATTTGGGTTCTAAAATCTACCTGAAAAAAAATCACATCAATCAGTGGGAGAAAAATATTGGCCTCTGGGCTTGTGTGCCACTCCTGACTCCTGTGGGTGCCATCTCTCACTCAGTGGGCCACAGAAAGCCTATATTTTTTTTTTTTATTTGGTTTCTAAATTGTCCCTGAAAAATCATTTTATTTTATTTGGTTTCTAAATTCTTCCTGAATAAATCATTTTATTTAATTTTTTTTCTAAAGTCTCCTTAAAAAAAAAAAAAAAAAAAGTGGGAGATTAATATTGACGTTTGTGCTTGAGTGACAGTCCTGCGTGTGTGGCATCTCTCTGATTTTGTGCCACAGAAAACAGAGTGTGTAACATTGTGCCTGATTTTCCTTGCGGTTTCACCAACCTGTAAAGCGATATCGAAATCATACTGCAGTTATAGCTCACCGTGTAAGTTGTCTGACAGCAACAAAATATGTTACTTTGGTTAAGTTTGTAAAACAATGAGGAAGTCTGGTGGAAGAGGTCGTGGCCGTGGGCGTTCATTGTCAGCTGGTAATGATGGTAGTGGTAGTGGAGCATCAGGTGGTCGTGGGAAAAAAATTATTCCACCTAAGTCTGGAGCTGTGGAGCCAGGTTCGTCGTCTGGCTACACAAGGCCTCGAACACTCCCTTTTCTGGGAGTTGGAAAACCGCTTTTAAAGCCGGAGCAGCAACAGCAAGTTTTGGCTTACCTTGCTGACTCAGCCTCTAGCTCTTTTGCCTCCTCTTCTGAAACTGGCAAATCTAAAAGCAGCGCGTCGTTAGTGGATGTTCACGGTCAGGGACAAGTCGCTTCCTTGTCCTCTTCAGCAAAAACAACAACAAGAGAGAAGGATGCAGCAGGCGACACAACGGGTTACTCCATGGAGCTCTTTACACATACCGTCCCTGGCTTAGAAAGTGAAACAGTTAACAGGCCATGCCCATTACAAGTAGATTCTGACATGGAGTGCACTGATACACAGCCACAGCCAGACTACTATGCTGGTCCTTTGACTCAGACCACAACATTGCCCTCTCAGGGTACTGATCCAGAATCAGACCCTGATGAGACTATGTTGCCCCGTCACGAACGCTATACCGCCGACCTACACGGTGACACAGGCGAAGTTGCACACGAGCTAGAAGAGGAGGTTATAGATGACCCAGTTGTCGACCCCGATTGGCAGCCATTGGGGGAACAGGGTGCAGGCGGCAGTAGTTCTGAAGCGGAGGAGGAGGGGCCGCAGCAGGCATCAACACCGCAACAGGTTCCATCTGCCGGGCCCGTATCTTGCCCAAAACGCGTGGCAAAGCAAAAAAATGTTGGAGGACAGCGTGTCCATCCGGTTAAAGCTCAGTCAGCAATTCCTGAAAAGGGATCCGATGCTAGGAAGAGTGCAGTCTGGCATTTTTTTAAACAACATCCAATTGATCAGCGCAAAGTCATCTGTCAAAAATGTTCAACTAGCTTAAGCAGAGGTCAGAATCTGAAAAGTCTTAATACAAGTTGCATGCATAGACATTTAACCACCATGCATTTGCAAGCCAGGACTACCTACCAAACGTCCCTTAAGGTTGTAGCACACTCGGCCAATGAAGCTACTCAGCAACGCAACATCCCTTCCGTCACTGTAAGGCCACCATTTTCTTCACCACCGGCAGTATCTGTGCAGGTTTCTTTGCCAGCCCAAAGCAGTCAGGGTCAGGGAATCACCAGTTTCGTTGGAGGTAATACTGCATCTAGGGCACCGGCGGAAACAATACCGTCTCCAACCGTCTCTCAGTCTGCCATGTCCACCGGCACACCCGCTAGTTCCACGATCTCCAGCTCTCCAGTCCAGCTCACCCTACATGAGACTCTAGTTAGAAAAAGGAAGTACTTATCCTCGCATCCGCGTACACAGGGTTTGAATGCCCACATAGCTAGACTAATCTCGTTAGAGATGATGCCCTACCGGTTAGTTGAAAGCAAAGCTTTCAAAGCCCTGATGGAGTACGCTGAACCACGCTACGAGCTACCCAGTCGACACTTTTTTTTCCAGAAAAGCCATCCCAGCCCTGCACCAGCATGTTAAACAGCACATCGTCCATGCACTCAGGCAATCTGTGAGTACAAAGGTGCACCTGACTACAGATGCATGGACCAGTAGGCATGGCCAGGGACGTTACGTGTCCATCACGGCACACTGGGTGAATGTGGTGGATGCAGGGTCCACAGGGGACATCAATTTCGGGACAGTTGTGCCTAGCCCACGGTCTAGGAAACAGTTGGCTGTAGGCGTTCGCACCCCCTCCTCCTCCTCCTCATCCTCCTGCAGAAGCGAGAGCTCTTCCACAGACCACAGTCGTGAAACCACTCCATCGTCAGCTGTCACTGTTGCACACCTGTTGTCCCATTATGGGGCAGCTACTGGCAAGCATCAGCAGGCTGTATTGGCTATGAAGTGTTTGGGCGACAACAGACACACCGCGGAAGTTCTGTCCGAGTTCTTGCAGCAAGAAACGCAGTCGTGGCTGGGCACAGTAGATCTTGAGGCAGGCAAGGTAGTGAGTGATAATGGAAGGAATTTCATGGCTGCCATCTCCCTTTCCCAACTGAAACACATTCCTTGCCTGGCTCACACCTTAAACCTGGTGGTGCAGTGCTTATTGAAAACTTATCCTGGTTTCTCAGACCTGCTCCTCAAAGTGCGTGGACTTTGCGCACATATCCGCCGTTCGCCTGTACACTCCAGCCGTATGCAGACCTATCAGCGGTCTTTGAACCTTCCCCAGCATCGCCTAATCATAGACGTTGCAACAAGGTGGAACTCAACACTGCACATGCTTCAGAGACTGTGCGAACAGAGGCGGGCTGTTATGTTTTTGTGGGAGGATACACATACACGGGCAGGCAGTAGGATGGCAGACATGGAGTTGTCGGGTGTGCAGTGGTCGAAGATACAAGACATGTGTCAAGTCCTTCAGTGTTTTGAGGAATGCACACGGCTGGTTAGTGCAGACAACGCCATAATAAGCATGAGCATTCCACTAATGCGTCTGCTGATGCAAAGTTTGACGCACATTAAGGATCAGGTGTCTGCACCAGAGGAAGAGGAAAGCCTTGATGACAGTCAGCCATTGTCTGGTCAGGGCAGTGTACAGGACGAGGTAGCGGGCGAAGAGGAGGTGGAGGACGAGGAGGATGATGGGGATGAGTATATTTTTAATGAGGAAGCTTTCCCGGGGGCACTGGAAATTGGTGGCGTGGCAAGGCCGGGTTCTGGTTTTTTGAGGGACACAAGTGACGTCGATTTGCCTGCAACTGCCCCTCAACCAAGCACAACCGCAGATTTGACAACTGGAACTTTGGCCCACATGGTGGATTATGCCTTGCGTATCCTCAAAAGGGACACACGCATTACAAAAATGATGAACGATGACGATTACTGGTTGGCCTGCCTCCTTGATCCTCGCTATAAAGGCAAATTGCAAAATATTATGCCACATGAGAACTTGGAACTAATATTAGCAACAAAACAATCAACTCTTGTTGACCGTTTGCTTCAGGCATTCCCAGCACACAGCGCCCGTGATCGTTCTCACACGAGCTCCAGGGGCCAGCAGACCAGGAGTGCTAGGGGTGCACACATCAGAAGTGGCGTTGGACAGAGGGGTTTTCTGACCAGGTTGTGGAGTGATTTTGCTATGACCGCAGACAGGACAGGTACTGCTGCATCAATTCAAAGTGACAGGAGACAACATTTGTCCAGTATGGTTACAAACTATTTTTCATCCCTTATCGATGTTCTCCCTCAACCGTCATTCCCATTTGATTACTGGGCATCCAAATTAGACACCTGGCCAGAATTGGCTGAATATGCATTGCAGGAGCTTGCTTGCCCGGCTGCTAGTGTCCTATCTGAAAGAGTATTCAGTGCTGCTGGTTCAATATTAACCGAAAAAAGGACTCGTCTGGCTACACAAAATGTTGATGATCTAACATTCATTAAAATGAACCACAACTGGATTTCTAATTCTTTTGCCCCACCTTGCCCGGGCGACACCTAGCTTTCCTCTGAAAAGCTCTTGCCTGTGGACTACTGTGAATTACTTATCAAATGTCTTAATTTGCAGCAGCTGATTGTCCAGCATACGACATGTTAACACCTCCCTAAATGGCCAAACTCCCCACACGGGCCCGTGGTATCGCGACTTGGCGCAAGCACCCGTGAGAGTGCTGTTTGTCTGAAGAGGTGGGTGTGCCCGCTTTTGCTCGACAGCACTGGCACTGGGTCCCTCATAGTACAATAAAGTGTCTCTGGCGGTGGTGGTGCGCACCCAACGTCAGACACACTGTTATAACATGAGGGGCCCTTTGGCCTGTACCGCCGTCCACAAGAGAGTTCACCCACCCCCAGGTCAAACATTGCTCTGCCACTTCCACAATTATATCTCACACTTCCACCAATGTTTAGACCATGCGCTGACATCCTTCCATTCCTGACACTGACAATACCATTGCGTTGACATGTATGATGGTACTTCACATAGTCAGTGGCAGTGTCCTCTATTTACCCAAGTAAATACTTTGCGCCAAATTAGTAGGTCAGAAACTACGCAGAGGATCCCACCCCTGTAGCTAATGATTGCACCCTTTAGTGTTTCCGTTGTGTTTTAAATGCGAGACATTCACATTTCTGTATTGTTTTTGACTACTAACTGGCAGACACTCATTACAATCTGACTACACTGACCAGACCACTGCTGCCCGTGTACCCCTGGAACCAATTTCTAATTGCCTAAAGCAAGGCCAATTTTTTTGTGTTAGGCCTTTGATGCCTGTCTGCGGTCACTCCTTCCACTAGACCTCCACTGACCAGACCACTGCTGCCCGTGTACCCATGGAACCAATTTCAAATTGCCTACAGCAAGGCCAATTTTTTTATGTTAGGCCTTTGAGGCCTGTCTGCGGTCACTCCTTCCACTAGACCTCCACTGACCAGACCACTGCTGCCCGTGTACCCATGGAACCAATTTCAAATTGCCTACAGCAAGGCCAATTTTTTTATGTTAGGCCTTTGAGGCCTGTCTGCGGTCACTCCTTCCACTAGACCTCCACTGACCAGACCACTGCTGCCCGTGTACCCCTGGAACCAATTTCTAATTGCCTAAAGCAAGGCCAATTTTTTGGTGTTAGGCCTTTGATGCCTGTCTGCGGTCACTCCTTCCACTAGACCTCCACTGACCAGACCACTGCTGCCCGTGTATGCCGATGGGCGGGGGTTTATGATGCGCTTCCGGCACAGGTATGTTAAATGCTGCTGTCAGAGATTGACAACAGCATTTAAGATGTTAACAGCCATGGGTGGATCGGAGAAAAGTTGCAGGCTCATCGCCGCATCAAACAGGGGGAGGCAACCTTGGACGAGCCTATACATTTTTACCTTGTCCCAGTATGGGACATCTATGTTTCCTGATCTCATACTTTGCAATGCATTTAAATTGCAGGGCATCAGATCAGCGTCTTGCAGGCAGGGAGGAGGCATTTCAGCTCCTACTCTCAAAGAGCTTAAAGGCCAAGGCCATAGTCCCTGGGTGACCTTGCAGCCATCTTTCATCCCGGGGTCACCATGGAGACCGTCGGCACAAAGCAATGGCAAACGCATTGTGATCATGGGAGCAGAGAGGGAGCTACCACCCTCTGCGATGCCCATTGTTGTCACTGTCACTATTGACAGCAGCATCAGAGGGGCTAAACGCCCACGATCAATGCTAGCAGGGCGTCACCTCTCATATTGAGTTGACACCCACATTTGATCGTGACGGTGCTTGGTGTGAGCTCATGTGATCCCACAGCACTGTACATATATGGCGCATGTTGGGAAGGGGTTAAGAAAGAAGTGTGTAAAGACAGAAGACACAACCTTCCAAGAAATCAAGCATTTTGGAAATTAAAGGGACTCTGTCACCTGAATTTGGCGGGACTGGTTTTGGGTCATATGGGCGGAGTTTTCGGGTGTTTGATTCACCCTTTCCTTACCTGCTGGCTGCATGCTGGCTGCAATATTGGATTGAAGTTCATTCTCTGTCCTCCATAGTACACGCCTGCGCAAGGCAAGATTGCTTTGCGCAGGCGTGTACTATGGAGGACAGAGAATGAACTTCAATCCAATATTGCAGCCAGCATGCAGCCAGCAGGTAAGGAAAGGGTGAATCAAACACCCGTAAACTCCGCCCATATGACCCAAAAACAGTCCCGCCAAATTCAGGTGACAGGTTCCCTTTAAGAAAAGTAAACACTGAATCAGAAGGCAAACATTTTAATAAAGTTCACAATACTAATAACAATACCACACACAATACAATACAACCACTCACCGATTCATCAAACCTACATACTAAAGATGACCTGCTAAAAGTTGTTATCACATTTTACTGTCTTTATAAGTATAACAGCAGCGCTAGAATGTAGTCTTTATGTTGTTTTTTATCTATTTTGAAACACTACTGCTTTTGACAGAACAAACTTGACATTTCAGTCTGTCTTAAAATATTGTGCACAGGGCAACAAGCTCAGAGTACAAAACCAGCACTAAAACTACATATAAATTATGCAAAAGGATTCAATGAAGAAAGTAATGCAATAAAAGGAACAAATAATGTCATGTCAAATGCATACAGGTTGCTGGGGAGAGGATGTATGCCTACAAAAAAGTGCTGAATGATTGCCCACTGTCCTTAAAATCTGATGATACCTATGGTGCTAATTACAATCAGTTCCTTCTATAAAATCTTACAATGGCTTTAAAATATAAAACATTAAGTAGCAATGAAGAAAGTGTTTAAGTAGGAAAGATGGATATGCTTCTTAGACCAGCTAATTTTCCTTACTGCTCAGTTCACAGATCTGGGGGTATGACCTAGAATAATGGCCCAACAGACGGAACTTGCTAACATTTCACCTGAGAAGAGCTGACAAGTGTCCATTCAGTTTTTTTTATATAAGACAGTAAAGGCATAACAATCATTTCCAAACCATGAAATCTTTGAGATCTCTTAGAGCAACAATTAGAAAAAAAATATAATGTGACTCATTAGAAACACATATATAAGACACTTTATAAGCGTGCCCCGAGGAACACTCCGGTATAAAACATCAGAAAATATAAAAATAAGTATTTTGCTTATAAAAAAGAAAATACTGGAGAGATATCAAATGCAGACATTTTAACATTAAAAACAAACACATACAACAAAAATCTGGTACAGTACAAAAATTGGCCACCAGCTACAAAAACTTTCTCCTGCAAGTAGTTAACTGAAAGTTTTTTTTCAATTGAAAACACAGATATGGCATCCACCGAGTGTTGTCCTGTCGCGTCTTCTTTATATTATTGCCAAGAAGCTGCAAAACAATGAAAATAATAAAATCATTATTTACCAAAAAAATAGAGTAAGTCAAAACCACATTACAAATAAACATTCATTACAAATAAAGAAGCAGGGCACGTCCGAGGGTGAGTATATACCTAATAAGAATATAATCACCCTCGGACGCGCCCTGCTTCTTTCCGACAGCCTTCCTTCCTAAGAATCAGCCCTTCCAGGACCTTCGGTGACGTCAGCGGTGACGTCGCGGCTTGTGATTGGTCGCGTGAGCGGTCACATGGGCGGCCGCGCGGCCAATCACAAGCCGCGACGTCACCGCAAGGTCCTGGAAGGCTGATTCTAAGGAAGGAAGGTTCCCGATTAGTACCAGGGCGCGTCAGAGGGTAAGTATTGCGATATTTTTTATTTTAATTCTTTATTTTACACTAAAATATGGATCGCAGGGCCTGAAGGAGAGTTTCCGCTCCTTCAGACCCTGGGAACCATGGAAACCCAATGCATTGCATTGGGTTTCAGGTTTCGGCCGACCCCGACCCCGACTTTTTTATAGGATCGGCCGATTTCACTCGACCCGACTTTTGAAAAAGTCGGGTTTCGTGAAACCCGACCCGATCCTATAAAAGTAAAGGTCGCTCAACCCTACCAAGGAGCCCTTATATTATGTCATTTTAAAATAATTTACCTGTCTGTTAAAAAAAGGCACATGCTGAGTAAGAAATAGCAAAATGTAAACTCCAAGACTCCAAGACTTCTCCCATGCTGCACCAATCCTCTGGAATGCTCTACCCCAAGATATTAGGACCATCCACAATTTGCATAGTTTTAGGCGCTCGCTCAAAACACATTTGTTCAGAGTGGCCTACCACGGTCACTAATTAAACTCATTTTATGTTTGTGTGTGTGTAGCCCATTCACTATCTCCATCTATCCCCCACCCTCTGAAAATGGCTGGACCATCATTGTAAATACATCATTGTAAATACACACCTGTACTTTGTGTCTCCCCCACCTCATTGTAGATTGTAAGCTCTCACGAGCAGGGTCGTCTTATTGTGTTTTAATTATTGTATTGTTAACGCTGTTACTTATGTCTGTTGTGTTTGATACTGTTAAACTGTAAAGCGCTGCGGAATATGTTGGCGCTATATAAATAAAGATTATTATAATTATTATTATTAAATACAGGAAAAGGCCTAAACGGCTAGGTGAATTATAGATAATGAGCCCGTCCATTCTATTGACTTGTGATTGCTGATTAAATAACTGTTGATGTTGCTTTTTATAATGAAGGACAGCATTAATGGCAAAATATTTACTTTGCCACATAAGAAAATCAGTGTGTTCTGCACAGAGAGGTTTCTGTTCCAAAAAGCAAATTTATTGGGTCAAATAAACTACCTACATTTAATTGGATGAGAATGTTGTTTACGGATAAATCAGAAAAACTCTTCCATTTCTGTTGCTCTCAACAGAGAATCTTGTGATGTCTTTGTTACATTCTACTTGGAGTTCATAACTAGGATTAGGATTTGCTGAATTAATCTTGTTTTTAAGTTATTACAAAATTATAACATGACCGCGTATCGCTGGGTCTTCTCCGTAAGCAATCTTCCGCCCCCACTACCCTGCCCCTAAAAAAATCAGCTTGCCAACTATTGAAATTAAAATGAAACACATTAATTTCTTTGGATAAATTGGCCACAGCGGCCATTTTATTAAACAAACAATTACATGAATAACAACATGTATACCATTGCATATGTAAAACCTTGAGGGGAGGGTTCTTGGAGCTAAAAAATCTGGCTCACAATAGGCAGAAAGCCACCACAAAAATTTAAAACCAAAACACTTTTTTACCCTCAGCCGTAACCACTAGCTCGAGGGCACCATGTAACCCGTTTCGGGCAAACAAACCCCAAAGGTCCCGAGGTAAACGCCCCGTCCAGAGCCCGTAAACAAAAGCCAGATCAACCCCATAAAACATCATCATCAACTCCAAGAACCCCACCCCCCGCCACACACGAACAACACTGACCACCTCAGGCTCGTGAGTGCCCCACCACCGCCATAGCTCTTTCGGCTCCTTCCTGTAAACCGAGCGCCCATAAATCCATACCTATGTCATTGAGATGCACTCCATCATCCCTCCAAAAATTGCCAATCCCAGACTCCAATTCAAAATGTCTTACGGCAATACTCCCGTTCCGAGACACAAAACTTGCCACCGCCCTATTCAGCTTCACCCTGGCCCTATTAATCCCTTTTTGAGAACGTGCATCCCGCCACTTCCGCCGTGGTACAATGTCTGACCAAACCATCAATACACCAGGAAAAGATACCAATAATCTCAGAAAATCGAAACGGATATCCCGAATCAATTCCCTCACTGGTTTTGCTCCTAAATCGTTTCCTCCGAGATGAACCACCACGATGTCCGGAGGTCGATCCAAACGAGCGGCGCGAGAAAATTCCGACAACAACCTACACCACAACATACCCCGAAAACCCAACCAACTAATGACCATGGCATCCCTACCAAAACCTAATTGCCTACCATTCGGCCTAGCATCAGCCCAGAGAGCACCCCAGTAAACGAATGAATGTCCAACAATCCAAGCCAAGAGGGGGGTTTGACCTGTAAAACATAACAACAATTAACACCACGCCATAACTTGCCCCAGTACCCTTGACTCAATGCCGAACATAAGACAGATAACGATTCGAACTCCATCTGCCTATTCGCTTAATCACCTCCGCCCCCAAGCCCAAACCATCAGCTTCGGACGCAGCCCCAATTCTAAACGAGTGCGACCCAAAACTATCTAGGTTAACACCCAGCAACCCCAAACCTTTTTTTAATATGGCCATAAATTGAAAACGCGACAAAAAATCACCCTTTTGGTATCTTAACAAAGGGCCTGACTGTTGTGAATTCTGTTGTCGAACTCCCTCCTGTGGTCGTGAATGGTACTTCGGCGAGCTCTGTCTATGGGCTCCCTCTGGTGGCTATGAGTGAAGCTGCTGCTTCTGAGGTTCCTTACACAGGTGACGTGGTTTATCCTTTGGCTGGCTGCTCTATTTGACTTCACTCAGATCGTTACTCCATGCCAGCTGTCAATGTGTTTGCATTGGTTCGGTTCGCTCCTGGATCTCTCTGGTGGCCTGCCTTCTCCTGCAGAGGCTAAGTTCCTGATAGTCATTATTTGTTCACTGTTTTCTTGTCCAGCTGGTTATCATGATTTTGTCTTGCTAGCTGGAGGCTCTGGGATGCAGAGTGGCCCCTCCGCACCGTGAGTCAGTGCGGAGGTCCTTTTTGCACACTCTGCGTGGTCTTTTGTAGGTTTTTGTGCTGATCGCAAGGTTGCCTTTCATATCCTCTGTCTGTTTAGTAAGTCTGGCCTCCCTTTGCTGAAACCTGTTTCATTTCTGCGTTTGTGACTTTCATCTTTATTCACAGTCAATATATGTGGGGGGCTTCCTTTACCTTTGGGGAATTTCTCTGAGGCAAGGTAGGCTTAATTTTCTATCTCTAGGGCTAGATAGTTCTTAGGCTGTGACGAGGCGCCTAGGTCTGGTCAGGAGCGCTCCACGGCTATTTCTAGTGTGTGTGATAGGATTAGGGCTTGCGGTCAGCAGAGCTCCCACATCCCAGAGCTCGTCCTGTATGAGGATTAACTATCAGGTCATTCCGGGTGCTCCTAACCACCAGGTCATAACAGTACAGCTGGCCCAAAGTATTAATGCATCTCAATAGAGGGATAAGAGAACTTCTGAGACCATTTTTTTTTCTTTGCACTGTGTTTTGTCTTTCTTTTCCCCTAGACCTTTGGGTGGTTCAGGACACAAGTGTAGATATGGACATTCAAGGTCTGTCCTCTTGTGTGGATCATCTCACCTCATCTCATCTCAAAACATTCAAGATTTTGTGGTTCAGAATCCTATGTTACAGCCTAGAATTCCTATTCCTGACTTATTTTCTGGGGATAGACCTAGGTTCTTGAATTTCAAAAATAATTGTAAACTGTTTCTAGCTTTGAAACCCCGCTCCTCTGGTGACCCCGTTCAACAGGTAAAAATCATTTTTTCTTTGTTGCGTGGTGACCCTCAAGACTGGGCATTTTCCCTTGCGCCAGGAGATCCTGCATTGCGTGATGTTGATGCGTTTTTTCTGGCGCTTGGATTGCTTTATGATGAACCAAATTCAGTGGATCAGGCAGAGAAAATCTTGCTGGCTTTGTGTCAGGGTCAGGATGAAGCGGAGGTGTACTGTCAGAAGTTTAGAAAGTGGTCTGTGCTTACTCAGTGGAATGAATGTGCCCTGGCGGCAATTTTCAGAAAGGGTCTTTCTGAAGCCCTTAAGGATGTCATGGTGGGATTTCCCACGCCTGCTGGTCTGAATGAGTCTGTCTTTGGCCATTCAGATCGATCGGCGCATGCGTGAGTGCAAAGCTGTGCACCATCTGGCGGTATTCTGAGCATAGGCCTGAGCCTATGCAGTGTGATAGGACTTTGACCAGAGCTGAATGGCAAGAACACAGACGTCGGAATGGGCTGTGTTTTTACTGTGGTGAATCCACTCATACTATCTCCGATTGTCCTAAGCGCACTAAGCGGTTCGCTAGGTCTGCTACCATACAGTCTAAATTTCTTTTGTCCGTTACTCTGATTTGCTCTCTGTCGTCCTATTCTGTAATGGCATTTGTGGATTCAGGCGCTGCCCTGAATTTGATGGACTTGGAGTTTGTCAGGCGCTGTGGTTTTTTCTTGGAGCCCTTGCAGTATCCTATTCCATTGAGAGGAATTGATGCTACGCCTTTGGCCAAGAATAAGCCTCAGTACTGGACTCAATTGACCATGAACATGGCTCCTGCACATCAGGAGGATATTCGCTTTTTGGTGTTGCATAATCTGCATGATGTGGTCGTTTTGGGGTTGCCATGGCTACAGGTCCATAATCCAGTGTTGGATTGGAAATCTATGTCTGTGTCCAGCTGGGGTTGTCAGGGGGTACATGGTGATGTTCCATTGCTGTCAATTTTGCCTTCCACTCCTTCTGAAGTCCCTGAGTTTTTGTCAGATTACCGGGATGTATTTGAAGAGCCCAAATCTGGTGCCCTTCCTCCTCATAGGGATTGCGACTGTGCTATAAATTTGATTCCTGGTAGTAAGTTTCCTAAGGGCCATCTGTTTAATTTATCTGTGCCAGAGCACGCCGCTATGCGGAGCTATATAAAGGAATCCTTGGAGAAGGGTCATATTCGTCCGTCGTCGTCACCATTGGGAGCAGGGTTCTTTTTTGTGGCCAAGAAGGATGGTTCTTTGAGACCTTGTATTGATTACCGCCTTCTTAATAAGATCACAGTCAAATTTCAGTATTCTTTGCTGCTGCTGTCTGATTTATTTGCTCGGATTAAGGGGGCTATTTGGTTCACCAAGATAGATCTTCGTGGTGCGTATAATCTTGTGCGAATTAAACAGGGTGATGAATGGAAAACGGCATTTAATACGCCCGAGGGCCATTTTGAGTACCTGGTTATGCCATTCGGGCTTTCTAATGCTCCATCTGTGTTTCAGTCCTTTATGCATGACATCTTCTGAGAGTACCTGGATAGATTCATGATTGTATATTTGGATGACATTTTGGTCTTTTCGGATGATTGGGAGTCTCATGTAAAGCAGGTCAGAATGGTGTTCCAGGTCCTTCGTGCGAATTCCTTGTTTGTGAAGGGGTCAAAGTGTCTCTTTGGAGTTCAGAAGGTTTCATTTTTGGGTTTCATTTTTTCCCCTTCTACTATCGAGATGGACCCTGTTAAAGTTCAGGCCATTTACGATTGGACTCAGCTGACATCTGTGAAGAGCTTGCAGAAGTTCCTGGGCTTTGCTAATTTTTATCGTCGCTTCATCGCTAATTTTTCCAGTATTGCTAAACCGTTGACTAATTTGACCAAGAAAGGTGCTGATGTGGTCAATTGGTCCTCTACGGCTGTAGAGGCTTTTCAGGAGTTGAAGCGTCGTTTTGCTTCTGCCCCTGTGTTGTGCCAGCCAGATGTTTCGCTCCCTTTTCAGGTTGAGGTTGATGCTTCTGAAATTGGAGCAGGGTCTGTTTTGTCACAAAGAAGTTCTGATGGCTCGGTGATGAAACCCTGTGCCTTCTTTTCTAGAAAATTCTCGCCTGCTGAGCGCAATTATGATGTGGGCAATCGGGAGTTGTTGGCCATGAAGTGGGCATTCGAGGAGTGGCGACATTGGCTTGAAGGAGCTAAACATCGCGTGGTGGTCTTGACGGATCACAAGAATTTGACTTATCTCGAATCTGCCAAACGGTTGAATCCTAGACAGGCTCGATGGTCGCTCTTTTTCTCCCGTTTTGATTTTGTGGTTTCATACCTTCCGGGATCAAAGAATGTGAAGGCTGACGCCCTGTCAAGGAGTTTTGTGCCTGACTCTCCGGGTGTTCCGGAGCCGGCGGGTATTCTTAAAGAAGGGGTTAATTTTGTGTGCCATTTCCCCTGATTTGCAGCGTGTGCTTCAAAAGTTTCAGGCTGATAGACCTGACCGTTGTCCTACGGAGAAAATGTTTGTCCCTGATAGATGGACTAGTAGAGTTATCTCTGAGATTCATTGTTCAGTGTTGGCTGGTCATCCTGGAATCTTTGGTACCAGAGATTTGGTGGCTAGATCCTTTTGGTGGCCTTCTTTGTCACGGGATGTGCGTTCTTCTGTGCAGTCCTGTGGGACTTGTGCTCGGGCTAAGCCCTGCTGTTCTCGTGCCAGTGGGTTGCTTTTGCCCTTGCCAATTCCGAAGAGGCCCTGGACGCATATTTCCATGGATTTTATTTCTGATCTCCCTGTTTCTCAAAAGATGTCGGTCATTTGGGTGGTTTGTGATCGCTTCTCTAAGATGGTCCATTTGGTACCCTTATCTAAATTGCCTTCCTCCTCTGATTTGGTGCCATTGTTTTTCCAGCATGTGGTTCGTTTGCATGGCTTTCCAGAGAACATCGTCTCGGATAGAGGTTCCCAGTTTGTTTCGAGGTTTTGGCGGTCCTTTTGCGCTAAGATGGGCATTGATTTGTCTTTTTCTTTGGCTTTCCATCCTCAGACTAATAGCCAAACCGAACGAACTAATCAGACTTTGGAGACATATCTGAGATGCTTTGTTTCTGCTGATCAGGATGATTGGGTGTCCTTCTTGCCTTTGGCTGAGTTCGCCCTTAATAATCGGGCCAGCTCGGCTACTTTAGTTTCTCCTTTTTTTGGTAATTCTGGTTTCCATCCTCGTTTCTCTTCAGGGTAGGTTGAGCCTTCGGACTGTCCTGGTGTGGATGCGGTGGTGGACAGGTTGCAGCAGATTTGGACTCATGTGGTGGACAATTTGACATTGTCCCAGGAGAAGGCTCAATGTTTCGCTAACCGCCGGCGTTGTGTTGGTCCCCGACTTTGTGTTGGGGATTTGGTTTGGTTGTCATCTCGTCACGTTCCTATGAAGGTTTCCTCTCCTAAGTTTAAGCCTCGTTTCATTGGGCCATATAAGATTTCTGAAGTTCTTAATCCTGTGTCATTTCGTTTGGACCTTCCAGCTTCTTTTGCCATCCATAATGTGTTCCATAGGTCGTTGTTGCGGAGATCCGTGGCGCCTATGGTTCCCTCCGTTGATCCCCCTGCCCCGGTGTTGGTCGAGGGGGAGTTGGAGTATGTGGTGGAGAAGATTTTGGATTCTCGTGTTTTGAGACGGAAACTCCAGTACCTGGTCAAGTGGAAGGGTTATGGTCAGGAAGATAATTCCTGGTTTTTTGCCTCTGATGTTCATGCTGCCGATCTTGTTCGTGCCTTTCATTTGGCTCATCCTGATCGGCCTGGGGGCTCTGAGGGTTCGGTGACCCCTCCTCAAGGGGGGGGGTACTGTTGTGAATTCTTTTGTCGAACTCCCTCCTGTGGTCGTGAATGGTACTTCGGCGAGCTCTGTCTATGGGCTCCCTCTGGTGGCTATGAGTGAAACTGCTGCTTCCGAGGTTCCTTACACAGGTGACGTGGTTTATCCTTTGGCTGGCTGCTCTATTTGACTTCTCTCAGATCGTTACTCCATGCCAGCTGTCAATGTGTTTGCATTGGTTCGGTTCGCTCCTGGATCTCTCTGGTGGCCTGCCTTCTCCTGCAGAGGCTAAGTTCCTGATAGTCATTATTTGTTCACTGTTTTCTTGTCCAGCTGGTTATCATGATTTTGTCTTGCTAGCTGGAGGCTCTGGGATGCAGAGTGGCCCCTCCGCACCGTGAGTCGGTGCGGAGGTCCTTTTTGCACACTCTGCGTGGTCTTTTGTAGGTTTTTGTGCTGATCGCAAGGTTGCCTTTCCTATCCTCTGTCTGTTTAGTAAGTCTGGCCTCCCTTTGCTGAAACCTGTTTCATTTCTGCGTTTGTGACTTTCATCTTTACTCACAGTCAATATATGTGGGGGCTTCCTTTACCTTTGGGGAATTTCTCTGAGGCAAGGTAGGCTTAATTTTCTATCTCTAGGGCTAGATAGTTCTTAGGCTGTGACGAGGCGCCTAGGTCTGGTCAGGAGCGCTCCATGGCTATTTCTAGTGTGTGTGATAGGATTAGGGCTTGCGGTCAGCAGAGCTCCCACATCCCAGAGCTCGTCCTGTATGAGGTTTAACTATCAGGTCATTACGGGTGCTCCTAACCACCAGGTCATAACACCTGACCTCACCGGCCACAGACTCCAGTATGCTTCCAAACAATGTTGCGGGCACATCCCGCTACCGCCAACTCTTCCCAACACTACCCACTCTCCTCTACCCAGCTGATCAGTCTTTGAACGCCTGCGCCAGAAAACAATCGACATCTTCCGCTAAAAGACCACCAGCCTTGTCTTTGTTCGGGGAAACCAACTCCCCCAAGCGCAAAGCCCCAAAAAATGCTAACGAAAAGGCCAACTGAAAAAGTACCACCTCGAACTGAGAACAACAAATGTTCCCCAAGGCCTCACCCAACCGCTCCAACATCCCAAAGGAAATGGGCCTACGCTTATCAAAAGTCACATTGCCTTTCCGAAAACCCTTCAATGCCCGCCTTATCACAAAATCCCTTGTCACATCATCCGACCCTTGCAGCTGAAAACCGAAAGCCAAACCCGCAATAAATTTGTTTAACCTCGACACAGACCATCCCCATTCAGACACCTTACCTATCAACGACAATAACGCCAGTGTCCTATCGCTGTCAGACTCGAACAAGCCGCATTGGACCAACCAACTTTCCCACATACCCCATGCCGCTTCATAATCTGACCATGTCTGGCTCGACACCAAGGCTTGGATCAACCGACCTCCTCGTCCACAACAATCTACCACAAATGCAAAGGACATCCTGCTCCTGTAGCCTCCGAATCTAGTGCCAACTCCCGGAATCGTTCCCACTGCGAACGAGACAAAGCATCGGCTTTAGAGTTTTGAACACCTGGCACATGTACAGCCAAAATCCATGCATTCAATTCAAGGCACTTCAACACCAATTCCCTGACCAACCTGATCACCGGGGGAAGGAAGAAGATAGGCTGTTAATCACCGACACCACGATCAAGTTATCACAATGACAACATACACGGCGGTCCCTAAAAATGTCACCCCAAATAAACACCGACACCACAATTGGGAACAACTCCAAAAACGCCAAATTCTTGGTAAGCCCATTTTTTTGCCACTCTTCCGGCCACACCCTGACACTTCAATTACCTCCATAATAGGCACCATAACCAACTCCTCCCGCTGCGTCCGTGTAGATCTCGCAAT
The DNA here is from genome assembly GCF_032444005.1 of Ranitomeya imitator. Taxonomy (NCBI): domain Eukaryota; kingdom Metazoa; phylum Chordata; class Amphibia; order Anura; family Dendrobatidae; genus Ranitomeya; species Ranitomeya imitator. The sequence goes on along the minus strand of NC_091284.1, from coordinate 343,098,683 downwards.
CAAAGGCATTCAAATCCTCCTGCTGAATCAACGCCCTGCCGTTATAATTTTCCAAGAAACGTTGCCAAACGAGCAAATCCTCCTTATGTTCTCTACTCAAACGGATAAAATGATGAGCCGCCCGAACTCCCGCCATAGCTCTGGACAATCTACGGCAACAAAATCCTGCCCACACGCATAATACGGCACACAATATTCAGGCGACCCAGCAACGACTGCAACTCCTTCAATGTCGTTTTTCGCAATTATCCAATTCTGACCACCTCCTGCTTAAGCAACAACAACTTGTCGTCTGGCAACCTACACTCCATTTTTCCCGAATCAATAAGAATCCAGAGAAAACTTCAAACCGTGCAGGGGCCCTTTGTTTTTTCCTGCGCCAAGGGTACACCGAAATGCCCAGCCACCCATTCCATGGTAGATAGTAAATTTCCACATACAGCAGAGTCCGGTGGACCTACAAACAAAACATCATCCAAGTAATGAATGACCGAAGGAACAACAGAAAAGTCTCTAACAACCCATTCAAGAAAAGTACTGAAAGTCTCTAACAACGAACAAGAAATCGAACAGCCCATAGGCAAACACCTTTCCAAATAAAACCCCCCATCCCAACAGCAACCCAATAAAAGAATACTCTCCGGGTGCACTGGCAGCAGCCTAAAAGCTGACTCAATATCTTGTCTTTGGCAGCAAAGCCCCTGCCCCGTACCTACGCACCCACTGCACCGCCGCGTCAAATGACGTGTAAACAACGGAGCACAATTCTTCCGCGATGCCATCATTCACAGAGCATCCCTTGGGATATGACAGATACTGAATTAAATGAAACTTATTTGGCTCCTTCTTGGGTACCACTCCCAACGGGGAAACAATCACCCCCTCCATGGGCAACGAACTAAACGGCCCCACCTTCAACCACAATCCAATGTCCTTTTGATCCCATTTAATCTCGGGCCTAACCTCCTTCCGCTGCCTAAACTGCTCATCGTAGCACAGCCAAGCCTGGCCCCCATACGTACGATGTGCTTCCCCAATAGCATCGAAGTAACAAAAAAGACCCGAGCAATTTTCTGGGAATTTTTCTCCTATAACACTTGCCATAATAGCAAGAGCCTGCTGGCAGTTTACAAACGTCTGAGGAATCGGGCGCCAACGTTTCTTTTCCTCCTCTTCCTTTTTGCTATCATCTTTCTTTCCTTTGTCCAAGTTAAATTTTTCCAAAGGAAGGAGGGAGAAAATCTCCACGTATTCATCTTTCCAAATTTTCTCCTTCACCTCTTTCTTTAAATGGGCCCCAAGAAAACCCTCAAAACACACGTAAACCTCCCCTTTCGCCCTATCGTCTAATTTCACCGCATCACCCTTCCTTGCTTCAGTTTGAACCAACACCCCAGCCGCTGGAACCGGTGCAGCGCCACCAGACCTCGCTATCTCGCCAGCCCCCCACTCCGTAACCAGAATCTGTCAACCAAGCCCTCCGAGGGTGAAGCCCCAACGCTATCCACCACCCCACCATCTAGTCTCCTCCGCCAAAAGCTCTCTAACGCCAGGAGATCCTGAGCTACCATCCCCCACCTGCTCCGCTTACCCGGCACCTGAAAAAGACTAGACATATACTCACGAGGCTGCACGGGTGCTGTGTCCCCACCAGCCGTGCCTCCTGAATCCCACTGCTCTCCATCATCTCTATGATCGCTCCCAGATCTGGAGTTGTTGCTTCCACTTTGCTGCCCCAGGCCCACGCCCCTGGCCTCCACGTCACCAAGCGGGACCAAGGCTGGTGAGACATCCCGGTCCCTTGACCTCCTGCTAGATCGAGACCTGGAAATTCCCGGAAGTCCTCTGCACCCTTCAGCCGGACTGGCCACGCTAGCCGCCGCTCCCGCAGCCTGATCGCGTCCCGAGCCCTGCTGAAATGCTGCATTCAGCCTGCCCATCACCCTGCTCTGCCGTCCGGTTCCAGAGCCAGGTACACCCGGGGACCGTGATCCCGGTGTGCCCCTGCTGCACGCCCTGCCTCCGCATTCCTTGTTGCTGCTGTCCCCACTGGGTGCCTCCCATGCACCGTCGCCTCGCCGCTGACTGCGCTGCTCCCCGGCGGGTCCTGGGTCCACTCGTGGGTGCCGCAGCCCCTTCGCACCCGGGACTAGGCCTCACTTCCGGTGCGGCCCTCACTTCCGGTGCGGCCCTAACGACTGGCCGTGCCTGTGCTGTCCTCGCCGCGCACCACCGACTCACGCCGGCAGAGCTGCCAGGTGGATTCCTGCCAGAGGGGGGAGCAGGCGGAGTTGCTGCGCCACGTCCCTCAGCCCCCGCAGGGTCCCCGGAGGGGCACCGCGGCCTGCGTCTGACGCGCGGTGCCATGTCGGGGGACAACCTTTCAGGCGGCCTCGTCCTCCTAGTCCTGCTGCCCCGGCTCCCGCTGTCTCCGAGCAGCCTGGTGAGCTGCTCCTCCAGCCATCCGTCCCTCCTGGACCGTGCCTCTCTCCTCAGCTGCACGATCAGGCTGTCCACTGTGGCCATGGTAAGTCCTGCTACGGATAGTAGGTCTTCTCACTTCCTCTGGCACTGCAGTAATGATGTCTTCCTGCACATTTTCTAGCCCCCGCCTCTTTGTCCTAACAAAACTCTTCCCCCCTTCGCGGCGGCCATTTTCCTGCAGCCGAGATGCGAACTCGGCTTCAGGAAAATGGCCGTCGAGATCGCCATCTGCGCACTTGCAGCATCCCGCGGCCATTTTCCTGAAGCCTCGGGAAGCCGAGAAGAACCATCTGTGCACGCGCGGCCTCACAAAGATGGCCACGCCCACCGATAAACGGCTGAATAGCGCAGATTGCGCTATTTTCCTTGAAGCTGCACAGTGGATTCGCCACTTGGACATGCGCACACCACTACGCCACCAACGGAGATCTGGGGGAGAAACAGCGCTGTCACCACGCCCATATGACCTGACCAGTGTGAGTGACAGCCCAAAACGGCGACTTTACAAAGGTATTTCGGCAGCATAGGTGGGGAATAAAGGCTCCAAAATACACTAATGTAAAGTCCAGCTCTGCCCCTATTTAACGCTATTTTTAGCTCTTCTTGAAAAAACGGGGTGACAGGTTCCCTTTAAATATATCTGAATACTGAAACTAGCATTCATAGTATAGTAGCTGCAATGTTAATATTGTGTCTCAATATCTCTAATGATTTACTATGAAAAGTCAAATCAATATGTGTGCTTCTATGTTCTTAACTAGGATATACTGTACATGACGTATATAATATGTAAAAATGTATTAATTCATCACATATATAAACTATGTACGAATAACTCAATGTTTCATCTATAGGCACTTATGATCTGGTGTGTCTGGAGAGTCTTCAAGTCTTCATCAAAGAATCACTCAAAAGACAAGCATATTCTGAAAGGAGTCTCAAAGGTAATGTCTACATAACAAGATTAGAAGGGTTTTCCATGTATAATTATTTCACGTTGTTGTGCTGGGAAAATAAAAACAAACCTATTTCTCACCTCCGATGTCTCAATAGAGGCCTCTCTTTTCACTGCACCCATCTTTGTTGACAGGTTATAGCAGTGACCTCACCTCACCAACATTAAGCAGATAACCGCTGCAGCCAATCACTGAGTTCAGCAGTGATTCTGAAGCAGTAACAGCTTTGTTTCTTACTGTGACCTAGAGAAAGCACGTTTAAGATACAACTGCACTCATACAGTTAAAAATATCACGCAGAAAAAGTTAGTGGATCTTTATAAAACTGGTAAAATTAGTCTTTAAATGAAATGCTCCCTCTACCCACTGGCAGACATCAAAATAGGTAGACCTCAGAGATCACGGTAAAGAAGTTGACATTTACATTATATCATCTTCAAGAACCTCCCAAGGTATATAAGTGCATATATGTGTAGTGTGTGATTGCACAGTACTGTATGTCTATCTATCTCAGATATTAGAGAGCAATATTGCACTTTGTTTAGTAATGGTAAACAATGTCACAAGTTTACCACGATAGAGAGGAGCCAGAAGATCGCAGCGTCTGATTTCTCCTACTCCTGCACTGATTAAAAGCACTTCAACTTCATATTAAACAGTGTAAGTTTCTTTTAGCAGTGCAGGGGTGAATATGCTCAGTTGAGAGCTTCTGGAAGCTTTCCTGCCTTAAGGCTCTCAGCTGTGCACTGTTAGCGACTGGTTAGCACTCGCTGCATTGTTGTCAATTGCTATTGGAGAAGGGGTTTGGTGGATTTATCTGTGACTGTTGCTAGGTTTTGATTGCGTAAGAATTCCCTTTCTTCTCCTACTTTGGTTTAACCCCATCCTCCACTCTCCAATGTTTACCATTGTTGTTTGTGTGTACAGTACAGACCAAAAGTTTGGACACACCTTCTCATTTAAAGATTTTTCTGTATTTTCATGACTATGAAAATTGTAAATTCATACTGAAGGCATCAAAACTATGAATAAACACATGTGGAATTATATACTTAACAAAAAGTGTGAAACAACTGAAAATATGTCTTATATTCTAGGTTCTTCAAAGTAGCCACCTTTTGCTTTGATGACTGCTTTGCACACTCTTGGCATTCTCTTGATGAGCTTCAAGAGGTAGTCACCGGAAATGGTTTTCACTTCACAGGTGTGCCCTGTCAGGTTTAATAAGTGGGATTTCTTGCATTATAAATGTGGTTGGGACCATCAGTTGTATTGTGCAGAAGTCTGGTGGATACACAGCTGATAGTCCTACTGAATAGAATGTTAGAATTTGTATTATGGCAAGAAAAAATCAGCTAACTAAAGAAAAACGAGTGGCCATCATTACTTTAAGAAATGAAGGTCAGTCAATCCGAAAAATTGGGAAAACTTTGAAAGTGTCCCCATGTGCAGTGGCAAAAACCATCAAGCGCTACAAAGAAACTGGCTCACATGAGGACCACCCCAGGAAAGGAAGACCAAAAGTCACCTCTGCTTCTGAGAATAAGTTTATCCGAGTCACCAGCCTCAGAAATCGCAGATTAACAGCAGCTCAGATTAGAGACCAGATCAATGCCACACAGAGTTCTAGCAGCAGACACATCTCTACAACAACTGTTAAGAGGAGACTTTGTGCAGCAGGCCTTCATGAGAAAATAGCTGCTAGGAAACCACTGCTAAGGACAGGAAACAAGCAGAAGAGACTTGTTTGGGCCAAAGAACACAAGGAATGGACTTTAGACCAGTGAAAATCTGTTTGGTCTGATGAGTCCAAATTTGAGATCTTTGGTTCCAACGACCGTGTCTTTGTGCGATGCAGAAAAGGTGAAAGGATGGACTCTACATGCCTGGTTCCCATCGTGAAGCATGGAGGAGGTGTGATGGTGTGGGGGTGCTATGCTGGTGACACTGTTGGGGATTTATTCAAAGCTGAAGGCATACTGAACCAGCATGGCTACCACAGCATCTTGCAGTGGCATGGTATTCCATCCGGTTTGCGTTTAGTTGGACCATCATTTATTTTTCAACAGGACAATGACCCCAAACACACCTCCAGGCTGTGTAAGGACTATTTGACCAAGAAGAGTGATGGGGTGCTGCGCCAGATGACCTGGCCTCCACAGTCACCAGACCTGAACCCAATCGAGATGGTTTGGGGTGAGCTGGACCGCGGAGTGAAGGCAAAAGGGCCAACAAGTGCTAAGCATCTCTGGGAACTCCTTCAAGATTGTTGGAAGACCATTCCCGATGACTACCTCTTAAAGCTCATCAAGAGAATGCCAAGAGTGTGCAAAGCAGTCATCAAATCAAAAGGTGGCTACTTTGAAGAAGCTAGAATATAAGACATATTTTCAGTTGTTTCACATTTTTTTGTTAAGTATATAATTCCACATGTGTTAATTCATAGTTTTGATGCCTTCAGTGTAAATTTACAATTTTCATAGTCATGAAAATGCAGAAAAATCTTTAAATGAGAAGGTGTGTCCAAACTTTTGGTCTGTACTGTATATTTGTATGATTGGTATTTTCCTTTATCCCTGTTCGTATTACCTTGTTAGTCTGGTTGGGGTACTACAGTATACTATTACTCCCCTCTTCCCTGTGTGGGGGAAGGGTACAGACTGAGGGCGGATTCCAGATCTAAGCAAGTTACATGACCCCCGGCATCACCATCAGAAGTAATCTTGGGAACAGGGTGAGCTACTGCACCTCAAGTGTTAGGGAAAAGGAAAGAGCCCCTGGTCCTGGGACACCCGACAAGAGTCATGACAAATACTTTCCTCAAAATTGAAATTACAACTCTAAGAAGGAAATGTCGTGGTATTATGGAAATCATGGGATCTATTGACATTTCATGCGATGCAAAAAAACAGAAAGTAGGAAGGCACTAGGGCGGCTGAGCAGCTTGCGTTTTCTCTTTAGCACACTGGATTCATACAGGACGTTAGCGGCACAATAAGACTGAACTGGCAACTACTGGGTGGTGCTCAACCGTAAGATTTATACTGTTATCAATCCACAGGTAGAAAAAATGAAAGTGGCACTCACCCAAATGTTGCTAAATAGTGATGTCCTTTATTCAGAAAACAGAAGGACAAACATGAGGAAGAGAGGCCGCTGGTAGCAGTTAGGGTGCGGGAAGGAGGTGAGGGACGACGGCCGTTTCGCGCCTGCGCGCTTCAACGGGTCCAGGACCCGTTGAAGCGCGCAGGCGCGAAACGGCCGTCGTCCCTCACCTCCTTCCCGCACCCTAACTGCTACCAGCGGCCTCTCTTCCTCATGTTTGTCCTTCTGTTTTCTGAATAAAGGACATCACTATTTAGCAACATTTGGGTGAGTGCCACTTTCATTTTTTCTACCTGTGGATGGATCTATTGACATGTTAATGATAAAAGAAAGAGAATTTAAAAAATGTATTTATTCACTATTAGTGTTGAGCATTCCGATACCGCAAGTATCGGGTATCGGCCGATACTTGCGGTATCGGAATTCCGATACCGAGTTCCGATACTTTTGTGGTATCGGGAATCGGTATCGGATCCATAGTGATGTGTAAAATAAAGAATTAAAATAAAAAATATTGATATATTCACCTCTCCGGCGGCCCCTGGACATCACCGCTGGTAACCGGCAGGCTTCTTTGTTTAAAATGAGCGTGTTTAGGACCTGAGAATGACGTCACGGCTTCTGATTGGTCGCGTGCCGCTCATGTGACCGCCACGCAACCAATCACAAGCCGCGACGTCATTCTCAGGCACTAAACTCCTCATTCTAGGAATTTAGGACCTGCGAATGACGTCGCGCCTTCTGATTGGTCGCGTGGCAGTCACATGAGCGGCACGCGACCAATCAGAAGCCGCGACGTCATTCTCAGGTCCTAAACGCGCTCAGAGTTTCCTCTCCTTCAGACCCTGGGAACCATCAGGATACCTTCCGATACTTGGTGTCCCATTGACTTGTATTGGTATCGGATATCGGTATCGCCGATATCCGATACTTTTCGGGTATCGGCCGATACTATCCGATACCGATACTTTCAAGTATCGGACGGTATCGCTCAACACTATTCACTATCAAGTATGAGCAACACCTGCAGAAATATCTGGACTTAAACACTTTGGCATGCTATTAATGAGGTTATTAAAGGGAATCTGTCACCAGGATTTTGCTACCCCACCTGCAGCCTGAAGTAGAAGCAGACACACTGATTCTAGTGAGCTATCACTTACTGGGTTACTTGCTGCACATTGATATAAATGCTGCAAAACTACCAGTTTTCTGATTGCTGAGCTCTGTATAACCCCTCCCACACCACTGATTGAAAGCTTTATGTGTACTTTTTGCATAGGCAAAAAGCTGCCAGTCAGTGATAGGGATGTGCTTGGACTACATGGCAGCAGGTTTGCTAGTCCTTTGTGATAATCTCCTGCTGGTAAAACAATGATTTTAGAAAAACTACATTACTGGTATCAGGGTCTCTATCTTTATATTATGCTACTTTCAGATTAGATAGCAAAAATCTGGCAACAGATTCAGTTTTAGGGTATGTGCACACGTCAGGATTTCTTGCAGAAATTTCCTGAAGAAAACCGGAAATTTTCTGCAAGAAATCCGCATTTTTTGTGTGTTTTTTTTCCTGTTTTTTTCGCTTTTTTTCAGCATTTTGCAAGCAAAATTAGCTTGCAGAATGCTAAAGTTTTCCAAGCGATCTGTAGCATCGCTTGGAAAACTGACTGACAGGTTGGTCACACTTGTCAAACATAGTGTTTGACAAGTGTGACCAACTTTTTACTATAGATGCTGCCTATGCAGCATCAATAGTAAAAGATAGAATGTTTAAAAATAATAAAAAAAATTAAAAAAAATGGTTATACTCACCTGCAGACAGCCGATCTCTTCAGCGGCGTCCATTCCTATAGATGGTGTGTGTGTGTGCAGGACCTTCGATGACGTCGCGGTCAATCACAAGACAGCGATGTCATCGCAGGTCCTTCACACAGAGCATCTATGGGAACGGAAGCGGCAGCGTGCACCGATGAGAGGCGGGAAGACTCCGGGGCCATCAGAGGGTAAGTATATCACTATTTTTTATTTTAATTCTTTTTTTTTTTACCAATTATATGGTGCCCAGTCCGTGGAGGAGAGTCTCCTCTCCTCCACCCTGGGTACCAACCGCACATAATCTGCTTACTTCCCGCATGGTGTGCACAGCCACATGTGGGAAGTACGCGGATCAATGCATTCCTAGGTGTGCGGAATCCCCGCAATTCCGCAAATTTAATGAACATGTTGCTTTTTTTTCCGCAATGCGATTTTTTTCGCGGAAAAAAATGCAACATTTGCACTAGAAATGCGGAATACACTGTAAATAATAGGAGTCATATGTAAGCTTTTTTTTCGTGTTTTTATCACGTTTTTATAGCGGAAAAACACGAAAAAAAACGCGAAAAATACTGAACGTGTGCACATGGCCTAATGGTTGTCTGATGAATGTTCTGCCACAATGAATGCACTAGGATATGCATGTCATCACGATAGATAGCTCCCTTTGAAATTTCCAAACAACGGTGTACCAAATGTGCTCAGTGAAAGACAGGTCCAGAAATGTTACAGGCTATGGCAACGTGTTTAGACCATGTACGCTGCTCCCAGTAGCACGAGCAACATACAGTCTGGCATTGTCATGTTAAGAAAAGGTTCCTGGGATACTTTGGAGTAGTGGCCGTATCACTGGTTTCACCAACAAATCAATTTAACACTGAACTGTGCACCTGTAATAAAGACTAGAGTGGCCCGGCTGCAATATATGATGCTAATACATACCATAATGCCAGGAGTTTGAAGTGAAGACCTTTTCATGGTGTTGACCATGTGATCTCCAGGCCATTTGTAAGAGCATCCATGACAAAGTCGGGACCATGTGTGAAATGCCATGAAGAGACATTTATGATGAAACATCACCCTGGTCCTACTACAAAGATTAGGGTGTTGGATGGACTAATGTATGGTTTCTAGACCCCTTTAAGCCTTCCTTCCAGGTACACTAACAGCTAAGCATTGCATTGATTTAGTGGTGGAACCAGAGGTCCTGCTATTTCTCTAAAGTGTCCCAGCAGTCATTTTTCAACACCAGAAGGCCCAGCCGCTTGTTTTTTGTGCTACTGTAAACAGCGTGAACACGCTAAACGTGCAATGCGCTACAATGACCTGCAGCATCTCCAGAATTGTCTCCCATTAGGCAAATCTGGGACGTCATTGGTCAGCAATTGCAAAGGGAGATGCCAACAATGTGTCTTAATGATTTGTGTGCTCAAGTGAGTTCAGTGGAGCGCCCCGTCAGGGCAAGGGGGATACTTGGTACTGGGTCCTGCGGTTCACAGCGGGATGTCACGGTGGCTGGCCCAGTCCATGGTCCTGGGATGTCCATATAAGAGGGAAAGGTCTCTTTAAAGGGATAAGGTTTATGTTCGTGACACCACCTGTGGTATTCAGTCAGGGTGACGAACGCTGCTTTAAGGGGTCCGCTGGGATGATGTGACGGCAGCTAGATGGTACACCTTCCCACAGTTGAAGTATATCCCCAGGGATTCCCAGTGTGTAGATGGTAGAATGGTGAGAGGTGCAGTGAAGAACGAGGACACAGGTTTGTAGTCTCTTTACCTTGTTTACTGTTGGCTTCAGCAGCCACAGTCCAGGGCACCAGATCACAAGGCAGGTAGAGTCCGGCCGGTTTGGAGGCAAGTCCAGAGTCCCCTTGACTAGGTGGAAATCAATAGCCTTCCCTTGCGCTGTAGTGGTGTAGTCCCTTACTGCATAAGCTTCAAATAAGGTCCTCACAGATGTTCTCTCTCTGTCCCCCATAGTCAGATAGGTCAAAACCAGTATGACTAGTGGCTTGAGGCAGTTTATAGGGACTCTAGCATGCCCCAGCCTCTGAGGGGTACCACCATGCCTCCTGGGTGTAGGTGTGGACAAGCAACGTGTAATTAGCTGTCCTGCCTGTCTCTGAAGTAAGGCGTAGAGGTCCTTACTACCTCGGTGTTCTAGCTACCGGCGTTCTGCACCTCAGAAGGAGGCAGCCTGCTCGGGGCTGGTCCCCTTCTGGTATCCTCTCCTGTGCTTTGCTTTCCTGCACGCTCACTGCAATGTATTCTGCTTTCTGAAAAGTCTCCTTCTGGGAGCTGCAGCTCTTAGGGCATGCACGGCTCCTCTGCTTCATTTCTCTCTGTCTCTCTGACAGGAACTGAACTCCTTTCCCTCCAGATCAGGATGTTCTTATAGGGGAGTTCACCTTAAACAGGCTTAGAGCTCCTCCTTCTGTTCTGGAGTGTGAACATGTTGCATGCATTGTGTTACCTGACAAAGAGTTCACCTTCATTGCCTCCAAACGTAACATCACTCTCCCCAGGAGGAAAGCAACATTACTGTGACGACCAGGACCCTGGGGCGCCACACTAGCATGACAAAGCATTCCTTAAGCAACCATTAATATCCTCATTAATTGCATATCAAGACTTGTGTGTATTTTTGCACGTGGCACTCATGCGCAATACTGAATAAATGTTTTGAAAATTTTGTTTCCTTTTTTCACAATTTGCATATAATTAACATTTGCATCAGTTGTGTGATTTCCATAATTTGTCTTTTTTAAATATCTCCCATAATTTTGTATCTATAGCGTGTGCAGATATTGTTGCCTCCATTACAGACAAATCATGTGTCTTGTGTCACTTGATTGTAGTCAAACATTATTTCTGTCCATTTGTTTTCTCTGTAAGTTAGCATGAGGCATGGGCCACATAGACAATCATAACATGTAATTGCAGAAACCAACAGCACACAGAATCTGACTACAGCCATGGCTTGATGTACAGGTCTCTTTATATTTGCATTTAGGTAGGGAACTGTTAAGCAAGTTTAGCAAATCAGAAGTAATGCAGCAGACATGACAATTGGGTATACGTGAATCCCCATGAGTTTCTCTACCCACCTTTTTTATTCCTCATTTACCCCTTCAACCTAACGGCCCGGCCACTTTATCTGAAATAAAAACTGACCACAATGGTTATTTGGATAAGTTGGCCACAGCAGCCGTTTTATTAACACATAATAACAGTTTATTTATTTTACATTAGCCACGGGGAGGGCGGTCCTCGAAGCCCCAAAATGTAATAAACTTGGCCTCCAGACCATAAAACTTGTCCTCCATAACCGTAAAAACTTGGCCTCCAGGTCGCGTCTTGCCTCTAGCCGCTACGCTCCAGCTCAGAGACACCCATAGACTCACCCGGCCAATTTCCTCCAAAATTACCCATCTATCCTAATTATCACCTCCATGTGATCTTTTGTTCCATTCCAAATTTGTTCACCCACGGGGGAGTCCAGGACCTTTGAGATCCCCCCCCTCCGATCCACCATTTCCATCACCACCAACCTCGAGGACCTCCCCCCCACGCCACCAGCATAAATGTTCTGATCCCTTAAACATTTATGTCACGCCATACCAAAATACCTTTCTCAATGCCCTCTTGAATCGCCAGACACCACAGATCAAGACCTATCGCATTTAAATGGACCCCATCTTTCCTCCAGTATTCCCCTTGCCCAGACTCTAGATCCTTATGCCGAACCACAAGTGCCCCATTTCTCACCATAAAATCTGAAATCGCTCTGTTTAACTTAATCCTCGCCTTGTTCACACCCTGAACAGATCTTGCCCCGCGCCAAACCTTCCTGGGCACAATGTCTGACCAAACCACTAACAAACGTGGAAACATAGACCAAAGCTGTAACATGTCAAACTTGATATCCCTGATTAGATCCCTACAGGGACGTTTGCCCAAGTCATTGCCCCCCAAATGAACCACCAACAAGTCTGGTACCCGATCCAATCGAACAAATCTGTGGAATTCTGACAGCAATTGCTTCCACATCATACCCCTTTTACCGATCCACCTCAGGGTTCCAAGCGATCGGGGCACTCCCAGTTGTCTCCCGTCTGAACGCACGTCGGCCCTCACTGCCGCCCAATAGACAAATGAATGACCCATGATCCAAATAAGTAATTGCCTCGGCTCTGAAAATAGAAAAGAAACATCAACACTGTATAACTGAAAAAGGAAAACCACGGTCAATTAGATCAATCCGTCACAACAAAGAATGGCGAATGTAAGAACGAAATCTTACTGATTCCCAACGACCGATCCTCTGAACCATTTCATCTCCCAAACCCCTCCTGGCAGTCTCCGTTGCCGCCCCAATCTGGAATGAATGTCCGCTAAAATTCTTCGCTGGAATGCCCCCTTTTTTCAAACAACGTCTAAATACAGTCAAAAACTGAAAACGGGAGAGGAATGACCCATCCTTATGCACTAACAATGGGCAGTCCCCCAAACCTGGCCCAGACAGGAATTCTCTCAAACATTTTACCGGGCAAACTGGTGAGCCGTTTACCTCAAAAAGAACCACTCGACAACCTTTTCCTGCAGTATCCGTTTTGGAAGAACGCAAAAATATCACTAGCCTGTCCCCAAACATGTCCACATCCTGCCTCAGTATACCACCTTTTTTATACCTGGAAGGACTAACCAATTCACCTAAACGAAAAGCACCGAAAAATGCTAGAGAAAATGCTAATCTAAACAAAATTACTTCCCCCATATCCGAACACAAAGCCTCCAACTGATTTTCCAGATTTAGTAAAACTTCATATGACACCGGACGCCTACCGTCTGACACCTTCCAACCTTTACGACAGCCTTTTACCACCTGCCGGACCAGAAACGATTTTGTCAAATCCTTCAACCCCCTAAGTTTAAAGCCAAAAGCCAAACCTGATAAAGAATTATTGATTTTTGACACTGACCATCCTGTCTCCCAGATATGACCGATAAATAAAATCAATTTGCTTTCGTCCTCTAAATCCACACCCATCTGATATTTCCACCGTACCCAAGAATCTCAGGCCCTCATATAGTGCGACCAAGTTCCAACTGACAGCGATCTGGCCAACAAGTCTCTCACTGCCCCAGCGGAAGATTCCATAGCTCCTCTGAACAAACCTTCCCTGTGGGTTCCACTTGAGGTGCCAACTCCCGAACACGATCCCACTGTGAAGAAGAAAGAGCTTCAAGAATGTTGTTATATTTCAAAACCCCAAGCTCTGCCGTGACCCACAAATTAAAATTCAAACCAACCCAAACCAGGTGCTGCAAAACTCGCAGAAGAGAGTGTTTTGATGATGACAACGAATTAATAGCCTCCATGGCCCCAACTGAGCCGCAACGAAAACATATTTTCTTGTCTCGAACATTGCCTCTCCATAGTGTCAAAGCTACCACGATAGGAAAAACTTTGCAGAGTGTAAGATCAGCTACCAAACCGTTATCTTTCCACGTTTTTGGCCACTCGGCCACTAACCATTCGTTCCAAAAGAACAAAGAAAAACCTGATTCGTCCGCCGAACCGACCAAGATGCCGAGAAACTCCGCCGACACCACCGGCGCAATCCAAAGTGACTTTCCATTGTATGATTCCAGAAAAAATTCCCAAACTTTCAAATCATCCTTCAGGTCCCTCCTAAGCCGTATGAAATGATTTGGCGCTCTAATCCCAACCGTGGCCAATGAAAGTCTACGACAAAAAACTCTTCCCATTGGCATGATCCAACATGCAAAGTTCAGTTTACCAAGCAACAACTGGACCTCGCGAAGTGTTACCTTCTTCAAGCTACCCACACGCTTCACCTCCAATCTCATGTTCACCAATTTGTCCTCTGGCAATCTACACTCCATTGCCACCGTGTCGATTTCAATACCCAGAAAACTCAAAGATGTAACAGGCCCAACCGTTTTTTTCGCTGCCAACGGAACGCCAAATCTTTTAGCCACCCCTTCCATCGAGTGAAGTAAAACCGAACAATCCGAAGAAAAAGCTGACCCGACAAACAGGAAATCATCCAAATAATGAACACAAGAACCGAGTCCTGTCACGTCCTTAACATTCTAGAAATGTACTAAATGCTTCGAAATAGGCGTATGACAGTGAACACCCCATCGGCAAACAACGATCCACAAAAAATCCCCCATCCCAAAAACAACCAAGCAAATGCATACTGTCCGGGTGAACTGGCAGCAGTCTAAACGCTGCCTCAATGTCCGTCTTTGCCAACATGGCCCCTTGTCCACATTTCCTAACCCACGACATTGCCGAATCAAAAGAAGTATATAACACAGAACACAATTGGGGGTCAATTCCATCGTTAACCGAAGAGCCCTTCGGAAATGAAAGGTGATGAATCAACCTGAACTTGTTAGGCTCCTTTTTTGGCACAACCCCCAATGGCGACACTCTCAGGTTATCGATATGGGCCGTGTCAAACAGGCCAGCCAAGGCCAGCTAAGGCCACTTCTTTTTGTAATTTTTCAGTGACCACTTCTGGGAATTCCCTGGCTGATTTCAAATTCTTGGTTGATAACCTCACCTCCATTTCGAAAAAAGGGATCTTGAATCCTTCCCGAAAACCATCACGCAACAATTTTGCAGCATCTTTGTCCGGGTATTTATTTAGAAAGTGCTCCATCTCTTCCAGCCGAACTGGTGTCACCCCTTTTTTCAAAACCCTCAGATCCCTTCTGTCTTCCTCCCTTGAAGCACTTCGACACCCTGTGATTACCTCCGCAGGCGGAACACTCGTGTTTAAATTTGCACTTAGTACCAAACCTGCATGCGCCGTCATTGTATAAGAAGCACAGTCCTTTCTGTACTGCCACCGAGTGCCCTGACTGCCCTGAACCCCTGGTGCCCCCAAGAAACGATTGTGAACCCGGACCCCCTTTACCAGGGGCCGTCACTCTCATCCAAAGAGCTATGTCTTTATGATCCCACCTAATGTTTGGACGAACTGCTTTCCTCTGGCGGAATTGCTCATCATATCTCAGCCAACCTTGTCCCCCGTATACTCTATATGCCTCCCCTATGATATCCATATAGCAGAATAGGGGCGAACAATTTTCTGGCGCTTTTTCCCCAATCACGCTAGCCAATATAGCGAAAGCCTGTAACCAATTATTGAATGTGCGGGGTATCAAACGAAAACGTCTCTTTTCATCGTCTTCCTTTTTAGACTCATCCCGTCTGACCCCCTATCTAAATTAAAACGTTCGAGTGGGAGAAGCGAGAATATTTCCACGTATTCCCCCTTCCAAATCCTATCCCTTACTTCCTGCTTTAAATGTGTTCCCAGCAGCCCCTCAAAACAGACATACACTTCACCTTTCGCAGCATCCCCTAAACGCACTGCCTCATCCTTATCTTTTCCCCCGTTATCAACTGCCGTGGATACCTGACCCGTTATCGCGTTGCCCGAAGCCGCCACATCCCCAGCCGCCGCAGTAACCCCCATTGCCTCGCTCTGGACCACAGGGCGTGACTCTAGACCCCTTCCTCCATCCCCCATACCCCTTCTATTACCCAACCAAACCGCCGAAGGAGATAACGTGCCCTGTGTACTCCCCGCCTCCCATAAACGCACTAAATCTTTAAGACTTTGTAATAAAACACCAGAGCCGCCACTAGCCCCCCCAACAGATAAATCTTCCCCCCCCCCCCCCCCCCGCGTTCACATTTGAGGCTAGTACAGGCAAGTAAAAGGAAGTGACATCTCGCTCACCTGGCTGCCTGGGTGCTGTGTTCCCAGCAGCCGCCAGTCTAGCGTCCTGACGCGATCTCTCTGGGCGCGTGCTTCTTCCATCTTCATGCTGTCCCATGGATGTTGATGTAGTGTGCAGCCGGCCCGAATCGACCGCTGCGTCCCCAGTGTCCATGAGTCCTACATATCCTGGTTCAAATCCGGCTGATGCTCTTCTTCTTCTAGATGAATGGCCTAATTCATGCTCCCCCCTCCTCTCCCCCTCCCCAGTGGCCGGAGATTCCCTCCCTCCTACTTCACAGCGATCCCCTCCAGGCCTGCGTTCAGCTTCGTCCCCCCTCTCCCTCCCAGCTGCAGCACAGGGACCTCGAGCTCTGCTCTCTGTAGCAGCAGCAGCCAGTGAGCGGGAGGAGTTTCCCCACTGCCACTCATCAGCCACCCTGCGTGCTGGTGCTTGCCCCGCCGACTCCTCACTGCTGCTGTAAGAATGCCGAGCCTGGGACCGAACCGTAGGGGCCCCAGCCGTACCTGACCCTGGATCCCTGGTTCCTGCTGCTGCCGGTGAGTGCTCGCATTGCCGGCTATCCCCCTGCGCTGAAGGCACCTGACTAGCAGGCCCTCGTGTGCACCGCAGTACCTCTCTGCCCCGCCGAGCCGAGCCCGTTCCTGGTTGGGCAGTGGCCGCTCCTGCTCCTGGATCCACACTTCCTCCAGACCCCATCGCTGCAGGGGAGGCCGACACCTCCCCCTGTTGCAGGCCCCACCGGTTTTGCGGATTCCTCCCAGCCGCTGGTTTACGTTCCGCCTGCCGTCGCTTCGTGACCGCGGCCTGAGGGTCCCTAGAGGGGCTCCTAATACGGCGCCGGGCCCTGGGGGTAGCCTCAGGGCTGAGGCGCTCTGGAGGCCTGGACCTCCGAGTCCGTCGCCCTGCACTTAATCCTTGGGGTTGCACGGCTCCCCCATCAGGCAGCAGGCCCTGAATGGATGCCTGCAGCCATCCCACACCCCTGGTTCCCGCAGCAGCAATCAATCAATTGCTGCAGAATCGCCTCAATCTCCATAACTAAAAATAGCTCTGAGCTTGTTTCTAGTACGGTGGGGAACCTAAAATGGTTGCCCCACTGAGATGGCCGTTGCCCCTTATACTGCCCGCCCTTACTCCGCCTCCTCTCCCTATTCCCCCCCCCCCAGCCATACATCATTCCCCAGATTCAAACTTATTAACCCTTCCCCACCCAAAATTCCTTCTACCCAATGCTTTCTCATGTATTATCACTTAACCCTGTCATGGCGTCCTCCCTTTGAAGGCCTGCGGCCCAGTACGTCCTTACTATTCTGCTTGTACCCAACCAATTTTTTAAACATGTTTTCACTGATGCACCAAATTTAAACATTATTTGTCGTAACAAGGGGGATTGATGGTTCTTCTTGATGTTCTTAGTAAAGGCAGTCATTGATACCAGTGATAGTGTTAACACCCCTAATTCTCAAAAATGCTTATATTCTAACTGATCCACCAAAACACTAATTGAATTGACAATAAGTAATAAATCAGTCACTTAATGGATCAGTAAAAACTTAAAGGCAGCATAATTCAGCAAACAGGTACTTTAAAATCAGATAGTATGATTATTATTATAATTAGTATCACATTTTTTATAAGCTTGATAAACCCAGGCTTCCTTCCTTACAAAAAAGACTTTCACTTTAAGATGATGGTGTATTTCTGTGATTATCATGTATATAAGTGTGGCGCCCCAGGGTCCTGGTTGTCACAGTGGCATTGCTTTCCTCAAGGGGATAGTGATGTCACGCTTAGAGGCAAGGAAGGATAACTTTCACCAGGTAAACACAAGCATGCAACATATTCAAACTCCAGGCAACAAGGGGGAGCTTTTGATCCTATAATAGGTGAATCCCCTATATATAGGGGTTTGAAGGAAAAGTGAGTGAGTTCCTGTCAGAGACAGAGGGGAAGGAAGCAGAGGGGCCGTGCAGCCACGAGAAAGTGCTGCAGCTTCAGGACAGAGATAACACTGAAACAAGAACAGATTGTAGTGAGTATGTAGGAGAGAGAGGCACAGGCGTGTGACACCTGGGGAGGATAGCAGTGATTGGACTGTCTCCCTGGCAAAGCGCAGACACCAGTAGCTGGAAGACGGAGGCTTTTGTGGGACTCTAAGACACATAGCAGAAACCGGCAGGACAGCTAGATTATACATCACCTGTTTGCCCTAACACCCAGGAAACACAGTGACACATAGAGCCAGGGTCATGATAGAGACCCTGTAAAAAGGCTCGAGTCACCTGTCATACGAGTTTGTGTCCTAACCTATATGGGGGACAGAGAGAAGAACTGTGAGGATCTTATCAAAAGCCATAGGCAGTAAGGGACTACATTACCACCGCGCTAGAAGTCTTTAATCTCCACCTGGAAAAGAGGACTCCCAACTTGCCTTCAAGCCAGCCGGACCCTGCCTGTCCTGTGATCTGGTGCCCTGGACTGCAATTGCTTGAAGCTACAGTAATCCAGGTAAAAGACTGCAAACCTGTGTCCTCGTTTTTCACTGCACCTGTCACCATCTTCACCTATACATCGGGACCCCTGGGGACCTACTTCACCTGTGGGAAGTTATAGCATGTTGCTGCCATACCATCACCCCAGAGAACCCTTTTAAGAAGTGTTGGTCCCTACTAACCGAATACCACAGGTGGCGTCATGAATAGGGTTGAGCGAAACGGGTCGTTCATTTTCAAAAGTCGCCGACTTTTGGCAAAGTCGGGTTTCATGAAACCCGATCCGACCCCTGTGCGGGGTCGGCCATGCGGTACGCGACTTTCGCGCCAAAGTCGCGTTTCAATGACGCGAAAAGCGCCATTTCTCAGCCAATGAAGGTAAATGCAGAGTGTGGGCAGCGTGATGACATAGGTCCTGGTCCCCACCATCTTAGAGAAGGGCATTGCAGTGATTGGCTTGCTGTCTGCGGCGTCACAGGGGCTATAAAGGGGCGTTCCCGCCGACCGCCATGTTACTGCTGCTGATCTGAGCTTAGGGAGAGGTTGCTGTCGCTTCGTCAGAAGCAGGGATAGCGTTAGGCAGGGTCCATTAACCACCAAACCGCTTGTGCTGTAGCGATTTCCACTGCCCAACACCACCTTCGGTGTGCAGGGACAGTGGAAGCTACATTTTTTTTTTTCCCCCCTCAGCGCTGTAGCTCATTGGGCTGCCCTAGAAGGCTCCCTGATAGCTGCATTGCTGTGTGTACGCCGCTGTGCAAACCAACTGCTTTTTTCAAAGCACAAATCCTCTTGTTCCTTCCTTTCTGCACAGCTATCTTTTTGGTTTCTACACACTTTTTATTTAATTTGTGCATCAGTCCACTCCTTATTGCTGCCTGCCATACCTGGCTGAGATTACTGCAGGGAGATAGTAATTGAAGGACACTCCCTGTTTTTTTTTTTGTGGGAGATTAAGATTGACATTTCTGCTAGAGTGCCATCCCTGTCTGTGTCATCTCTCACTCAGTGGGCCATAGAAAGCCTATTTATTTTTTTGCTTGATTTGGGTTATAAAATCTACCTGAAAAAATCACTACATCAATCAGTGGGAGAAAAATATTGGCCTCAGGGCTTGTGTGCCACTCTTGACTCCTGTGTGCATCATCACTCACTCAGTGGGCCATAGAAAGCCTATTTATTTTTTTGCTTGATTTTGGTTCTAAAATCTACCTGAAAAAATCACTACATCAATCAGTGGGAGAAAAATATTGGCCTCAGGGCTTGTGTGCCACTCCTGACTCCTGTGTGCATCATCACTCATTCAGTGGGCCATAGAAAGCCCATTTTTTTTTTTTTTGCTTTATTTGGGTTCTAAATTCTACCTGAAAAAATCAATAAATCAATCAGTGGGAGATTAATATTGGCCTTTGGGCTTGTGTGCCAGTCCTAAGCGTGCCATCTCTCTCTCTCAGATAGTGGGCCATAGAAAGCCTATTTATTTATTTTTTTTTTTAATGGGTTTATAAATTTTCCCTGGAAAAAAAAAAAAAAAGTGGGAGATTAATATTGGCCTCTGGGCTTGTGTGCCAGTCCTGAGCGTGCCATCTCTCTCACAAATAGTGGGCCATAGAAAGCCTATTTATTTTTTTTTTTTTTTGGTTTTATAAATTCTCCCTTAAAAAAAAGGGAGATTAATATTGGCCTTTGGGCTTGTGTGCCAGTCCTAAGCGTGCCATCTCTCTCTCTCAGATAGAGGGCCATAGAAAGCCTATTTATTTTTATTTTTTTTTAATGGGTTTATAAATTTTCCCTGGAACAAAAAAAAAAAGTGGGAGATTAATATTGGCCTCTGGGCTTGTGTGCCAGTCCTGAGCGTGCCATCTCTCTCACAAATAGTGGGCCATAGAAAGCCTATTTATTTATTTTTTTTTGGTTTTATAAATTCTCCCTTAAAAAAAAAAGGGAGATTAATATTGGCCTTTGGGCTTGTGTGCCAGTCCTAAGCGTGCCATCTCTCTCTGTCTCTCAGATAGTGGGCCATAGAAAGCCTATTTATTATTTTTTTTATTGGGTTTATAAATTTTCCCTGGAACAAAAAAAAAAAAGTGGGAGATAAATATTGGCCTCTGGGCTTGTGTGCCATTCCTGACTCCTGTGTGCGTCGTCTCTCACTCAGTGGGCCATAGAAAGCCTTTTTTTGTTTTATTTGTTTTCTAAATTCTCCCTGAAAAAATCATTTTATTTTCTTTGGTTTCTAAATTCTTCCTGAAAAAATCATTTTATTCTATTTTTTTTTTCCTAAAGTCTCCCTGAAAAAAAAAAACAAAAAAACAAATCAGTGGGAGATTAATATTGCCATTTCTGCTTGTGTGCCAGTCTTGACTCCTGGGTGTGCCATCTCTCTCTCTCTCTCCAATTGTGGGCCATAGAAAGCCTATTATTTTTTTAGCTTGATTTGGGTTCCAAAATCTACCTGAAAAAATCACTACATCAATCAGTGGGAGATAAATATTGGCCTCTGGGCTTGTGTGCCACTCCTGACTCCTGTGTGCGTCATCTCTCACTCAGTGGGCCATAGAAAACCTTTTTTTGTTTTATTTGTTTTCTAAATTCTCCCTGAAAAAATCATTTTATTTTATTTGGTTTCTAAATTCTTCCTCAAAAAATCATTTTATTCTATTTTTTTTTTTCCTAAAGTCTCCCTGAAAAAAAAAAAAAAAAAACAAATCAGTGGGAGATAAATATTGCCCTTTCTGCTTGTGTGCCAGTCTTGACTCCTGGGTGTGCCATCTCTCTCTCTCTCCAATTGTGGGCCATAGAAAGCCTATTATTTTTTTTAGCTTGATTTGGGTTCCAAAATCTACCTGAAAAAATCACTACATCAATCAGTGGGAGATAAATATTGGCCTCTGGGCTTGTGTGCCACTCCTGACTCCTGTGTGCGTCATCTCTCACTCAGTGGGCCATAGAAAGCCTTTTTTGTTTTATTTGTTTTCTAAATTCTCCCTGAAAAAATCATTTTATTTTATTTGGTTTCTAAATTCTTCCTGAAAAAATCATTTTATTCTATTATTTTTTTTTCCTAAAGTCTCCCTTAAAAAAAAAAAAAAATCAAATCAGTGGGAGATTAATATTTACATTTGTGCTTCAGTGACAGTCCTGCGTGTGTGGCATCTCTCTCATTTGTTGCCACCAACAACAGAGTGTGTAACATTGTGCCTGATTTTCGTTGTGGTCTCACTCACCTGTAAAGGGGTAGCTAAATCATACTGAAGTTATAGCTCACCGTGTAATTTGTGTGACAGCAACAAATACCGTTAGTTTGTTTACGTTTTTAAAACAATGAGGAAGTATGGTGGAAGAGGTCGTGGCCGGGGGCGTTCATTGTCAGCTGGTAATGAGGGTAGTGGTAGTGGTGGAGCATCAGCTGGTCGTGGGAAAAAAAATATTGCACCTAAGTCTGGAGCTGTGGAGCCAGGTTCGTCGTCTGGCTACACAAGGCCTCGAACGCTCCCTTTTCTGGGAGTAGGAAAACCGCTTTTAAAGCCGGAGCAGCAAGAGCAAGTTTTGGCTTATCTTGCTGACTCAGCCTCTAGCTCTTTTGCCTCCTCTCGTGAAACTGGTAAATGTCAAAGCAGCGCGTCGTTAGTGGATGTTAACGGTCAGGGACAAGTCGCTTCCTTGTCCTCTTCAGCAAAAACAACAACAGAGAAGAATGCAGCAGGCGACACAACGGGTTACTCCATGGAGCTCTTTACACATACCGTCCCTGGCTTAGAAAGTGAAGCAGTTAACAGTCCATGCCCATTACAAGTTGAATCTGACATGGAGTGCACTGATGCACAGCCACAGCCAGACTACTATGCTGGTCCTTTGACTCAGACCACAACATTGCCCTCGCAGGGTGCTGATCAAGAATCAGACCCTGATGAGACTATGTTGCCCCATCACGAACGCTATACCACCGACCGACACGGTGACACAGACGAAGTTGCACACGAGACAAAAAGAGGTAATAGATGACCCAGTTCTTGACCCCGATTGGCAGCCATTGGGGGAACAGGGTGCAGGCGGCAGCAGTTCTGAAGCGGAGGAGGAGGGGCCGCAGCAGGCATCAACATCGCAACAGGTTCCACCTGCCGGGCCCGTATCTTGCCCAAAACGCGTGGCAAAGCCAAAACCTGTTGGAGGACAGCGTGGCCATCCGGTTAAAGCTCAGTCTGCAATGCCTGAAAAGGTATCCGATGCTAGAAAGAGTGCAGTCTGGCATTTTTTTTAAACAACATCCAATTGATCAGCGCAAAGTCATCTGTCAAAAATGTTCAACTACCTTAAGCAGAGGACAGAATCTGAAAAGTCTCAATACAAGTTGCATGCATAGACATTTAACCACCATGCATTTGCAAGCCTGGACTAACTACCAAACGTCCCTTAAGGTTGTAGCACCCTCGGCCAATGAAGCTAGTCAGCAACGCAACATCCCTTCCGGCAGTGTAGGGCCACCATTTTCCGCACCACCTGCAGTATCTGTGCAGGTTTCTTTGCCAGGCCAAAGCAGTCAGGGTCAGGGAATCACCAGTTTCGTAGTAGGAAACACTGCATCTAGGGCACCGGTGGCAACAATACCATCTCCCACCGTCTCTCAGTCTGCCATGTCCACCGGCACCCCCGCTAGTTCCACGATCTCCAGCTCTCCAGTCCAGCTCACCCTACATGAGACTATGGTTAGAAAAAGAAAGTACTTAGCCTCGCATCCGCGTACACAGGGTTTGAACGCACACATAGCTAGACTAATCTCGTTAGAGATGATGCCCTACCGGTTAGTTGAAAGCGAAGCTTTCAAAGCCCTGATGGACTACGCTGTACCACGCTACGAGCTACCCAGTCGACACTTTTTTTCCAGAAAAGCCATCCCAGCCCTCCACCAGCATGTTAAAGAGCGCATCGTCCATGCACTCAGGCAATCTGTGAGCACAAAGGTGCACCTGACAACAGATGCATGGACCAGTAGGCATGGCCAGGGACGTTACGTGTCCATCACGGCACACTGGGTGAATGTGGTGGATGCAGGGTCCACAGGGGACAGCAAGTTTGGGACAGTTCTGCCTAGCCCACGTTCTAGGAAACAATTGGCTGTAGCCGTTCGCACCCCCTCCTCCTCCTCTTCGTCCTCCTGCAGAAGCGAGAGCTCGTCCACAGACCGCAGTCGCACAACCACTCCATCCGCAGCTGCCACTGTTGCACACCAGTTGTCCCATTATGGGGCAGCTACTGGCAAACGTCAGCAGGCTGTATTGGCTATGAAGTGTTTGGGCGACAACAGACACACCGCGGAAGTTCTGTCCGAGTTCTTGCAGAAAGAAACGCAGTCGTGGCTGGGCACTGTAGATCTTGAGGCAGGCAAAGTAGTGAGTGATAACGGAAGGAATTTCATGGCTGCCATCTCCCTTTCCCAACTGAAACACATTCCTTGCCTGGCTCACACCTTAAACCTGGTGGTGCAGTGCTTCCTGAAAAGTTATCCGGGGTTATCCGACCTGCTCCTCAAAGTGCGTGGACTTTGCTCACATATCCGCCGTTCGCCCGTACACTCCAGCCGTATGCAGACCTATCAGCGTTCTTTGAACCTTCCCCAGCATCGCCTAATCATAGACGTTGCAACAAGGTGGAACTCAACACTGCACATGCTTCAGAGACTGTGTGAACAGAGGCGGGCTGTTATGTTTTTGTGGGAGGATACACATACACGGACAGGCAGTAGGATGGCAGACATGGAGTTGTCAGGTGTGCAGTGGTCGAAGATTCAAGACATGTGCCAAGTCCTTCAGTGTTTTGAGGAATGCACACGGCTGGTTAGTGCAGACAACGCCATAATAAGCATGAGCATCCCCCTAATGCGTCTGCTGATGCAAAGTTTGACGCACATAACGGATCAGGCGTCTGCAGCTGAGGAAGAGGAAAGCCTTGATGACAGTCAGCCATTGTCTGGCCAGGGCAGTGTACAGGACGAGGTAGCGGGCGAAGAGGAGGAGGAGGACGAGGAGGATGATGGGGATGATTATATTTTTAATGAGGAAGCTTTTCCGGGGCCACTGGAAATTGGTGGCGCGGCAAGGCCGGGTTCTGGTTTTTTGAGGGACACAAGTGACGTGGATTTGCCTGAAACTGCCCCTCAACCAAGCACAATCGCAGATTTGAGAACTGGAACTTTGGCCCACATGGCGGATTATGCCTTACGTATCCTCAAAAGGGACACACGCATAACTAAAATCATGAATGATGACGATTACTGGTTGGCCTGCCTCCTTGATCCTCGCTATAAAGGCAAATTGCAAAATATAATGCCACATGAGAACTTGGAACTAATATTAGCAACCAAACAATCAACTCTTGTTGACCGTTTGCTTCTGGCATTCCCTGCACACAGCGCCCGTGATCGTTCTCACACGAGCTGCAGGGGCCAGCAGACCAGAGGAGTTAGAGGGGCAGAAATCAGAAGTGGCGTTGGCCAGAGGGGTTTTCTGACCAGGTTGTGGAGTGATTTTGCTATGACCGCAGACAGGACAGGTACTGCAGCATCAATTCAAAGTGACAGGAGACAACATTTGTCCAGTATGGTTACAAACTATTTTTCATCCCTTATCGATGTTCTCCCTCAACCGTCATTCCCATTTGATTACTGGGCATCAAAATTAGACACCTGGCCAGAATTGGCAGAATGTGCATTGCAGGAGCTTGCTTGCCCCGCAGCTAGTGTCCTATCAGAAAGAGTATTCAGTGCTGCAGGTTCAATACTAACAGAAAAAAGGACTCGTCTGGCTACCCAAAATGTAGATGATCTAACCTTCATTAAAATGAACCACAACTGGATTTCGAAATCTTTTGCCCCACCTTGCCCGGCTGACACCTAGCTTTCCTATGAAAAGGTCTTGCCTGTGGACTATTCTGAATGCCTTTTCCAATCTCGTAATTTTCTGCACCTGATTGTCCAGCATACGACATGTTTACACCTCACTAAATGGCCAAACTCCCCACACAGGGCCGTGGTATCGACACTTGGCGACAGCACCCGTGAGAGTGCAGTTTGTCTGAAGAGGTGGGTGAGCCCGCTTTTGGTCGACGGCACTGCCACTGGGTCCCTCCTAGTACAATAAAGTGTCTCTGGCGGTGGTGGTGCGCACCCAACGTCAGACACACCGTTGTAATATGAGGGGCACTGGGCCTGTACCGCCGGCCACAAGACAGTTCCCCCCCCAGCTCAAACAGTGCTCTACCACTTGCAAAATTATCTCACAGCTCCACCAATGTTTAGTCTATGCGCTGACATCCTTCAATGCCTGCCACTGACAATACCATTGTATTGACATTTTTGTTATGTTAGGCCTTCGATGCCTGTCTGTGGTCACTCCTTCCACTAGGCCTCCACTGACCACACCACTGCTGCCCGTTTACCCCTGGAACCAATTTAAAATTGCCTACAGCCATGTGTTATTATTTTAGGCCTTCGATGCCTGTCTGTGGTCACTCCTTCCACTAGGCCTCCACTGACCACACCACTGCTGCCCGTGTACCCCTGGAACCAATTTAAAATTGCCTACAGCCATGTGTTATTATTTTAGGCCTTCGATGCCTGTCTGCGGTCACTCCTTCCACTAGGCCTCCACTGACCACACCACTGCTGCCCGTGTACCCCTGGAACCAATTTAAAATTGCCTACAGCCATGTGTTATTATTTTAGGCCTTCGATGCCTGTCTGCGGTCACTCCTTCCACTAGGCCTCCACTGACCACACCACTGCTGCCCGTGTACCCCTGGAACCAATTTAAAATTGCCTACAGCCATGTGTTATTATTTTAGGCCTTCGATGCCTGTCTGCGGTGACTCCTTCCACTAGGCCTCCACTGACCACACCACTGCTGCCCGTGTACCCCTGGAACCAATTTAAAATTGCCTACAGCCATGTGTTATTATTTTAGGCCTTCGATGCCTGTCTGCAGTAACTCCTTCCACTAGGCCTCCACTGACCACACCACTGCTGCCCGTGTACCCCTGGAACCAACATCAGAAAATATAAAAATAAGTATTTTGCTTATAAAAAAGAAAATACTGGAGAGATATCAAATGCAGACATTTTAACATTAAAAACAAACACATACAACAAAAATCTGGTACAGTACTAAAAATGGCCACCAGCTACAATAACTTTCTCCTGCAAGTAGTTAACTGAAAGGTTTTTTCAATTTTAAACACAGATATGGCATCCACCGAGTGTTGTCCTGTCGCGTCTTCTTTATATTATTGCCAAGAAGATGCAAAACAATGAAAATAATAAAATCATTATTTACCAAAAAAATAGAGTAAGTCAAAACCACATTGCAAATAAACATTCATTACAAATAAAGAAGCAGGGCGCGTCCGAGGGTGAGTATATACCTAATAAGAATATAATCACCCTCGGACGCGCCCTGCTTCTTTCCGACAGCCTTCCTTCCTAAGAATCAGCCCTTCCGTGGTGTAGAGAGAGGGTTTGTTACACTCCAAGGTGTTCCCCAGGTTGCCTTTCCTGAGCTTCGATCTTCCGGCTCTCGTTTAGTAGTTGTTGGAAACTACGCTGCATTAGGCCTACAAATTGGGTATGGGGTGTAGAGAGATGGTGGGTTACACTCCAAGGTGTTCCCCAGGTTTCCTCTCCATTGCTTCGATCTTCCGGCTCTCATTTAGTAGTTGTTGGAAACTACGCTGCATTGGGACTACAAATTGGGTATGGGGTGTAGAGAGATGGTGTGTTCCACTCCAAGGTGTTCTCCAGGTTGCCTTTCCTGAGCTTCGATCTTCCGGCTCTCGTTTAGTAGTTGTTGGAAACTACGCTGCATTAGGCCTACAAATTGGGTATGGGGTGTAGAGAGATGGTGTGTTCCACTGTAGAGAGATGGTGTGTTCCACTCCAAGGTGTTCCCCAGGTTTCCTCGCCAATGCTTCGATCATCATGCTCTCGTTTAGTAGTTGTTGGAAACTACGCTGCATTAGGCCTACAAATTGGGTATGGGGTGTAGAGAGATGGTGTGTTACACTCCAAGGTGTTCCCCAGGTTTCCTCTCCATTGCTTCGATCTTCCGGCTCTCGTTTAGTAGTTGTTGGAAACTACGCTGCATTAGGCCTACAAATTGGGTATGGGGTGTAGAGAGATGGTGTGTTACACTCCAAGGTGTTCCCCAGGTTTCCTCTCCATTGCTTCGATCTTCCGGCTCTCGTTTAGTAGTTGTTGGAAACTACGCTGCATTAGGCCTACAAATTGGGTATGGGGTGTAGAGAGATGGTGTGTTACACTCCAAGGTGTTCCCCAGGTTTCCTCTCCATTGCTTCGATCTTCCGGCTCTCGTTTAGTAGTTGTTGGAAACTACGCTGCATTAGGCCTACAAATTGGGTATGGGGTGTAGAGAGATGGTGTGTTACACTCCAAGGTGTTCCCCAGGTTTCCTCTCCATTGCTTCGATCTTCCGGCTCTCGTTTAGTAGTTGTTGGAAACTACGCTGCATTAGGCCTACAAATTGGGTATGGGGTGTAGAGAGATGGTGTGTTCCACTGTAGAGAGATGGTGTGTTCCACTCCAAGGTGTTCCCCAGGTTTCCTCGCCAATGCTTCGATCATCATTAGTGTTGAGCATTCCGATACCGCAAGTATCGGGTATCGGCCGATACTTGCGGTATCGGAATTCCGATACCGAGATCCGATACTTTTGTGGTATCGGGTATCGGTATCGGATACATAGAGATGTGTAAAATAAAGAATTAAAATAAAAAATATTGATATATTTACCTCTCCGGCGGCCCCTGGTGAGTCCGCGGTTAACCAGCAGGCTTCGTTGTTCAAAATCAGCGCTTTTAGGACCTGAGAAACACGTCCCGGCTTCTGATTGGTCGCGGGCCGCCCATGTGACCGCCACGCGACCAATCACAAGCCGCGACGTCACCGCAAGCTATTAGCGCGCTCATTTTTGAAAAATGAGCGCGTTAATGACTTTCAAAGACGTTGCGGCTTGTGATTGGTCGCGCCAACGCGACCAATCACAAGCCGCGACGTCACCGCAAGCTATTAGCGCGCTCATTTTTGAAAAATGAGCGCGTTAATGACTTTCAAAGACGTAGCGGCTTGTGATTGGTCGCGGCCACGCGACCAATCACAAGCCGCGACGTCACCGCAAGCTATTAACGCGCTCATTTTTAAAAATGAGCGCGTTAATGGCTTTCAAAGACGTAGCGGGTTGTGATTGGTCGCGGCCGCGACCAATCACAAGCCGCGACGTCACCGCAAGCTATTGACGCGCTCATTTTTAAAAATGAGCGCGTTAATGGCTTTGAAAGACATAGCGGCTTGTGATTGGTCGCGTGGCCGCGACCAATCACAAGCCGCTACGTCTTTGAAAGTCATTAACGCGCTCATTTTTCAAAAATGAGCGCGCTAATAGCTTGCGGTGACGTCGCGGCTTGTGATTGGTCGCGGCCACGCGACCAATCACAAGCCGCTATGTCTTTCAAAGCCATTAACGCGCTCATTTTTAAAAATGAGCGCGTCAATAGCTTGCGGTGACGTCGCGGCTTGTGATTGGTCGCGGCCACGCGACCAATCACAAGCCGCTATGTCTTTCAAAGCCATTAACGCGCTCATTTTTAAAAATGAGCGCGTCAATAGCTTGCGGTGACGTCGCGGCTTGTGATTGGTCGCATGGCGGTCACATGGGCGGCCCGCGACCAATCAGAAGCCGGGACGTGTTTCTCAGGTCCTAAAAGCGCTGATTTTGAACAAAGAAGCCTGCCGGTTACCCGCGCTGAGTTCAGGGGCCGCCGGAGAGGTAAATATATCAATATTTTTTATTTTTATTCTTTATTTTACACCTCCCCATGGATCCCAGGGCCTGAAGGAGAGTTTCCTCTCCTTCAGACCCTGGGAACCATGAGAATACCTTCCGATACTTGATGTCCCATTGACTTGTATTGGTATCGGATATCGGTATCGGCGATATCCGATATTTTTCGGGTATCGGCCGATACTATCCGATACCGATACTTTCAAGTATCGGACGGTATCGCTCAACACTAATCATCATGCTCTCGTTTAGTAGTTGTTGGAAACTACGCTGCATTAGACCTACAAATTGGGTATGGGGTGTAGAGAGATGGTGTGTTCCACTCCAAGGTGTTCTCCAGGTTGCCTTTCCTGAACTTCTATCTTCAGGCTCTCATTAAATTGTGGTTAAACGGAACAACTGCATTTGGCGTACTAGTTGGTTTGGGGCCTACTATCGGTGTCTGCCGCTCCTTGCTGTTCTCCTGGTTTCCTGTCCTGAAATTCCGTTTTCAGGCGCTCGTTAAGTAGTTGTTAATGTTAGACTGCATTTGGCCTACTAGTTGGGTTGGGGCCTACTATCGGTGTCTGCCACTCCTTGCTGTTCTCCTCCACTGAACAAAGCTGTGCCGCCTGTTTACTACTGTTGCCAATTTTGAACTGCATTTCGACTACTTACTGATTTGGGCCTACTCTCTGTGTCAGCCTCTCATTCCAGTTGTCCTCCACTGCAATGCCCCCTGATTAGTCCTGTGTTACCAATTTTGAACTGCATTTAGCCCACTTTATTCTTTGGGCCTATATCTGTGTTTCCTCCTCATCCTGCCCATTGCCCAGCCAGTGATAGATGAGTCTGCTGGTACATTGACCCATAACGCAACATTTCCCGTGCACGCTACACTGCAAGATTGTGACCCTGCTGAAAGTCAGGTCCCCCTTCCCACATACCATACCACCTTACACGGGGACAAACAGGAAGGTGCAGATGAAAGTGCAGGTTCCTTCATCAGGTGGGGGGAGGAATACTATTTGGCGACGTCACTGGCACAGGGCCTCTCATGGTACGCAAAAGTGTTGCTGCCGGTGGGAGGCGCCCCCGCCGTGCAAACACACCGCTGTACTTTGAGGGGCCCTGTGCCAGTGCCAATGCCAACGAGTGGGCCCCCCCTGCTTGCTCAGGTTCACAGCACTTGCAAAGTTGAAATACTTACCTCTCCCTGCTCCACTGCCGTGATGTGGTCCAGATTTCCTGGGCCCACTAATTACTTGAACCAGCCCTACCCACCACAACTTTAGCCAAATGACCCCCAATTTCAAATGCCTTCCAATTATTATAAGGTAAATTACGCTTGACAAGCTTCATTAAGAAGAATGGATGGTTTTGACATTAAAATGGGCACTCTAGGTGTTTTCCTGGCCCCCACTCACTGCCGACTATGCTGCCCCATTGACTTGCATTGGGTTTCGTGTTTCGGTCGATCCCGACTTTACGTCATAATCGGCCGATTTCACTCGACCCGACTTTTGAGATAGTCGGGTTTCGCGAAACCCGGCTCGACTCTAAAAAGGTCAAGGTCGCTCAACTCTAGTCATGAACATAAACTTTAATCAATATCCCTTTTACATGGGCGCCCAGGGCCACGGACCGGGTCGCCGCCGTGACACATCCCCTTAAGTACTGGACCCGGTACCGAGTACCCCACGGCCCTGGAGGGTGTTCCATATGAGTTATATATTTCTTTGCTATGCTATGAACGACACTGTTGTTTGAAGTTCAAGGTAAAAAAAGAGTTGGAGTAGAAATGTGGAATGTTACCATTGTTGTAGCAGGAACTGTAAGGAGCATATACATAGAGTTAGTAGCAGGAAAGAGAAGCAGTGTGTGGCTGAAGCTAAATGTAGATTCATGGTAGTCTAACTTAGTTGACTGTTGGTCCCAGGGATAGAGTTCAATTATCGAAAAAGTCAGAACCTGTAGAATGTGCAATGAAACTACCTAAAGTGCCTGAGAGTTATTCTGGCCTGCAAAAATAAATAGTGGCGCTGGAACTTCTCCATAAAAGATCTATTGTTGGGATAAAAGCTGTGTGATGTAAAGGTGTATGCTGAAGGTTAATTATGGACATATATTTGGAGAAGTGGGAAGATAGTAACATCACAAACAGTTAATACCCTAGCTTGGAAAAGCATCCTATGTAGTGTTGGGCTGTATAAAACCTTCAGTCTGGTGTGAGATCAGTTCTGAGAAACTGTGCAGACTAGGTGTGCAAATTAAGTCAACCCAGCTGATAGCCATAACAAGGCCTAAGTGGATTATGTGGGTCTTCCATCCTTGAAGTGTGCAAGTCTCCCTGCATATCACAGGTCTGCAAAGTAACCTACATTTAATCAGGTGCTGTTGGCTAGTGGACTGGTGGAGAACACTGGAATAAGATCTAGGGTTCTCTAAATGTGGACGGTAGAAATTAAATTCTCTTCCTGCATACAGTAAGAGTATATTTGAACTTAGCCACATGGTGGTAACGTGTCATGTAGGTGTACATACTCATTACTGTGGGTTGCTGTTAGTAATTCAGTCACAGGTAGTGACTCTGTAATCATGAGGACATCCTGAGTTATTGGCCTAATAATACAAAGTGGCACTCCATGAGTACCGTCTGAGTGGGTCATGCTGAGGGTCAGAGGTTCCTCAAGACTCCCAAGGTTAATGAAGGATATAACCATTGTGGGAGCCACATACCCAGTCTGATAAATGAGGGTTTACGATTAGAAAATTATTGTTCTGTGCCTGTAAAGGTACCGTCACATTAAGCGACGCTGCAGCGATATAGACAACGATGCCGATCGCTGCAGTGTCGCTGTTTAGTCGTTGTGTGGTCGCTGGAGAGCTGTCACACAGACAGCTCTCCAGCGACCAACGATGCCGAAGTCCCCGAGTAACCAGGGTAAACATCGGGTTACTAAGCACAGGGCCGCGCTTAGTAACCCGATGTTTACCCTGGTTACCATTGTAAATGTAAAAAAAAAAACAGTACAGCTTCCCTGCACTGTGCAAGCGCCGGCCGTAAAGCAGAGCGGTGACATCACTGCTGTGCTCTGCTTTATGGCCGGCACTGACAGTACAGGGAAGCTGACGCCGGGGGACACAACAGACACCAGAATGTAAGTATGTACTGTTTTTTTTTTTTTACATTTACAATGGTAACCAGGGTAAATATCGGGTTACTAAGCGTGGCCCTGTGCTTAGTAACGCGATGTTTACCCTGGTTACAAGTGAACACATTGCTGGATCGGCGTCACACACGCCGATTCAGCGTCACACACGCCGATTCAGCAATGTCAGCGGGTGATCCAGCGACGAAATAAAGTTCCAGACTTTCAGCTCCGACCAGCGATGTCACAGCAGGATCCTGATCGCTGCTGCGTGTCAAATACAACGATATCACTATCCAGGACGTTGCAACGTCACGGATCGTTATTGTTATCGTTCTAAAGTTGCTCAGTGCGAAGGTACCTTTAGTCTGTCCTGCAACTGCCAAACTTGTTGTTCCACTTATATATTTGAGTGCCATTTTGTAAAAAATTAAAGCCTGCAATTGCTCACTACGTTCTGTAATCATTCTTAAAGGGGAACTCCTTTATCACCTCGTCCACGACCATATCCGTGGAATTGCTGTATATAAACTATCCTGTAAACAAGGTAGAAGATAAATATGTAAAATACTATAGAGTAAAATTGAAATGGTCACGGACATCTAGACGATGACTCTTTACTGGGATAATGTTGCTTTGTATTATTTTTCACTTACAAGTTATTCATATTTTCTTAATATTGTATGTTTCTGATAAAGCATGCACTGTGTTTTACAGGCAGCACTTCCATCCTACAAGGAGGCAATAATGGAAACCAAGGATTTACCCCCTCCTTACTCCACAGTGTAACTACAAATATACAAAAAGAAATAAACTGCTTCTGTGTTAAAAGCTTCCAATCATCCTGTGCCCGATGCTGAGAGAATGGAGCACCGCAATGCCTCTGCCACTGAAAGCAAACAAGCATCAAAGAGAACATGGGCATGTGGTTCGGGTTTCATAAAAAATGAAATAAAAGCATTGAAGTACACCAAGAAATAGAAAATGGATCAAACCTCAAGACAGCGTCACGATGTAGAAAAGTACCACCATGCCTGTTAAATTATTTTAAACCTGCTCACGGATACATAGCATTTTATGAGGGTATATTTTCTTTGACTGAATTTTTTTTCCTTGCATCTAAGCTGGAGTTGTCTCTGAAGAAATCACAAAGATTTCTGCAAGCCCTCCTGTAAGAGAAAGCTTGGTACTATCTACAACATATTAAGCTAGACCCCTTTGTCAGTTTCACAAGATCAGGACAGGTTTTATCCTAAGTCATATTACAAGGCTTGTTAAAGAGCCAATATTGACTTGTAGAATTCCTACTTCCAACAGGTGGCACTATATTTCAAATCCTCTTCTTCTCAGAAGAGACAATTTGCAAATTGAATTTCCCAGAGGAGCACGAAAAGCATTAAGTCTCCTCATACTGGCATGTCACTCTCCGCAAGGAGAAACGTTACCCCTTAGATCAAAGTCTTAGCCTCTCATCCATCCAAATCAGATCTCATACTTTGCACTGACGAGGGGCAATACCCCAAAACACCGTGCCTGCAAATCGAGTTTCTGATATGGCTTTTATCCTAAGTCATATTGCAAGGCTTGATAAAGGGTCGATACTAACTTTTCAGTTTGCTTCTTCTAATAGGTGGCACTAGAGTTCAAGTTCTCTTCAACTCTAAAAAGATTTGCATATAGATTTTGAATCTATTGTTAAGGCCCATAATCAAATAATGAGACATTAAAAATTCCTTTAAGACCTCATTCATATGTCCATTTTTTCTGCATATTATCAGTATTCTGGATCTGAATTCCACCCATTTTTTGGTCAGGTCTCCATTGTTACCAATCAATTTAGCATCTGTTTTACTGGGAAAAGAAAATCCAAGCTTCTTCTACCCAGGTATAAGAATGAAGCTACAGTTTTGCAGTTGTACCACCATAGATAGTAATTATAATTTTATAACTGGGATGGAATACTCCTCTATGCCTCATTTTTCTAAAAGCAGGAAACTTTTAAATATAGGAATTTTTTAAGCAATTGTTACCTTAGCTTGCCAGCAATTGTTGATTTTTCCATCAATAATCATTGCTAATAATGTAATTAATAAAAAGCTACCAAACTGCTTAAAGAAACACTCTGGCATTTTTATTTCTTACTATTGACACAGTTCTATTTTTTTATTTTGTAGAATCCTTCTCTCCTCTTTCTGTTACTGAAAATGAAAATAGTTACTGGATAGGTGATAACTTATAGATTGGTAGGGGTCTAATGGATGGAACCTGCAACGATCACCAGATCGGGTCACTTTTATCAATGTTAGAATGTAGATGCAGTGCACATGCTTGAGGGCCGCTCCATTCATTACTTGTAGGGCTTTCAAGTGCTGTGTTTGACTTTTTTTGGCAGCCCCATAGAGAATGAATGGAGTAACAGTCGGTATTGCTTTTCTCATCTCCACTAGGGTTGAGCGAAACGGGTCGAACATTTTCAAAAGTCGCCGACTTTTGGCGAAGTCGAGTTTCATGAAACCCGATCCGACCCCTGTGCGTTGTCGGCCATGCGGTACGCGACTTTCGCGCCAAAGTCACGTTTCAATGACGCGAAAAGCGCCATTTCTCAGCCAATGAAGGTGAACGCAGAGTGTGGGCAGCGTGATGACATAGGTCCTGGTCCCCACCATCTTAGAGAAGGGCATTGCAGTGATTGGCTTGCTGTCTGCGGCGTCACAGGGGCTATAAAGGGGCGTTCTCGCCGACCGCCATCTTACTGCTGCTGATCTGAGCTTAGGGAGAGGTTGCTGCCGCTTCGTCAGAAGCAGGGATAGCGTTAGGCAGGGTCCATTAACCACCAAACCGCTTGTGCTGTAGCGATTTCCACTGCCCAACACCACCTTCGGTGTGCAGGGACAGTGGAAGCTACATTTTTTTTTTTCCTCAGCGCTGTAGCTCATTGGGCTGCCCTAGAAGGCTCCCTGATAGCTGCATTGCTGTGTGTACGCCGCTGTGCAAACCAACTGCTTTTTTCAAAGCACAAATCCTCTTGTTCCTTCCTTTCTGCACAGCTATCTTTTTTGTTTGTCCACAGTTTTTATTTAATTTGTGCATCAGTCCACTCCTTATTGCTGCCTGCCATACCTGGCTGAGATTACTGCAGGGAGATAGTAATTGTAGGACAGTCCCTGTTTTTTTTTTTTTTGTGGGAGATTAAGATTGGCATTTCTGCTAGAGTGCCATCCCTGTGTGTGCCATCTCTCAGTCAGTGGGCCATAGAAAGCCTATTTATGTTTTTGCTTGATTTGGGTTCTAAAATCTACCTGAAAAAATCACTA
This sequence comes from Ranitomeya imitator, assembly GCF_032444005.1. Classification (NCBI taxonomy): domain Eukaryota; kingdom Metazoa; phylum Chordata; class Amphibia; order Anura; family Dendrobatidae; genus Ranitomeya; species Ranitomeya imitator. Next base: position 343,062,747 of record NC_091284.1, on the reverse strand, counting down.
CATCAATCAGTGGGAGAAAAATATTGGCCTCTGGGCTTGTGTGCCACTCCTGACTCCTGTGTGTGCCATCTCTCACTCAGTGGGCCATAGAAAGCCTATTTATTTTTTTGCTTGATTTTGGTTCTAAAATCTACCTGAAAAAATCACTACATCAATCAGTGGGAGAAAAATATTGCCCTCTGGGCTTGTGGGCCACTCCTGACTCCTGTGTGTGCCATCTGTCACTCAGTGGGGCATAGAAAGCCTTTTTTTTTTTTTATTTGTTTTCTAAATTGTCATTGAAAAAATCATTTTATTTTATTTGGTTTCTAAATTATTCCTGAAAAAATCATTTTATTTTATTTTGTTTTTAAAGTCTCCCTGAAAAAAAAAAAAATAGGTGGGAGATTAATATTGCTCTTTCTGCTTGTGTGCCAGTCTTGACTCCTGGGTGTGCCATCTCTCTCTCTCACTCTCAAATTGTGGGCCATAGAAAGACTATTAATTTTTTTGCTTGATTTTGGTTCTAAAATCTACCTGAAAAAATCACTACATCAATCAGTGGGAGAAAAATATTGGCCTCAGGGCTTGTGTGCCACTCCTGACTCCTGTGTGTGCCATCTCTCCTTCAGTGGGCCATAGAAAGCCTATTTATTTTTTTGCTTGATTTGGGTTCTAAAATCTACCTGAAAAAATCACTACATCAATCAGTGGGAGAAAAATATTGGCCTCAGGGCTTGAGTGCCACTCCTGACTCCTGTGTGTGCCATCTCTCAGTCAGTGGGCCATAGAAAGCCTATTAATTTTTTGCTTGATTTGGGTTCTAAAATCTACCTGAAAAAATCACTACATCAATCAGTGGGAGAAAAATATTGGCCTCAGGGCTTGTGTGCCACTCCTGACTCCTGTGTGTGCCATCTCTCACTCAGTGGGCCATAGAAAGCCTATTTATTTTTTTGCTTGATTTGGGTTATAAAATCTACCTGAAAAAATCACTACATCAATCAGTGGGAGAAAAATATTGGCCTCAGGGCTTGTGTGCCACTCCTGACTCCTGTGTGTGCCATCTCTCAGTCAGTGGGCCATAGAAAGCCTATTAATTTTTTGCTTGATTTGGGTTCTAAAATCTACCTGAAAAAATCACTACATCAATCAGTGGGAGAAAAATATTGGCCTCAGGGCTTGTGTGCCACTCCTGACTCCTGTGTGTGCCATCTCTCACTCAGTGGGCCATAGAAAGCCTATTTATTTTTTTGCTTGATTTGGGTTATAAAATCTACCTGAAAAAATCACTACATCAATCAGTGGGAGAAAAATATTGGCCTCAGGGCTTGTGTGCCACTCCTGACTCCTGTGTGTGCCATCTGTCACTCAGTGGGGCATAGAAAGCCTTTTTTTTTTTTTTTATTTGGTTTCTAAATTGTCATTGAAAAAATCATTTTATTTTATTTGGTTTCTAAATTATTCCTGAAAAAATCATTTTATTTTATTTTGTTTATAAAGTCTCCCTGAAAAAAAAAATAGGTGGGAGATTAATATTGCCCTTTCTGCTTGTGTGCCAGTCTTGACTCCTGGGTGTGCCATCTCTCTCTCTCTCAAATTGTGGACCATAGAAAGCCTATTAATTTTTTTGCTTGATTTGGGTTCTAAAATCTACCTGAAAAAATCACTACATCAATCAGTGGGAGAAAAATATTGGCCTCTGGGCTTGTGGGCCACTCCTGACTCCTGTGTGTGCCATCTGTCACTCAGTGGGGCATAGAAAGCCTTTTTTATTTTTTTTAATTTGGTTTCTAAATTGTCATTGAAAAAATCATTTTATTTTATTTGGTTTCTAAATTATTCCTGAAAAAATCATTTTATTTTATTTTGTTTATAAAGTCTCCCTGAAAAAAAAAAAAAAAAATAGGTGGGAGATTAATATTGCCCTTTCTGCTTGTGTGCCAGTCTTGAATCCTGGGTGTGCCATCTCTCTCTCTCTCTCTCTCAAATTGTGGGCCATAGAAAGCCTATTAATTTTTTTGCTTGATTTGGTTCTAAAATCTACCTGAAAAAATCACTACATCAATCAGTGGGAGAAAAATATTGGCCTCTGGGCTTGTGGGCCACTCCTGACTCCTGTGTGTGCCATCTGTCACTCAGTGGGGCATAGAAAGCCTTTTTTTTTTTTTATTTGTTTTCTAAATTGTCATTGAAAAAATCATTTTATTTTATTTGGTTTCTAAATTATTCCTGAAAAAATCATTTTATTTTATTTTGTTTATAAAGTCTCCCTGAAAAAAAAAAAAAAAATAGGTGGGAGATTAATATTGCCCTTTCTGCTTGTGTGCCAGTCTTGACTCCTGGGTGTGCCATCTCTCTCTCTCTCTCAAATTGTGGGCCATAGAAAGCCTATTAATTTTTTTGCTTGATTTTGGTTCTAAAATCTACCTGAAAAAATCACTACATCAATCAGTGGGAGAAAAATATTGCCCTCTGGGCTTGTGGGCCACTCCTGACTCCTGTGTGTGCCATCTGTCACTCAGTGGGGCATAGAAAGCCTTTTTTTTTTTTTTTTTTTTGGTTTCTAAATTGTCATTGAAAAAATAATTTTATTTTATTTGGTTTCTAAATTATTCCTGAAAAAATCATTTAATTTTATTTTGTTTATAAAGTCTCCCTGAAAAAAAAAAAAAAAAAATTGGGAGATTTATATTGACATTTGTGCTTGAGTGACAGTCCTGCATGTGTGTGGCATCTCTGTGATTTGGTGCCACAGAAAACAGAGTGTGTAACATTGTGCCTGATTTTCCTTGTGGTATCACCAACCTGTAAAGGGATATTGAAATCAAACAGAAGTTATAGCTCACCGTGTAAGTTGTTTGACAGCAACAAATAAAGTTACTTTGGTTAAGTTTATAAAACAATGAGGAAGTCTGGTGCAAGAGGTGGTGGCCGTGGGCGTTCATTGTCAGCTGGTAATGATGGTAGTGGTAGTGGAGCATCAGGTGGTCGTGGGAAAAAAAATATTCCACCTAAGTCTGGAGCTGTGGAGCCAGGTTCGTCGTCTCGCTACACAAGGCCTCGAACGCTCTCTTTTCTGGGAGTAGGAAAACCGCTTTTAAAGCCAGAGCAGCAACAGCAAGTTTTGGCTTACCTTGCAGACTCAGCCTCTAGCTCTTTTGCCTCCTCTTCTGAAACTGGTAAATGTAAAAGCAGCGCATCGTTTGTGGATGTTCACGGTCAGGGACAAGTCGCTTCCTTGTCCTCTTCAGCAAAAACAACAACAAGAGAGAAGGATGCAGCAGGTGACACAACGGGTTACTCCATGGAGCTCTTTACACATACCGTCCCTGGCTTAGAAAGTGAAACAGTTAACAGGCCATGCCCATTACAAGTAGATTCTGACATGGAGTGCACTGATGCACAGCCACAGCCAGACTACTATGCTGGTCCTTTGACTCAGACCACAACATTGCCCTCTCAGGGTACTGATCCACAATCAGACCCTGATGAGACTATGTTGCCCCATCACGAACGCTATACCACCGACCGACACGGTGACACAGACGAAGTTGCACACGAGGTAGAAGAGGAGGTGATAGATGACCCTGTTGTTGACCCCGATTGGCAGCCATTGGGGGAACAGGGTGCAGGCGGCAGTAGTTCTGAAGCGGAGGTGGAGGAGGGGCCGCAGCAGGCATCAACATCGCAACAGGTTCCATCTGCCGGGCCCGTATCTGGCCCAAAACGCGTGGCAAAGCAAAAAACTGTTGGAGGACAGCGTGTCCATCCGGTTAAAGCTCAGTCTGCAATTCCTGAAAAGGGATCCGATGCTAGGAAGAGTGCAGTCTGGCATTTTTTTAAACAACATCCAATTGATCAAAAATGTTCAACTAGCTTAAGCAGAGGTCAGAATCTGAAAAGTCTCAATACAAGTTGCATGCATAGACATTTAACCACCATGCATTTGCAAGCCTGGACTAACTACCAAACATACCTTAAGGTTGTAGCACCCTCGGCCAATGAAGCTAGTCAGCAACGCAACATCCCTTCCGTCACTGTAAGGCCACCATTTTCCGCACCACCGGCAGTATCTGTGCAGGTTTCTTTGCCAGCCCAAAGCAGTCAGGGTCAGGGAATCACCAGTTTTGTAGGAGGAAATACTGCATCTAGGGCACCGGCGGAAACAACACCGTCTCCAACAGTCTCTCAGTCTGCCATGGCCACCGGCACACCCGCTAGTTCCACAATCTCCAGCTCTCCAGTCCAGCTCACCCTATATGAGACTCTGGTTAGAAAAAGGAAGTACTTATCCTCGCATCCGCGTACACAGGGTTTGAACGCCCACATAGCTAGACTAATCTCGTTAGAGATGATGCCCTACCGGTTAGTTGAAAGCGAAGCTTTCAAAGCCCTGATGGAGTACGCTGAACCACGCTACGAGCTACCCAGTCGACACTTTTTTTCCAGAAAAGCCATCCCAACCCTGCACCAGCATGTTAAACAGCGCATCGTCCATGCACTCAGGCAATCTGTGAGTACAAAGGTGCACCTGACTACAGATGCAGGGACCAGTAGGCATGGCCAGGGACGTTACGTGTCCATCACGGCACACTGGGTGAATGTGGTGGATGCAGGGTCCACAGGGGACAGCAATTTCGGGATAGTTGTGCCTAGCCCACGGTCTAGGAAACAGTTGGCTGTAGGCGTTCGCACCCCCTCCTCCTCCTCCTCGTCCTCCTGCAGAAGCGAGAGCTCTTCCACAGACCACAGTCGCCAAACCACTCCATCGTCAGCTGTCACTGTTGCACACCAGTTGTCCCATTATGAGGCAGCTACTGGCAAGCGTCAGCAGGCTGTATGGCTATGAAGTGTTTGGGCGACAACAGACAAACCGCTGAAGTTCTGTCCGAGTTCTTGCCGGAAGAAACGCAGTCGTGGCTGGGCACAGTAGATCTTGAGGCAGGCAAGGTAGTGAGTGATAATGGAAGGAATTTCATGGCTGCCATCTCCCTTTCCCAACTGAAACACATTCCTTGCCTGGCTCACACCTTAAACCTGGTGGTGCAGTGCTTATTGAAAACTTATCCTGGTTTCTCCGACCTGCTCCTCAAAGTGCGTGGACTTTGCTCACATATCCGCCGTTCGCCTGTACACTCCAGCCGTATGCAGACCTATCAGCGGTCTTTGAACCTTCCCCAGCATCGCCTAATCATAGACGTTGCAACAAGGTGGAACTCAACACTGCACATGCTTCAGAGACTGTGCGAACAGAGGCGGGATGTTATGTTTTTGTGGGAGGATACACATACACGGGCAGGCAGTAGGATGGCAGACATGGAGTTGTCGGGTGTGCAGTGGTCGAAGATACAAGACATGTGTCAAGTCCTTCAGTGTTTTGAGGAATGCACACGGCTGGTTAGTGCAGACAACGCCATAATAAGCATGAGCATCCCCCTAATGCGTCTGCTGATGCAAAGTTTGATGCACATAAAGGATCAGGCGTCTGCACCAGAGGAAGAGGAAAGCCTTGATGACAGTCAGCCATTGTCTAGTCAGGGCAGTGTACAGGACGAGGTAGCGGGCGAAGAGGAGGTGGAGGACGAGGAGGATGATGGGGATGAGTATATTTTTAATGAGGAAGCTTTCCCGGGGGGACTCGAAATTGGTGGCGTGGCAAGGCCGGGTTCTGGTTTTTTGAGGGACACAAGTGACGTAGATTTGCCTGCAACTGCACCTCAACCAAGCACAACCGCAGATTTGACAACTGGAACTTTGGCCCACATGGCGGATTATGCCTTGCGTATCCTCAAAAGGGACACACGCATTACTAAAATGATGAACGATGACGATTACTGGTTGGCCTGCCTCCTTGATCCTTGCTATAAAGGCAAATTGCAAAATATTATGCCACATGAGAACTTGGAACTAATATTAGCAACAAAACAATCAACTCTTGTTGACCGTTTGCTTCAGGCATTCCCAGCACACAGCGCCCGTGATCGTTCTCACACGAGCTCCAGGGGGCAGCAGACCAGGAGTGTTAGGGGTGCACACATCAGAAGTGGCGTTGGACAGAGGGGTTTTCTGACCAGATTGTGGAGTGATTTTGCTATGACCGCAGACAGGACAGGTACTGCTGAATCAATTGAAAGTGACAGGAGACAACATTTGTCCATTATGGTAACAAACTTTTTTTCATCCCTTATCGATGTTCTCCCTCAACCGTCATTCCCATTTGATTACTGGGCATCAAAATTAGACACCTGGCCAGAATTGGCTGAATATGCATTGCAGGAGCTTGCTTGCCCGGCAGCTAGTGTCCTATCAGAAAGAGTATTCAGTGCGGCAGGTTCAATATTAACCGAAAAAAGGACTTGTCTGGCTACACAAAATGTTGATGGTCTAACATTCATTAAAATGAACCACAACTGGATTTCGAATTCTTTTGTCCCACCTTGCCCGGGCGACACCTAGCTTTCCTATGAAAAGCTCTTGCCTGTGGACTACTGTGAATGACTTTTCAAATGTCTTAATTTGCAGCAGCTGATTGTCCAGCATACGACATGTTTACACCTCCCTAAATGGCCAAACTCCCCACACGGGGCCGTGGTATCGCGACTTGGCGCAAGCACCCGTGAGAGTGCTGTTTGTCTGAAGAGGTGGGTGTGCCCGCTTTTGGTCGACAGCACTGCCACTGGGTCCCTCATAGTACACTAAACTGTCTCTGGCGGTGGTGGTGCGCACCCAACGTCATACACACTGTTGTAACATGAGAGGCCCTGGGCCTCTACCGCCGTCCACAAGAGAGTTCACCCACCCCCAGGTCAAACATTGCTCTGCCACTTCCACAATTATCTCTCACACTTCCACCAATGTTTAGACTATGCGCTGACATCCTTCCATTCCTGCCACTGACAATACCATTGTGTTGACATGTATAATGGTACTTAACATAGTCAGGGGCAGTGTCCTCTATTTACCAAAGTAAAAACTTTGCGCCAAATTAGTAGGTCAGAAACAACGCAGAGGATCCCACCCCTGTACCTAAAGATTGCACCCTTTAGTGTTTTCGCTGGATTTTAATGTGAGACATTCACATTTATGTATTGTTTTGGACTACTAACTGGCAGACACTCATTACAATCATCCTCCGCTGACCAGGCCACTGCTGGCCGTGTTCACCTGGAACCAATTTAAAATTGCCTACAGCCATATGTTATTATGTTTGGCCTTTGATGCCTGTCTGCGGTCACTCCTTCCACTAGGCCTCCACTGACCACACCACTGCTGCCCGTGTACCCCTGGAACCAATTTAACATTGCCTACAGCCAGCCCAATTTTTTTATGTTAGGCCTTCGAAGCCTGTCTGCGGTCTGTTCTTTCAACTACTACTACACTGACCAGGCCACTGCTGCCCGTGTTCCCCTGGAACCAATTTAAAATTGCCTACAGCCATCTGTTATTATGTTATGCCTTCGATGCCTGTCTGCGGTCACTCCTTCCACTAGGCCTCCACTGACCACACCACTGCTGCCCGTGTACCCCTGGAAGCAATTTAAAATTGCCTACAGCCAGCCCAATTTTTTTATGTTAGGCCTTCGAAGCCTGTCTGCGGTCCGTTCTTTCTACTACTACTACACTGACCAGGCCACTGCTGCCCGTGTTCCCCTGGAACCAATTTAAAATTGCCTACAGCCATCTGTTATTATGTTAGGCCTTCGATGCCTGTCTGCGGTCACTCCTTCCACTAGGCCTCCACTGACCACACCTCTGCTGCCCGTGTACCCCTGGAACCAATTTAAAATTGCCTACAGCCAGCCCAATTTTTTTATGTTAGGCCTTCGAAGCCTGTCTGCGGTCCGTTCTTTCTACTACTACTACACTGACCAGGCCACTGCTGCCCGTGTTCCCCTGGAACCAATTTAAAATTGCCTACAGCCATCTGTTATTATGTTAGGCCTTCGATGCCTGTTTGCGGTCACTCCTTCCACTAGGCCTCCACTGACCACACCACTGCTGCCCGTGTACCCCTGGAACCAATTTAAAATTGCCTACAGCCAGCCCAATTTTTTTATGTTAGGCCTTCGAAGCCTGTCTGCAGTCCGTTCTTTCAACTACTACTACACTGACCAGGCCACTGCTGCCCGTGTTCCCCTGGAACCAATTTAAAATTGCCTACAGCCATCTGTTATTATGTTAGGCCTTCGATGCCTGTTTGCGGTCACTCCTTCCACTAGGCCTCCACTGACCACACCACTGCTGCCCGTGTACCCCTGGAACCAATTTAAAATTGCCTACAGCCAGCCCAATTTTTTTATGTTAGGCCTTCGAAGCCTGTCTGCGGTCCGTTCTTTCTACTACTACTACACTGACCAGGCCACTGCTGCACGTGTTCCCCTGGAACCAATTTAAAATTGCCTACAGCCATCTGTTATTATGTTAGGCCTTCGATGCCTGTCTGCAGTCACTCCTTCCACTAGGCCTCCACTGACCACACCACTGCTGCCCGTGTACCCCTGGAACCAATTTAAAATTGCCTACAGCCAGCCCAATTTTTTTATGTTAGGCCTTCGAAGCCTGTCTGCGGTCCGTTCTTTCAACTACTACTACACTGACCAGGCCACTGCTGCCCGTGTTCCCCTGGAACCATTTTAAAATTGCCTACAGCCATCTGTTATTATGTTAGGCCTTCGATGCCTGTCTGCGGTCACTCCTTCCACTAGGCCTCCACTGACCACACCACTGCTGCCCGTGTACCCCTGGAACCAATTTAAAATTGCCTACAGCCATCTGTTATTATGTTAGGCCTTCGATGCCTGTCTGCGGTCACTCCTTCCACTAGGCCTCCACTGACCACACCACTGCTGCCCGTGTACCCCTGGAACCAATTTAACATTGCCTACAGCCAGCCCAATTTTTTTATGTTAGGCCTTCGAAGCCTGTCTGCGGTCTGTTCTTTCAACTACTACTACACTGACCAGGCCACTGCTGCCCGTGTTCCCCTGGAACCAATTTAAAATTGCCTAAAGCCATCTGTTATTATGTTATGCCTTCGATGCCTGTCTGCGGTCACTCCTTCCACTAGGCCTCCACTGACCACACCACTGCTGCCCGTGTACCCCTGGAAGCAATTTAAAATTGCCTACAGCCAGCCCAATTTTTTTATGTTAGGCCTTCGAAGCCTGTCTGCGGTCCGTTCTTTCTACTACTACTACACTGACCAGGCCACTGCTGCCCGTGTTCCCCTGGAACCAATTTAAAATTGCCTACAGCCATCTGTTATTATGTTAGGCCTTCGATGCCTGTCTGCGGTCACTCCTTCCACTAGGCCTCCACTGACCACACCTCTGCTGCCCGTGTACCCCTGGAACCAATTTAAAATTGCCTACAGCCAGCCCAATTTTTTTATGTTAGGCCTTCGAAGCCTGTCTGCGGTCCGTTCTTTCTACTACTACTACACTGACCAGGCCACTGCTGCCCGTGTTCCCCTGGAACCAATTTAAAATTGCCTACAGCCATCTGTTATTATGTTAGGCCTTCGATGCCTGTTTGCGGTCACTCCTTCCACTAGGCCTCCACTGACCACACCACTGCTGCCCGTGTACCCCTGGAACCAATTTAAAATTGCCTACAGCCAGCCCAATTTTTTTATGTTAGGCCTTCGAAGCCTGTCTGCAGTCCGTTCTTTCAACTACTACTACACTGACCAGGCCACTGCTGCCCGTGTTCCCCTGGAACCAATTTAAAATTGCCTACAGCCATCTGTTATTATGTTAGGCCTTCGATGCCTGTTTGCGGTCACTCCTTCCACTAGGCCTCCACTGACCACACCACTGCTGCCCGTGTACCCCTGGAACCAATTTAAAATTGCCTACAGCCAGCCCAATTTTTTTATGTTAGGCCTTCGAAGCCTGTCTGCGGTCCGTTCTTTCTACTACTACTACACTGACCAGGCCACTGCTGCCCGTGTTCCCCTGGAACCAATTTAAAATTGCCTACAGCCATCTGTTATTATGTTAGGCCTTCGATGCCTGTCTGCAGTCACTCCTTCCACTAGGCCTCCACTGACCACACCACTGCTGCCCGTGTACCCCTGGAACCAATTTAAAATTGCCTACAGTCAGTCCAATTTTTTTATGTTAGGCCTTCGAAGCCTGTCTGCGGTCCGTTCTTTCTACTACTACTACTACACTGACCAGGCCACTGCTGCCCGTGTTCCCCTGGAACCAATTTAAAATTGCCTACAGCCATCTGTTATTATGTTAGGCCTTCGATGCCTGTCTGCGGTCACTCCTTCCACTAGGCCTCCACTGACCACACCACTGCTGCCCGTGTACCCCTGGAACCAATTTAAAATTGCCTACAGCCAGCCCAATTTTTTTATGTTAGGCCTTCGAAGCCTGTCTGCGGTCCGTTCTTTCTACTACTACTACACTGACCAGGCCACTGCTGCCCGTGTTCCCCTGGAACCAATTTAAAATTGCCTACAGCCATCTGTTATTATGTTAGGCCTTCGATGCCTGTTTGCGATCACTCCTTCCACTAGGCCTCCACTGACCACACCACTGCTGCCCGTGTACCCCTGGAACCAATTTAAAATTGCCTACAGCCAGCCCAATTATGTTAGACCTTCGAAGCCTGTCTGCGGTCCGTTCTTTCTACTACTACTACACTGACCAGGCCACTGCTGCCCGTGTTCCCCTGGAACCAATTTAAAATTGCCTACAGCCATCTGTTATTATGTTAGGCCTTCGAAGCCTGTCTGCGGTCCTTCCTTCCAATAGTTCTCCACTGACCAGACCAATGCTGGCCGTGTACCCCTGGAACCCAGCTGAAAGTGCATGGTGCCTCCAAAAAGTTACGTGTCCATTACGGCGCACTGGGTTAATGTGTTGGATGCATGGTCCACAGGGGACAGCCTACAAAGTCTGTCAGCAGTACCTAATTCAAATTTTCCTCCGCTGACCACACCACTGCTGCCCGTGTACCCCTGGAACCAATTTTACAGTGTCTACAGCCTAATTTTGCTATGTTAGGCCTACTACGCCTGTCTGCGGTCCCTCCTTCCAATACTCGTCCACTGACCAGACCACTGCTGCCCGTGGACCCCTGGAACCTATTTTTAATTGCATAGAGCATCCTTTTTTTAATAGTAGGCGTACAAAGTCTGTCTGCGGTCCACTATTGAAATTGTCCTCCACTGCCCAGAGCAATGCTGCCTGTGTACCCCTGTAACTTTTTTAAGCTGAAGTGAGCCACATTTTTGGTTTAAGTCCTACTACCTGTGTCTGTTTGCGCCACTCAATTCAGCTGTGTTCCTTTGAAAAAAGCTGAGCGTCAATAGTCTTGTTTTCAGCCTCTAGGAATTTTAAAACTGCATTGGGGGTACAACTTTGGTAGGGCCTACTAACGGTGTCTGCCTCCCCAAGGTGTGCCCCAGGTTTCATCCACATTGCTTCGGTCTTCCGACTCTCATTTAGTAGTTGTAGAAAACTACACTGCATTAGGCCTACAAATTGGGTATGGGGTGTAGAGAGATGGTGTGTTACAATCCAAGGTGTTCTCCAGGTTTCCTCTCCATTGCTTCGATCTTCATGCTCTCGTTTAGTAGTTGTTGGAAACTACACTGCATTAGGCCTATAAATTGGGTCTGGGGTGTAGAGAGATGGTGTGTTCCACTCCAAGGTGTTCCCCAGGTTTCCTCTCCATTGCTTTGATCTTCATGCTCTCGTTTAGTAGTTGTTGGAAACTACACTGCATTAGGCCTACAAATTGGGTATGGGGTGTAGAGAGATGGTGTGTTCCACTCCAAGGTGTTCCCCAGGTTTCCTCTCCATTGCTTCGATCTTCATGCTCTCGTTTAGTAGTTGTTGGAAACCACACTGCATTAGGCCTACAAATTGGGTATGGGGTGTAGAGAGATGGTGTGTTCCACTCCAAGGTGTTCCCCAGGTTTCCTCGCCAATGCTTCGATCTTCATGCTCTCGTTTAGTAGTTGTTGGAAACTACACTGCATTAGGCCTACAAATTGGGTATGGGGTGTAGAGAGATGGTGTGTTCCATTCCAAGGTGTTCCCCAGGTTTCCTCTCCATTGCTTCGATCTTCATGCTCTCGTTTAGTAGTTGTTGGAAACTCCACTGCATTAGGCCTACAAATTGGGTATGGGGTGTAGAGAGATGATGTGTTCCACTCCAAGGTGTTCCCCAGGTTTCCTCGCCAATGCTTCGATCTTCATGCTCTCATTTAGTAGCTGTTGGAAACTACACTGCATTAGGCCTACAAATTGGGTATGGGGTGTAGAGAGATGGTGTGTTCCACTCCAAGGTGTTCCCCAGGTTTCCTCTCCATTGCTTCGATCTTCATGCTCTCGTTTAGTAGTTGTTGGAAACTACACTGCATTAGGCCTACAAATTGGGTATGGGGTGTAGAGAGATGGTGTGTTCCACTCCAAGGTGTTCCCCATGTTTCCTCGCCAATGCTTCAATCTTCATGCTCTCGTTTAGTAGTTGTTGGAAACTACACTGCATTAGGCCTACAAATTGGGTATGGGGTGTAGAGAGATGGTGTGTTCCACTCCAAGGTGTTCCCCAGGTTTCCTCTCCATTGCTTCGATCTTCATGCTCTCGTTTAGTAGTTGTTGGAAACTACGCTGCATTAGGCCTACAAATTGGGTATGGGGTGTAGAGAGATGGTGTGTTCCACTCCAAGGTGTTCCCCAGGTTTCCTCGCCATTGCTTCGATCTTCATGCTCTCGTTTAGTAGTTGTTGGAAACTACACTGCATTAGGCCTACAAATTGGGTATGGGGTGTAGAGAGATGGTGTGTTACACTCCAAGGTGTTCTCCAGGTTGCCTTTCCTGAGCTTCTATCTTCAGGCTCTTGTTAAATAGTGGTTAAATGGAACAACTGCATTTGGCGTACTAGTTGGTTTGGGGCCTACTAACAGTGTCTGCCGCTCCTGGCTGTTCTCCTCCACTGAACAAAGCTGTGCCGCCTGTTAACTACGGTTGCCAATTTTGAACTGCATTTCGACTACTTACTGATTTGGGCCTACTCTCTGTGTCAGCCTCTCATTCCAGTTGTCCTCCACTGCAATGCCCCCTAGTTAGTCCTGTGTTACCAATTTTGAACTGCATTTAGCCCACTTTATTCTTTGGGCCTATATCTGTGTTTCCTCCTCATCCTGCCCATTGCCCAGCCAGTGATAGATGAGTCTGCTGGTACATTGACCCATAACGCAAAATTCCCTGTGCACGCTACACAGCAAGATTGTGACCCTGCTGAAAGTCACGTTCCTCTTCCCGCATACCATACCACCTTACACGGGGACAAAGAGGAAGGTTCAGATGAAAGTGCAGGTTCCTTCATCAGGTGGGGGGAGGAATACTAGTTGGCGACGTCACTGGCACAGGGCCTCTCATAGTACGCAAAAGTGTTGCTGCCGGTGGGAGGCGCCCCCGCCGTGCAAACACACCGCTGTACTTTGAGGGGCCCTGTGCCAGTGCCAATGCCAACTAGTGGGCCCCCCCCTGCTTGCTCAGGATCACAGCACTTGCAAAGTTGAAATACTTACCTCTCCCTGCTCCACTGCCGTGACGTATTCCAGATTTCCTGGGCCCACTAATTACTTGAACCAGCCCTACCCCCCACAACTTTAGCCAAATGACCCCCAATTTCAAATGCCTTCAAATTATTATAAGCTAAATTACGATTGACAAGCTTCAGTAACAAGAATGGATGTTTTTGCCATTTAAATGGGCAGTGTAGATGTTTTCCTGGCCTCCACTCACTGCCGACTATGCTCCCCCATTGACTTGCATTGGGTTTCGTGTTTCGGGTGATACCCGACTTTTCGCGATAATCGGCCGATTCCACTCGACTCGACTTCTAAGATAGTCGGGTTTCGCAAAACACGGCTCGACTCCAAAAAGGTCAAGGTCGCTCAACCCTAATCTCCACTCCATTCCAATGGGGTTAAAAACAAGAGGCTCCACATGCATTTGTTGTGCCTGTCATACAGCCACGACACATGTAGCTGCGGCGCCGAAAAGTTGATTATCGAGAGCAATCCAGGTATCCGGGTTCCTGATGCAGCTATTCGGGAAGCGCTATAACTATTCGGATAAGGAGTTATCCCTACTTATCACCTATCCTGTGGATAAGTGATAACTCATCTTCATTGGACAACCCTATTAATGCACATATTTTAGCAATGGTGACCATGTATTGTGGATGAAGTAAAAAATACATCCTTTGTATAGAGTCCTGATGGTGCTAACTGAATTATTGCTATTTATTACATAATGGGTGAACTTTTGATGACCTTGTTTATGAAAGAATGAAGGAATCTTAATAGCATAATCTATATATATATATATATATATATATATATATATATATATATATATATATATATATATATATATATTTACATATATATATATATATAAAGCTGAGTGTATGTATGTGTGTGTGTATGTAGGGAATGCGGGACATGGATGAAGAGAGGGGCTGTGGAGGGATGAGAGCGGGACGGCGGGTGAAGAGCAGGGCTGCGGAAGGAGAGAGCATGATGGCGCGTGGAGAGCGGGGCTGTTAAGGGAGAGAGCGGGATGCGGGTGGAGAGCTGGGCTGCTGAGGGAGAGTGCTGGACGGCCAGTGGAGCCAGGTGCTGTGGAGGGAGAGAGCGGGATGGTTGGAGAGTGGGGCTGCTAAGGGAGAGAGCAGGAAGCGGGTGGAGAGCTGGGCTGCTGAGGGAGAAAGTGTTATGGCCAGTGGAGCCAGGTGCTGCGGAAGGAGACAGAGGGATGGTGGATGGAGAGAGGGGCTGTGGAGGGAGAGAGCGGGACTGCGGGTGAAGAGTGGGGCTGCGGAAGGAGAGATCATGATGGCGGATGGAGAGCAAGGCTGTTAAGGGAGAAAGCAGGATGTGGGTGGAGAGCTGGGCTGCTGATGGAGAGAGCGGGACGGCCAGTGGAGCCAGGTGCTGCGGAGGGAGAGAGTGGGATGCTGTTGGAGAGCGGGGCTGCTAAGGGACAGAGCGGGAAGCTGGTGGAGAACTGGGCTCCTGATGGAGAGAGTGTTACGGCCAGTGGAGCCAGGTGCTGCGAAGGGAGAGAGCAGGATGGTGGATGGAGAGCTGGGCTGCTGAGGGAGAGATTGGGATGACCAGTGGAGCCAGGTGCTACGGAGGGAGAGTGCGGAACCGTGGATGGAGAACGGGGCTGCTGAAGGAGAATGCAGGATGGCCGGTGGAGAGCGGGGCTGCGGAAGGAGGGAGCGGGACAGCAGATGGAGAATGAGGCTGTGGAAGGAGAGAGCGTGATGGCAGGTCGAGAGCAGCGCTGTTAAGTGAGAGAGCGGGATGCGGGTGGAGAGCTGGGCTGCTAAGAGAGCGGGACAGCCAGTGGAGCCAGGTGCTGTAGAGGGAGAGAGCGGGACGGTGGATGGTGAGCAGGGCTGCTGAGGGAGAATGCAGGACATCCGGTGGAGAGCGGGGCTTCAGAGGGAGAGAGCGGGATGGCAGTTAGTTACTATGCCTGGGCAATGCCGGGCTCTTCAGCTTGTTACTTATATAAAGGAGAAGATGTAAAGGACCTCGGAATAATGAGAAGTGGACACTGATTGGTTGCCATTGGCAGTTCTGCTTTTCATTTGCACCAGTTTTGGTACATGTTCCCTAATGTGTCTAGCTGAAACAGTTGCAGCATGTCTAATACTATTAATGGCCCATTGGCCATTTTAAGGCACTTTTCATATGCATTTATGATATTGAGAATAAAGTAGCTAGTCAGCATCTAGCAATCCCAGCACTATATTCATATACAGTATATCCTCAGTCAAATACCTCAACACAAGTTGTGATCAAGATGAATCTATTTATATAATATACATTTTTTATCAGATGAGTATCCAGATTAGAATATATACGTATTAAACATAAAAATCAATGAAACTTAAAACTCTCTTTCACATAAACCAGTAGAAAGACATTGTGTTGCTATATCATCCTCCACAAGCTGGAACTACAGTCCCAATCTCAAGTTCTGTAACTATTCTTTTTAGTGTGTGTGGACCTTCCTAGAATTTTACCAGCACTATAAGGGTATTTGCCCACGCTGCGGATTTTCCTGCGGATTTTTCCGCAGCGGATTTGGAAAATCCGCAGTGCAAAATCACTGCGGTTTTCACTGTGGATTTTCTTGCAGTTTATTCTGCGGATTCTTCTGCGGGTTTTCACCAGCACTTTCCTATTGGTGCTGGTTGAAATCCGCTGCGGAATCCGCACAAACAATTGACATGCTGCGGAAAATAATCCGCAGCGTTTCCGCGCGGCTTTTTCCGCAGCATGTGCACAGCGTTTTTTTTTCCCCATAGGTTTACATTGTACTGTAAACTTTGGGAAAACTGCTGCAGATTCGCAGCGGCCAAATCCGCTGCGGATCCGCAGCAAAATCCGCAGCGTGTGCACACAGCCTAAGAGCTGGAACCTTTCTTCCTCACTTCCGCGTAATGCATTGCTAATGCTATTCTCCAATGGCTGGGCTGCCATGAGCTGAAAGCTTGCGTCTCTGTAATGCCTATATGCAGTTTGATAGGTGAGAGATCAGTAACAGAGAGATACTGACTGGGCCCAATACCTGCAATCTGTCTTCCAGTCTTTGAGGCTAGAAAGGTCAGATTTGACAAATGCAAGTTAGACAGAAGGGAGACATCTAGTGGTCAGCAATTCAGAGGGATTTTTAGGTGTAGGATCACCACATTTTGTAACTAAAACTCAGATTGCTGATTGTCTATTCATCACGTTAGATCAGTTTTCCTGATGATTTATGACCAGGATTCTGACATGGGGAGAATACATTTGGCTATACGAGAATACCAACGGGTTAGACTTTTGGTGCCATCTGATTATTATATGATTTTGTATACGGTTTATGTAGGGATAATTAGTATTATAATGCACAGAACAGTATGAGATCTGGCTGTTTGTTCAGAATAATGTGTACCATCCATGGTTAGGCACCCCATTATATACATTATTACAGTATATCAGTTCTTGCCCGGCTTGTTCACGTGTCCCACACTTGTTTTTCTATTTCTGCAGCAATTTCGGCTTTATTTTCACAGCGCTGCTTACTTACAAAAACTACACTCTGGAGATGGCCGAGTTTTATATAGGGAGCACTTATATTAGGAGAAAACATAATCTGCAGATTGATTAAAGGAACGGACTGAATGAACTGCGGAGCAGAAAGGAAGACTTGTGCCATACATATATGCAAAATATAGGAACAGTTACTGTTTTGTTGGGATTGTTAAGTAAAAGCAGCGTGCTACACTGCATCCATTCAGGAACATTAAGTGTTTCCGAAAAAAACCTTTTAACTCCATATGTGCCATAGCTCCAGATAGTTTCTTCAGTCCTCTCTTAGGGCTACTTACTGTACATATCTGGCGGTACGTTATACACCGCACCACAGCAGCAATGAATTGTGGCATGTCAGGCTATGGAGATACTTTGTGTGGAAAGCCTAGCCTTAGCCATGTGGCTGAACAGAGACCTTTATGTCTTCTCCGCAGATACAGGCCTTCTTTTATAAGTCACACTGAAAGGATCTCATTTAGGTAACGTTCACCTGATTAACCCAATCGTAGCAGAAGCACTGATTATTACAACTTACAGACATTTCACGCCTGCTCTTACAAATTCCTGGACTAGTGAATAGTGTATTTGACAGCTGGTCCCATGGGTGTTCTCACCAGCTCAGCTGTTCAGCCCAAAGCTTCAGCACTGGACAGATGAACAGCCACCTCTATTAGTCTACATCTTAAAATGTTACGTGCACGTTATGCTAGACATAATACTGTTTGGCCAATTCATATTGGACCTAATGTCCTGTTAAACAAAACCTTTTCCCTGTTATATGAAAAGTTTACAGAGTTAACTGGAATGTTGTGGCTTTTCAAAAGGACACCTATCTTTCCACTGAGCCTTTCCCCTTATATATACCTCTCTGGTGCCAATCTCCACCCATCCCACCCCTCGTTCAGTCACTTAACTGGGAGGTGTGTAGGTAGGATACCTTGAACACAAATTACCCATTCCATCCTTCTCACTCTGCTTTCTGACTCCTCTCCGGACATCATGAAGACTTCTCTGTGTCTACTTTCCACTTTCCTATTATTCAGCTTCTATAGCTATGTTGCAGTGGAAGCAGTGCCACAGCAGCTCAAAGGTGAGTGTTTTTGGGCTTAGAAATAATACGATTCATATTGAATTTATAAACTCTGACAAAAAGCAGAAATTCATCATTTTCATATTAATGCACTCTTTGGAGAATTTTGATACTCGTTTTTAAGCGATTAAAGGTTGATAATATTGAGCAATCGAAAATACAGTGTAATAGACAAAAGAGAATAAAAAAATAATGCCACCCATATCAAATAGGATATATTTTTCCAGCTATACCCTTTACAATAAGAATTAACTAAAAACTAAAAAAAATAATATCAAACTTATATCAGAGCCTTCCAACCGTGGCTTTTCAACCCTGTCTGCTATAACTAGCCCCCATAAACATTCTGGAAAGTTTCATTTAAGAAATTAATACTGAACTCATTAATATGGTTTCTTTTTATCAATAAAAGTTTAGGCTACAGGAAATTATTGCTTATCATAGATTATTATGAAGGTGATTTTCCAGGAATTATTGAGAAATTAGATTTAGTACAATCAGGGAATGATGAGGGCAGAACTGAAAACTTGTATTCTTCTCTGAATCTAGCTGCCCATGGTTAAAAGTGAAATTAATAATGTATTTACCCATATATTATCACAAAAGTAATGATGATAAAATATTGTGGGAGATTCATCATTTCTTCCTACATATAAGGGCACTGAAGCAACTCCGCTTGCCCATTATGTCTAGTTTTCAGCATGTATTATAGCCATTTATGTCTTCGCAAACTTGTACAGTTGCTACACAAAATAGGCAGCACGGTGGCTCGGTGGCTAGCACTGCAGCGCTGGAGTCCTGGGTTCAAATCCCACCAAGGACAACATCTGCAAAGAGTTTGTATGTTCTCTCCGTGTTTCCGTGGGTTTCCTCCCACATTACAAAGACATACTGATAGGGATTCTAGATTGTGAACCCCATTGGGGACAGCAGTGATAATGTGTACAAACTGTAAAGCGCTGCAGAATATGTTAGCGCTATATAAAGATTATTATTATTATCTTCTGTAATTGCCATAATATTGATCAGGGGTGTCAAACTGCATTCCTCGAGGGCTGCAAACAGGTCATGTTTTCAGGATTTCCTTGTACTGCACAGGTGATAATTTAATCACCTACACAAATAATGAGTTGGTGATTAAATTATCACCTGTGCAGTACAAGGAAATCCTGAAAACATGACCTGTTTGCAGCCCTCCAGGAATGCAGTTTGACACCCCTGATATTGATGGTAGCATGGCAAATAAGTTTAATAATGCATAGGTTTTTGCCATCGTTGACATTTAGATTTATTTAAAAATGTTAGCTCTAAATGAAATATGTCAAGGTGCTGAGACTCGTGTTGAAGTAAGGGAAAACTTTAAGCAATGAACTGCCACAAAAACATTTTTAGATTGGTTCCAGCTCAAACAGGCTGTTAACATTTGCCAGATTTCTAGAACCAGGTGCCAATTACGGAGATCAGGCTGTTCCACGAAAATTCTCCAAAACATAAAAATTAGATTACATTGTTAACATCGTCGCTCTGTCAAAATGCTTATTCCACAAATCTAGCCATCTGTTCTAATGCATCATCCTGAAAATTATGTTACTTATTATCCTTGGAGTGATACAATTAGAAAACTGGGACTTAGCAAAGACAAGAGAGTAAATGCTTGATGGCAGGGTCAATGCAAACTACTAACAACTACACATAAAAAGAGAACGTTGTCACAGTAAATGTGTTGTCTGCTTTTACATCGACTTAGATTGATTTTTTAATTTATTATTTCTTTTCCAAAAAGGTCCCAATTGCAGGACTCATCCCACTGACCTGGTATTCATCATAGACAGTTCCCGTAGCGTACGACCCTCTGAATTTGAACAGGTCAAGGTTTTCTTGTCTCAGGTGGTGGAATCTCTGGATGTTGGTTTAAATACCACAAGAGTGGGTCTCCTGAATTACGCCAGCTCAGTAAAAAATGAGTTCTCCCTTAAAACCCACAAAAGTAAGGCTGCCCTACTTCAAGCAGTCAAAAAGGTCCAACCTCTGTCTACAGGAACAATGACAGGCCTTGCTATCCAATATGCTATCAACCACGCCTTCACTGAGGGAGAAGGAGCAAGGCTCAAATTTACAGGTGTAAAGAAGGTGAGAAGTATAGATATAAAGCATGCTAATAGTTATCAATATAGAATCAATCATAGACTGCATGAGAAATGTTGATGATGCTGTCAAATTACAAATGCTTGCAAGCTCCTATTTTCAAGGGAGCCAGTCGACAAAATAATGCCGCCTTGACCATGGGTTGTTTGGTTTAGTGTGATCAGCATATGTGCAACAATCAGGGAAAAGTTGCTGCCTGTGGACCCATCTTATAGTGAGAGGTTTGTCAATTATTATAGGTCAGACAGGGAACTCTGGAGGGGAAACACTTTGCAGACACTCCTATATATACACTTCATGTAACTCCGTAGTGGAGTTTAACATAACTCATTGTGATTTGGGACCTATCATTATATCGGACTGCCTGTGGTTAAGGTAGCATGATCTTAGTGACAGTCCTTTTTAAATATACTAAAATAAAGGTATTGAAAGATTTTTGAGGGCTCCTTAAGAGCATTTCATGCCTCATCGTAACATTTCCAGTCGATTGAATAAGCATGCAGTCAGCCATAGGACACTAAAGCACTCACTAGTTGGATTACCTTCCAGGCTGAAATGAATCACCTCTTTCTCCCCTAACTCCTGCCAAATCTTGATTACTACTAATACTAGAAGTCTGACATTATTCGAATGACTGCTGCAAATGTTTTGATGTAGTAATGCCAAACATCAAAAATCGTTCCCATGCACCTTTATGCCATTTGTACATTCCCGAGCCAGGTAGTAAAATGTCTTGTATGCGTCTTGTATTTCCTTACGATTGATATCTCCCTACCTGTAGAACAGTCAGTTGAGGAATGTGGCTTTGATAAAGCTAAACAGAGACTTGTCAGAGGTGTTATAAGCCAGAGCTGTGAAGGGATGGTACTGGGCCCCTCTTGAGGTGTAGTGTAACTGGATTTGGGAACACACAAACCTTTGTCATGCAAGAGCTGTCATTGATGCATAATAGTTAGAATAAATGTCATCAATGCATCTAAATGTTACCAGAAAGTGTAAGGTCAGAACACATCATACTGAATGTAATGAAATCACATAGATTTATTCACTGTACTTGCGTTTTAACTATTTTCAGGTAGCCATTATAGTAACTGATGGTCGGCCTCAGGACGGTGTAAAGGACATTTCTGCTAGGGCTCGAGAAAGTGGGTTGGAGCTATTTGCCATCGGAGTTGGTCGTGTTGATATGACCACCCTGCGTCAGATTGCAAGTGAGCCCCTGGATGAACATGTGGACTATGTGGAAAGCTACAGTGTGATCGAGAAACTCAGCAAGAAATTTCAGGAAGCATTCTGTGGTAGGTCATACTTGGCTATTTTTTAACAAAATAATTATTATTTGTTAGCTATAGTAATTAATAAAAGATGACTAATTTTAATGTACAATTTCTAAATTAATTGCTTTTAGCTTACTGTTTTAAGTCAGTCAAGAGGCTCCCTAATTGCTGTCCTGGTCATGTGTTGATCACTCAGGTACAGGGACAGACACTGACAGCTTGGGTCCCTTGTGTAAGAAATGTATCCCGGTTCCCCTCCTTTAATGGTGACAAAGCTATATATATATATATATATATTTATTTAACCCAACACACATATAGATCTTACATAGTCTCCTTTATTGCGTATATTACCGTCCTTTATTTCACAGTGACCTCTTTTTATGTACAGCTCTGTCCCTTACGTATCGGATTATATAGCTCCCTGTTTTTTATTACATAGCGTCCTCTCTTGTTAGATATATAATGTAATGACTGATGATGGAGCATGGGAAACCTTCTTTTCTAATGGCGGAGCTGATGAACTGGTCTTCTTGTCATTGGCTGATCCATCAGCAGTCATTTTATATTCTAACAATAGAAAGGACTATACAATAAAAGAGGACACTGTGAATAACAAAGAATAACACGAATACGCTATGTAAGTGACAGCGCTATATATAATACATAATACTATGCGATAATGGGCTAACACTGCACATAACAGAGGAAGCTATAGAATAAGGGACGGCCCCATATACTGTATAACTAGAGAGAATGGTATGTAATAAGGGATGATGTTATACATAATAAAAGAGGAAACTATGTAACTAAGGATATAAATATACATAATAAGTGAGAACACTGTATACTAAGGCACTGTGCTATACATAATAAGACTATATTCCTTTATCAGTGTGCAGTGTTGGTGTGCTGCCCGCTTTTATAGACGCATTGAGCATGTCCTATTCTGATCCTCAAAATCGGACCAAAACAAAAAGTTCCCTGAACTTCACTGATCGCATTCTCAGGTCAGTGATTTTCACAGATGTGCGAATGGATCTATAAAACTCTTCAAGTCTGTGTCCGACTGTCCGATAAAAAAATCTGGCGGCACACTGACATACCACACAAATGTGAGAATGTGGCCCAAAAGATTTTACAGATATCATCACTCCAAGTCATGCAGTGCAGATACATAATGATATTTACATCAAGGTACTTACCGCTGATAATTTATCTAATTAGATACGTTTTCTGCTTTTTCTTATTCATCTGGTCAGACCTTCATGTCAACATCTCCCAGCCATGACTCGTCTTGTCATGATGATCATCGCAGCCCTAAAAATAACAATGACACATAAATTGCATATATACATGTCTCACTCGCACTGCACCCCTGAATACAGATATGTACCCCACCATTAACATGCTATGAGCCACGCAATTATCAAAATGTATAGTGATAAGTAGCACTGTGCCCCCCATTAACTATAATCTCCACCACCCAATAAATATAAACTATTGGGTCTCTGTGACTCTCCCCAATTAACTGTAAGACTATGTGCACATGCTACCTTTTTGTTACACAAAATATGCAATATTTTACTGTACAAGCAACAGAGGGGTATCGGGGGGGTACAGCCAGTGCATGTGCCCAGGGTGCAGCCGGCACAAGGGGGGCGCAGTCGGGCTGCCTAATGCAGCAGTCTGAAGTGTCTTCTCAGCTGCATTCTGCCACCCCCCAGACCGGGAGACAGCAGTTCTCTGAGCCAGCTGACAAGCTGTCAGCCAGCACAGAGAAACTGCAGCCCGATGGCTCCCAAGGATCAATTATACTTTTGTCTTACAGATGTGAGTACAATTGAAGCTGTGACCACTGGGTCAGAGCGACACCAGCAGCGTGATCATGTCATGTGATCCCGCTGCTGGCACCACTAGCCGATGCTGCAGAGACACAGATGGGTGGTAAGTGCTCCACTGGAGTTGAAGACACCAAAGATTAAGTGCATGGGAGGGAGATTTGCAGTATGGATAGGGGTGTTTAATGTGTGGGAGGAGATTTGGAGTGGGGATGGCGGTGTTTAATGTGTGGGAGGAGATTTGGAGTGGGGATGGCGGTGTTTAATGTGTGTGGGGAGATTTGGAGTGGGGATGGTGGTGTTTAATGTGTGGGAGGAGATTTGGAGTGGGGATGGCGGTGTTTAATGTGTGTGGGGAGATTTGGAGTGGGAATGGGGGTGTTTAATGTGTGGGGGAGATTTGCAGTATGGATAGGGGTGTTTAATGTGTGGGAGGAGATTTGGAGTGGGGATGGGGGTGTTTAATGTTTGAGGGAAGATATGGAGGGGGATGGGGGTGTTTAATGTGTGTGGGGAGATTTGGAATGGGCATGGGGGTGTTTAATGTGTGAGGGAAGATATGGAGGGGGATGGGGGTGTTTAATGTGTGTGGGGAGATTTGGTGTCAGGATGGGGGTGTTTAATGTGTGTGGGGAGATTTGGAGTGGGGATGGGGGTGTTTAATGTGTGGGGAGCTTTGTTGTGGGGATAGGGGTGTTTAATGTGTAGGGGTAGATTTGGAATGGGGATGGGGGTGTTTAATGTGTGAGGGAAGATATGGAGGGGGATGGGGGTGTTTAATGTGTGTGGGGACATTTGGAATGGGGATGGGGTGTTTAATGTGTGTGGGGAGATTTGGAGTGGGGATGGGGGTGTTTAATGTGTGTGGAGACATTTTGAGTGGGGATGGGGGTGTTTAATGTGTGTGGGGAGATTTGGAGTGGGGATGGGGGTGTTTATTGTGTGGGGAGCTTTGCTGTGGTAATGGGGGTGTTTAATGTGTAGGGGTAAATTTGGTGTCAGGATGGGGGTGTTTAATGTGTGGGGGAGATTTGGAGTGGGGATGGGAGTGTTAATGTGTGGGGAGATTTGAAGTGGGGATGGCGGTGTTTAATGTGATGGGGTAGATTTGGTGTCAGGATGGGGGTGTTTAATGTGTGAGGGAAGATATGAAGTGGGGATGGGGGTACTTAATGTGTGGGAGAGATTTGGAGTGGGGATGGGGGATTTAATGTGTGGGGGGAGATTTGAGGACACAAAATGAGGCGCAAAGTTGGGAGATCCAGGGCATGTATGAGGAAACAGTATGGGGCAAATGTGAGGAAACAGTATGGGGGGCATGTACGAGGAAACAGTATGGGGGAATGGGGGACATGTATGAGGAAACAGTGTGGAAGATGGGTGCAGACAGTGTGGGGAGAGAATGGGGGAATGTATGCAGACACAGCATGAGTAGCAATGGGAATAATATATGTGGAAAGAGTATGGGGAGTGAGGGTGATGGGATATGTGCAGCCAGGGGTATGTGTGAGCAGGCAGTATAGAGAGTGAGGGGGTAAATATAGGAAGAGACAGTATGTATGGTGAATAGGGGGGATGTGAAAGAAGACAGTATGAGGAGGAAGGGTAATAGTGTGTGGAGATAGTATGGGGCAGAAAAGTGAGTGGGCATAGAATGGAGACGGAGTAGTAGGGGTGTAGCCTGGGGGCCTGTGTAAGGGTACAGCAAGAAGGGGACAGTATACCAAGGAGGGGGAGTGTAATGAAAGTGTACAGTATGAAGACTGGGCCCTATAAGGGGAGGTCAGTGTGAAGAGCATGTACCATAAGAGGGACAGTGTGGGGGTCATATTTTGTGCAGGGAATATAGTGAGAGTCAATTATTTATTCAGGGGCTCAGCATAGAGCAGATATTTTTTATTCAGTAGCATTATAATGACACTGCTATCTTTAAGGGCATTGTGTAGGGATGTGCTGCAGAAGATGGGAGAAGATGGAAGTCTGCAGAAATGGATGTGGATGAGAAAACTCATCATGGGGTCTGGACAAGATGAAGAAAAGAAGCAGAACGACTCCAGAAACAACATCATCTACAAGGTACCTGGATGTAAATGTTATCTGTGATACTAACTAATTCTCATGTTTTTATTTATGTTAGGAGCATTAAAGGGAATGTCCAGGTTTGTAATGAGTCTGCAGTCATTCTTTGTGACTGCAGACTTCTGAATTTTCACAGTGCGCAATACACACTGTCAAGATTCTCTCGTGCTGGCAATTTACATACATGCAGTCATGCACTGACTAGACATGTGTGCCCTCACTCAATGAAAATGAACAGAGTGAGGATGGGCACGTCTATTCGGAATGTGACCAGAAGTATGCAAATCGCATACTTGTGTTGACATGACTGTCCACCGGCAAGGGAGAATCCTAAAAGTGTGAAGTTTATTCTTTGTGACAATTCAGAAGCTGCGATGTCAGGATTCAGCTCTGTAGGTTCCAGTAGTCATCACATGGACACTTCACTCATATGTGATTTTCATACTTCTGGTACTGTGACAATGAGATTCTCTTCCTGCTTCTCTCAGTTTTTCACTGAACATTGAGAGCATTAGGGAGAGGAGCACATCGTAACTTGACTAAGTGTGCAAATTGCATATGTGCTTGGAGGTGGCGCAAAACTGAATTCTTGCCCTGGGTGCAAGCAAACCTAGGTACACCTCTGACAAGCAAAGTGATTGAGCAAGACTCGTTAAAGGGTTGATTGTGACTTGTAGGATTGCTACTTCCAACAAGTAGCAGCATAGAGTTCAAGTCCTCTTCCTCTCTGAAGAAGCGATTTGCATTCAAAAATTCCCAGAGGAGCATTGCACAGGGAATAATCCTCTTTACCTTGACAAGCCAGAGCTGGTATGTCACTCTCCACAAGGAGAAACTTTACCCTTGAGATCCTTGCAGATTTGCAGCAGATTAAAATCTTCATAATGTCAATTCTTGTGCATATTTCACCCATACTAATGAGTGGGAGAAAATACGCAACAAAAGCATGTAAAAAAACATGGCAAAAAATGTATTTTACATAGCGTTCTTCCTGCCAGGACATGAAGCTGAATTTTCTCCTGCAAATTCTGAATGTGTGCACATAGCCTTAGTCCCTGTCCTGTGTCCCCCCATTCATTATAAGTTCTTGATAACATGATAATGAATTTGGAGGTGGGAGAAGACATTATCAGATAATAAGCATCCTCCACCAGCTCACAGTTCATTACAACTCCCTGACAGCATCTAATCCCACCTTTCAATTCATTATTAATAGTGATGGGCGAGCACTAAAATGCTCGGGTGCTCGTTGCTCGGGTCGAGCAAATTGGAATACTCGGGTACTCGGCCAGAACCACGAGCCCAATGTAAATCTATGGGAGACCCGAGTATTTTTACCGCGATCCCCCAGGGGGTCCTTTTAAGGTCTAAAAACGTCTGAAAATTATGGAAACACTGCTCAAATGACACAGGGACATAATGGGGATCGCCCCTGGAAGCATTACTGGTTCACAGCTTTAATCAATTTTTTCCGAGATTCATGCCATTTTTCCCGGTGCCACAAAAAACACATGAAAACTAAACCAAAAAGGGTTTTGCTTGGAAATATGTCAAGGTTCATCCTGTGCATGTTATTGACTTGCCTGCAAGGCCAAATATTTACCCCAGACGAAAATTTCCTCCCCCACTTAGGCTTAGTTCACACGCAGCATTTTTGAAGCGTTTTTCAACTTTAACATTGCTTTCAACCACTACAAATGCATTCACTGGGAAATGTCATTGTAACATTTATCACCCCTAGCAGGCCATGTGGTGTGTGACACATAAGCAGACCCATCTTGTTTCATTTATGAAGGAGGGACTCTTAAAGTCACAGAGCCTATTTTTACTGGTGCATCAGGCGGCATTAATCTTCTTAAAGGGCCATTATGAAACAATGGGTCTTCTAAGCTGTTGTAGCCTAGGCTGTGAGTGGAGGGCTGCCAAGAATTATGACGCACCACAATACCCCTTTCATAAGATGTCCTGGAGGGCCTCCTGAAAAAATATTGCATTGAATGCAAGGCCTGCCCTGCTACCAATTCATATGCACCCCCTTACACCTTGGAACCCACATACTGTATGAGCCCATGAAAATCCACTTCACAATATGCATTTTGTACTCCCATACTCCTTGGTTTTACACATTGGCGGCAATGCCAGCCCTGCTGCATAGTTATTTGCACCCCATTAGGCCTTGCACCCCACATAGTGGATGGGCCCATGAAAATCCACTTCAGAATATGCATTTTGTACTCCCGTACTCCCTTGCTTTACACATTGGCAGGAAGGCCAGCCCTGCTGCATAGTCATATGCACCCCATTAGGGCTTGGATCCCACATAGTGGATGAGCCCATGGAAATCGACTTTACAATATGCATTTTGTACTCCTCTACTCCTTGGTTTTACACATTGGCAGCAAGGCCAGCCCTGCTGCATAGTCAGTCATATGCACCACATTAGGCCTTGGAACCCACATAGTGGATGTGCCCATGAAAATCCACTTTACAATATGCATTTTGTACTCCCCTACTCCTTGGTTTTACACATTGCCAGCAAGGCCAGCCCTGCTGCATAGTCAGTCATATGCACCCCATTAGGCCTTGGAACCCACACAGTGTATGGGCCCATGAAAATCCACTTCACAATATGCATTTTGTACTCCCGTACTCCTTGGTTTTACACATTGCCAGCAAGGCCAGCCCTGCTGCCTAGTCATATGCACCCCCTTAGGCCTTGGAACCCACATAGTGGATGTGCCCTTGAAAATCCACTTCACAATATGTATTTTGTACTCCCGTACTCCTTGGTTTTACACATCGCCAGCAAGGCGAGCCCTGCTGCATAGTCAGTCATATCTGCCCCATTACGCCATGGAACCCACATACTGGATGGGTCCAGGAAAATTCACTCGTATTTTGTAAAGTATGATGGTTCCCACTTTGCAGAATTATTTACAGGAGAATTTGGCAATTGTGTTTGCCATGTTTTTAACACTAAGGTTCAGATACGGCTTTAAAAAAGTCTAATCCTTGAAACACAAAGCAATTTCATTGCAAACTACAAAATTCAAGGAATATTAACATTGAATAGTGTGAGTGCATGCATTTTTGTATATGTTAACAATAACATACAAAGGTTAATAAGTACATATAAGGATAACATAAATATACTGATTACGTATATATGAAGATTAGCTTCTAACAGTCTACTTAGATCATCACCAAGAGGCTTTTAAATATCATCCGTCTCGAATATCTGAAAAGCAACACCAAGACAGAGAACCCCACAAGGATTTAGATCAAACCACCACAGGCTGAGTTTCAGTAAACCTTAATGTTTTCCAATGACAAACAGCAAACATATAGAGTCTTCGAACTGTTTGTGAAGTGAGTAAACAAACATGTATCAATATTGTGTCACTATGAGCATTGTGTGTCACATCTGTAAATGTTTTACAAGACATGCAGCTATGTGATTGTATGAATGCATTAGGTGTACAGTATTTCAATCTTGTTTACAAATCGCCAGTTGTATATTCGCCATTTGTACATGTCAGGCAATAAAGTGAGTGCCATCAGAGTCCCTTTGGCCAACATGCACCGTACAGAGCACATTCACGCTGGTGATCTACTGGGAGGTACAGGACAGATTGCAGACGACCGAGTTAAGAAGCAGGCCCAATGTAATGTCATGCCCAATTCCCCAATGTGTTGTCCTTTTTTAAAAAAATAAAAGAGTGCCATCACAGTACCCTTGGCCAAAATGCACCGTACAGACCACATTCACCCTGGTGATATAGTGGTTCTGGATGAGAAGAATGAGGATAAGGAGAATAAGAACAAACAGACCCAATCTGGAAGCGTATACCCATGTGTGGTTGTGAGGAGGTGCATGAGAATACACCTCCCCAAAAGAGAGAATGTATTTGAGGTTATGTTTCGCTGTTTTCACTTGGTGGTGTACAGAAGTCTTTCCCAATTCAGGCATGTTCATTTTTTAAGAGTCAGCCTGCCAGCATTTTCAGTTAACAGGCGGATGTGCTTATCTTGTTTAATTCCACCAGCGGTACTAAAAATCCACTCTGACAGAACACTAGCAGAAGGGGAGGTCAGGACCTCCAAGGCGTAGAGAGCCAGTTCATGCCACATGTCCAGCTTGGATACCCAATAATTAAAAGGCACAGAGGAATCATGACGGATGTTTGTACGATCTGAAAGGTGCTTCCTCACCATCTTCCCAAACATTGCACATCTTGTGACTGCACCTCTGCCTCTGTGCCACCAAGATGGGAGGGTCTGAGAAAACTGTCCCAAAACTTGGCCATTGTTCTCCTGCCTAAGCTGGATTGTACTTCTGTCTCTCTCACTTGGTGTCCTTGGTTGTACAACAAACTGATGTCTGCAGCCAGCGTTCTCATGTGGGAATTTTCTAAGTAATTACGCTACAAGGGCCCTGTGGTGCTGAAAGTTCTCCTTGTAGCATGGGTCTAGAAGTGTCACCAACCAGTAATGAGTGTCACCCAAAATTTTCATAATCCGAGGGTCACGTGAAATCCAGCGCAACATAAAGTCAGCCATGTGTGCCAGACTGCTAACAGGCAAGACTTCCATGTCTTCACCAACAGGATGACTGACGATGTTGTCCTCCTCCTCCTCATCCTCTTCCTCCTGTCCACAGGCCATCCCCGCTGAACAGAAGCTAATACAGATCTGTTTCTAGTACCATCTATAGTGCATGAAAGTAGCTCCTGTTCTTCCTCCTCCTCCTCATTTCCTACTCATCCACGTTGAGAAGACATGAAGCTGTTCTGAGTCTAATCCCCCTGTATGTTTCCTTGCTCCATGTCCTCATGCTCCACCTGCAATACATCCTCTTTGATTGTGAGCAGAGAGTTTTTCAGAATGCTGAGAAGCGGGATGGTGATGCTAATTATGGCGTCATCGCAGCTCACTATCTTGGTGCAGTCCTCAAAGTTTTGGAGGATGTTACATATGTCTGACATCCATGTCCACTCCTGAGGTCTTATGTGTGGAGTCTGACCTGAAATTCGATGGACTTGTTGATGCTGGTAGTCAACACCGGCCTTCTTCCGCTCACAAATCCTTTCCAACATATGCAGCATAGAATTCCAGCGCGTAGGGATATCACACAGCAGTTGGTGAGCTGGAAGCTGAAAACGCTGCTGAAGCACGGCAAGGGCGGCTGAAGTTGTAGCTGACTTTCTAAAATGGGCAGACGGTGTACTTTCACTAGCAGATCCGGCAGCTCCTGGTAGCTTTTCAGAAAGCGTTGAACCACGAAGTTAAGCACATGGGCCAAGCATGCTCGCTGCTCGCCGAGTACGCCGAGCATAGCGATACTCCAGTTAGTAATGAGTAGTGGCGAGCACGTTCGCTCATCACTAATTATTAAGTGTCCTATGCACCTTATCTTCTCCTTTCCTACTCCCCAATGAATTTTAAGTCCCTGATAATGTCATAATAAATTGTGGGATGGGGATAATGCTATCAGGGACTTAAAACCCTCCTCCACACTCAATTCATTTTCCATATGTAACTTCCTCACCCTGTTTGTAAGTCCATTATAAGTCCCCCTTACTCCCATCCACTCCTTATTGTCCTCTCCTCTACCCCCTCATTTTTCCCCATATGCCTCATTGTCATCTCCCCACCCCATCATTGTCCTATTCCCCACATCCATTAATGTCCAATCCTCACTCCCATCATTGCCCTTTCATTCACATGCCATCAATGTCATCTACCCCACCCCCTTCATTGTCCTCTCCCCCACATCCCATTACTGTATTCTACTCCACCCCATCATTGTCCTCTCCAAACCCCATCATTGTCCTCTCCAAACCACATAATTGTCTTCTCCCTCATCCATCATTGTTCTGCCATACCCCCATCGTTGTTTGCTCCCCACTCCCATCATTGTCTTCTCCCACATCCATCATTACTCTCCTCCACCCCATCATTGTCCTCTCCCCACTCCAATCATTGTTCTCCCCAAGCCTCATCATTGTTCTCCACCTACTCTCATCATTGTTCTTCCCTAAATCCATCACTGTTGTACTCCACCATCACTCTTTGTCCTCTCCCCAGTGTATTGGAAGAATATTGGAGACATAATTTCATGTCATTCATTTGTATTTTATTTGGCATAGGACTATAAAACCTGGTTCTTTTGTGCAGCTGTAAAGGTACCTTCACACTAAGCGACGCTGCAGCGATACCGACAATGATCCAGATCGCTGCAGCGCCGCTGTTTGGTTGCTGGAGAGCTGTCACACAGACAGCTCTCCAGCGACCAACGATGCCGGTAACCAGGGTAAACATCGGGTTACTAAGCGCAGGGCCGCGCTTAGTAACCCGATGTTTACCCTGGATACCATCCTAAAAGTAAAAAAAACAAACGCTACATACTTACCTACCGCTGTCTGTCCCCGGCGCTCTGCTTCTCTGTACTGGCTGTGAGCTGTGACGTCACCGCTCTGCTTTCCGGCCGCTGTGCTCACAGTGAGTGCAGGAAAGCACAGCGCCGGGGACAGACAGCGGATGGTAAGTATGAAGCGTTTGTTTTTTTACTTTTAGGATGGTAACCAGGGTAAACATCGGGTTACTAAGCGCGGCCCTGCGCTTAGTAACCTGATGTTTACCCTGGTTACCAGCGAAGACATCGCTGAATCGGTGTCGACACGCCGATTCAGCGATGTCAGCGGGAGAGCCAGCGACCAAAGAAAGTGCTGGCCCTCTAGCCCCGACCAACGACATCACAGCAGGATTCTGATCGCTGCTGGGTGTCAAACTGAACGATATCGCTAGCGAGGACGCTGCAACGTCACGGATCGCTAGCGATATCGTTTAGTTTGAAGGTACCTTAACAGGGCACCTAGCTCAGCAGGGGACTCAGCCTTCTCAGCTTCAGAGAAGAAATTCACACCCCCACCAGCTAGCTAGTATCAAGCTCCTACAGGAAGACCCCTTGTAAATACCATGCAGTCTATCTGATTTGAAGAGTCAGTTATCCACAGGGTGGGTACATTCGTAGACTGGCTAGCAGAAGCCAGGTAGCAATGCTGTGTTTGGTCTCAGCTCATAACAGGGGCCCGAGTCGGATCTGATGGTGCCAAAAACCACCTCCCTATGACTATCCATTAAGGAGTTATGACTCACATTAGGTTTTGGAGTCTTAAGCTGCTAGAGGGGATTTAGTTTCAGCCCATAGGGCAGGAGGAGAGTAACCCAAAGAGGATGAAAGCTAGTGTAAAGCCATGTGATCTCTTTCTGTTATGCTTCTTGTTCACTTCAAATGTGGTAGGCAAGTCGAGTAACGTGTTGTGAATGAACTAGGAACCAACTGGCAGCCCATTCCCCCTGCGGCCTAGCACACACATGGTCGAACATCAAACTGGTACTTGACATGATCCATCTGCTTATATTTTTGTCCTATTTGTATTTGCATTTCTGACCATTGTATATGTATAAAAACTGTGTGTATATATAGTGTATTGTCTAGTTTGCCCTTAAGGCAATTAAATATTTAACTTAACTTTCAAGTTGTTCTTTTATCTCGATCCATGAATTGACACATCCATATTATCAGTTTAACTTTCCATACTACCATGGCTGTTTTATGTTATAATCCCGTTAACAGACTGGGTTTATATCCAACGAGGAACTGGTGGCAGTCCTACCGGGCACTGGGCAGGAAACTGAGGATGTATTCCTGCAACTCTGCTGCTATTCTCTCCTGTAAGCAGTGGAGCTGTAGGATTGCTCCCTGCCCAGCACACTGCATGTGATTAGGGCCTTATGAGCATGGGCCCTATGGAGCCTTGGGCTCTGAGAAACAGGACAAATTGCCCTCATTACATTATTAGATGACCTGCAAGGTCTCCCCTCCACCTGAAAGCCCCTGTGCAGTTGCACCTGCTTTATGTCCACCCCTACCCGGGTACAAGACACAACAGTTATGTACAAGGCTGTAACGAGTTGCGCACCTATATGGATAGGTGTTTATCCGCAGTGAACAATCTTCGTGAATAACAGCAAGCAGAGAAATCTGTAAAGAATTGGCACTACTCATACACATAATCATTTTTATATAAGTAGCATTGGGGTGTAAAGCTCTTACATTCCCTCAGCTCCTCAGACTTTTCTCTGCCAAATGCCGTCCTCCACTAGATGATTGACAGCACTTCTGCATGAAGACACTTATAACTAACTTTTATTCAACTAGTGGAAGGTGATGCTCAGCAGAGACTACTATGGGGGGTCGAGACAATAGAAGAGCATCACACCCCAATGCAATGCCAGCCTCATTAGCAATTCACTTCTAAAGCTATTTCTCAACATGGGAACAATGCTGTGAGGATATAAAGATATAAATTAAATTCTATTTTCAACACGTACATGCACATGTATTGTTTGGTGTGTCGAGGGATTACTGACAGATTTTCTTTAATAAATTGTCATTTTTAACAGAACAGAAAAGGGTAGCTTGCATCATATTTGTGTTCTCCTGTAGCTTGTTTAATTATAACATTTGACAAAACATAAACAATACTGTTTAACAGAATGCAAAAAGCTTAAAAGCTGAGTTAAAAAAAACACAATTAAAGAGTCATAAAATATAAATGTTTCTATTTCCATGATAATCCTTTTAGCACAGTCTCACAAGAGTAGCACACCCCATATACCCCGTTTAGATGTATGGATATGACAGAAGTGCCACCTCTTTCTCATGGAGCTACATCTTAGAAGGGAAAGTCATTAGATTCATGATGTCCGAACCACGGACAGCACGAATCAGAACCTGGCTGTGTGATTGCAAACAGGTATGTCAACTTGATTGACAGGTCTCTTCCATGTGTTCATAGAGGACCAGTTAATCAAGTTTAGAGGTGAGGGGAGACATTGGACAGTGGCTGCACCAGGCTAGTCAGGTAGTCCCCTATACTCCCCGGCTGCCTTTTTAAAGTGTTTTCTCTGAAATAGTGCAGTGCTTCAGACAAAGACATACCTGGTTGCAATCACAAATGGAGGTTCTGATTCATGCTGTCTTTGGTTGGTGCAGCATGAAGCTAATGGTTCACTTTAATACCACAAGCAAGGGGAAGTGATACTTTCAATTTTCTTCATGACTGCTGCTTGCTAGTAATACTCTGCAGCCTAGCATCTCATACAGAAGTGAAATAACAGCTTGTCTGAGAGTAACCTTGGAGTTTCCCCTTCACTCTCTGATATTGTGCGGTCTGCATAATGTTTTGTTGACTCATGGTTGTGCTGACAGGGCAGCAATCTGCCCTCTTCCCAGGGGAAAAAGATTCCGCCCTTACAGTCACCTCTAAGGCCAGCCATAACTATACATATATATGGAATATACATAGAGTTACATACATTCTTACATACATAGAGTAACTAAGAATGTACTAATACATTTTTTTTACAATTCTTTTACCCAGAAATGGCTGATCTCTGCTCCACTGGAGATCACGACTGTCAGCAAATTTGTGTTAGCACCCCAGGGTCCTACACCTGTGCCTGCAGGGAAGGATATACATTAAATGATGATGGAAAGACCTGCAATGGTATGACTTGAAGAAAACATGTGATACAGAATGGTTTTGCTCTTTAAGCGTATATAATCATCATATGTATTTTTTTGCTATTATTACAGCCTGCGGTGCCTCCGCCATTGACCTGGTGTTCCTAATTGATGGCTCTAAAAGTGTTCGTCCAGAGAACTTTGAGCTTGTCAAGCAATTCATTAATCAAATTGTAGAGTCTGTGGATGTAGGGGACAGAAAGGCACATGTAGGTCTCGTCCAGTACTCCAGTGCTGTAAGGCAGGAGTTCCCCCTGGGTAGATATAACACCAAGAAGGACATTAAAACTGCTGTGAAAAAGATGGCTTACATGGAGAAAGGAACCATGACTGGTCAAGCCCTCACATATTTGATTGACAACACCTTTACCATCTCCAATGGAGGAAGACCAGGAGTATCTAAAGTTGGCATTGTCTTTACTGATGGTCGTTCCCAGGATTACATCAATGATGCTGCCCTGAAGGCTAAGGAACTAGGTAAGGCAAAATTAGCACCTGCAATTATTTATTAAATATCTTAAACTAGATGACCAAGCAAGGTCAGTGGGAAAAGTGGTCCGCCACTGTGTATTTAGTAAATCTCCTTATAGTCTTTATAGTCTTTTTTATTTTCTTTTATCCAGTCTGGACAAGTTATCAGGCAATCACAGATTGATGTCTATCTACATATCAACTCCCTTGATTTATCATTAGGCCTTTGTGTGAGTCTGTGCTCACACAATCTCCTATTCCTAAACATTACATTTAATTAAAGTTGTACATCTCATACAGGTTACAAGATGTATGCAGTTGGTGTTGGCAATGCTGTGGAGGACGAGTTACGAATGATTGCCTCTGAACCTGTCAATGAGCACTATTTTTACACAGCTGACTTCAAAGCCATGAAAGAGATTGGCAAAAAACTTCAGATGAAGATCTGTGTTGGTAAGTGCTAGGCAGTTTTACTTTAGCTGGTACTAAGGCTAATGCATAAATAACAATACCATTTCTTTTCTTAAAATATCAGAAGAAAACCCCTGTGAATGTGAAGCCATTGTTAAGTTCCAGACCAAGGTGGAAGAGCTCATCCAGGCACTAACAAGGAAGAATATCCTTTTTCTAAAGTTACAGCAGTGCCTATTGACTAGGCCGGTTTAGTAAAAATTAAGCCCTGGGTAAAAGTAGGGCTCCATTTACATACAAACATATATTTGCATCTGTTACCTGGATATTTATATCAGAATATCATAATAATTATTACTGCCAATCAGTGTCCAGATAAAACTGCTGGACAGTAAATGAATAATACCACTATACAGTATTCAAATAATATTGCCATATAGTGGCCACTCGAGATGAGCGGATCACTTTGAGCTACCCTGGTCCGTGATCCAAATCAGTGCTCTCTCTGGCCATGGACAAGAGCTGTGAAAGGGTCCTCAGTTTCTGGGTTCTTTGATGCATCACTTGATTGAAATGCCTGGCATGGCATCATCTGTGTGGCATGGGGCACACAGGTAAAGGAATGGCAATCGGCAAGGAAATTCATGTAATTCCTGTTTACAGCCAGAGAGACCATGGACCGGGGTTGCCAAAGTAATCCACTCATCTCTAGTGGCCACCATTCAATTCAGACATAATGTGCACAAATATATAAATTACCACTATAGTGGCTAATATGTAGCATGCAAATAAAATTCATACTAATCTCCTATATAACACTGCTACATAGTGTAAAAAAATAATGCAATGTCCAAATTTTATTATTATATTAATTTGCTAATCAATCCCCATTAATAACATCATACTCAGAAAATAACTACTGGATAATTGTAAGGTGATCAGGGATCTACTGTAAAATCCCTGTGGATATAAATCTGTGATGGAGTGTAAAATAGTGGAGCTGCCAGAGTGCTTCATCCTGTCCTCGGGACTTCAGTAAATGGGACTTCTGGTGTATTTTTGAGTACATTAGTATTTTGGCACAATTTGTGTGCCATTTTGAGGAACATGCGACTTTTGGTGCCAAAAATTCACAAAAAATATTCAAGTAAGAGAAAAAGACCAAAATTTACTATGCAGACAATTCATGAATCACAGTCACCATTTTGAAGAATTTGGTGCCAGAAACAGCAACTAATACCACAATACTAAAAAGAAAAGTGACTTTTAAAAAACATAAATGATGATGTAAATGATGAATTGAGGCCATTTTTGTAATAGTAATAGTAGTGTTGTTAATGTGCATTACCTGCTCATTATTTAGGATTGGACTCATCTGTAAAGAACAGGGTAATCCTCCGTTGCACCCCCATCACACCTAAGTGAGCATAGAGTTAGAGCAATATAAATTTACTTGATTTACTTTGTACAGAGAAAGGCAGCATCTAATCATTTACGTAACAAACTACTTAAATTATTATTAACATGGTCCAGGGCGGTAGCCGTGGATGTGGTACTCATCTCTTATACCTCTAAGCGTTACATCAAGGTGGAGGCCCTGGCTGGATGTGTGGACTTTTGCTGTGTGGTTGCTACATCTTTGCAGGCCGCATGATACTTTGAGTTCCAGGACTGGATGTTGAACAGCTAAATGAAGGAGACCACCACTCAAAAACAGTTTTATTAAACAGGAACTTGGTGGGAACTATGTACAGTAGATAGAGGGTGCAATACTTCACAAATGTTTCCTTTAAAACAAGGCGCACCTTCAATATCTTCACATACATTCTCCTTGTTCTTCTCAGAATGACTCAGTTCTACTTTTCTCCATCTTATATCTTTACCACTAACCAGCACAGTACTAAAGTCCAGTAAGTGAGAGTCCTACTCTCAACCCACTGTTCCACATCCTCCTCTCTCTTAAAGGAACTAGTTTGCTAATATGGCTGGTACTTAGCTTCTCTCCTTCTGATGCCTTGGAACTCCCATCTGAGGCAGTCTCTTCATATCATGTCCTCTGTTCTAATATGGCCAATTACCTTTCTGAGTTTTAAATTCGGGGCCGTACTGTTAAGCATCTTGTCCCAGTGTTAGGGTTGGCGGAACGCACCGAATATATTTATTAGAAGTAATAAGTGCGTTCGCAACCCAGGATCCACTGTGCAGGAAAGAACCCGCTGCTAAGTAAGGCGGTGAAGTATATTGGTATAAACAAACTCTGTTACTTCACAGAGTCCGTTAGCAAAGAGAACACTGTGCCCTGTTTAGCTCACAGGGGAACACAGCTACTGAGTAGAGCCAACAGTGGTCATGCAGTCAAACACGCAGCTCCTCTCCGGTGGAGCCGGAATTCTAATGACTATTAGCCAGCCCTGAATCCACACACATGAAACTCCTCACCGGAGGTGCCAGCATTCTAGAGGCTTATTTCAGCCGGGTCCCTGAATGTACACACAAGAAACTCCTCGCCTGAGGTGCCAGCATTCTAGGGGCTTATTTCAGCCGGGTCCCTGAATGTACACACAAGAAACTCCTCGCCTGAGGTGCCAGCATTCTAGGGGCTTATTTCAGCCGGATCCCTGACTGCACACACACGACCACACTGGCGCTGAGCACATACATAGTTTACACTAGCGCATGGCCTTGCGGACCTGCGAACATTTTATAGTTGCAGCTCTACAAGATCTTCCTGGAGGACCAGTGGGAGCTGCTACAGGGCCTGAGCATGTGACCCTTGACCTCCAATGAGAGGTCCTCCCGTGGGCATGCTCAGTGTGTGCAAAGCAGGACTTAGTCCCAGAAAAGCCTGCTTGCTGCAGACCAGTAAAGGGTACAATAGCAGGACCTGAAAAGGCAGCAGTAACCCTTTGCACAATACCAGACTGAGTGAGACGCTGGGACCAACGTCTCTGTTGAGCAGGCTCCACTGCGGCTGATGCAGAATGGGAGACTACAGCAGACATGGTTTGAGATTCCACCTGTGCAGCGACGGGAACTCGACTCCTAACACCCAGGACCCTTCTCCAGTTGATCACTCTGTCCTCCTGTCACTTCTTTCTCTCCACTCAGGATCACGCTATCCCATGACCAGGTCTCCTCTCATGTCAGGAACAACCATGTCATGTGGCTCTGCTGACTAGTCAGTCCTTAGGTCTGCTTCTGTAGCACCCTGGGCCCTATCTAACATCCTGACAAGAAACTGTATCTGTCCCTACACTTAAGTCCCTCCCACTCTGAATTAGTCCCAAACATTACCTTTAACTCTCCCTACTGTCGGGCAAAATACAACACCAACACTAATAGCGCATATTGGAATACACATTAAAATACACTGCAACAATACATGTGTCTTCAAGTGGGAATGTGAGCAGTATGTCCATCACTTTACACATACTATACAATTTTATTAGACTTAAAGACTCTTGCTGCCTTCAGAAAGTGATAGAGGACAGCTTCTTTCCTCAGAGAAGATGATATGGCTGAGCAATTTCACTGGACACATGTAATGATAGTGATGTTACTGTGCAATTCTATTGCACATAGTGATAACAGGGTGAAAAAATAATGTAAATAGAGAAATGGGAGGACAGATAATGAAGACAGTGATATCACATAAAAGGGATAGTCTATTGAGCAATGTTACACCAGCATCGGAATAAGGGTACCGTCACACAGTGGCATTTTGATCGCTACGACGGCACGATCCGTGACGCTCCAGCATCGTAACACTATCGCTCCAGCGTCGTAGACTGCTGTCACACTTTGCAATGTACGACGCTGGAGCGATAATTTCATGACGTATGTGCGATGTAGAAGCCGTTGGTTACTATGCGCACATCGTATACAATATCGTGCACACCTTTGTTACACCATGCGATCATGCCGCCACAGCGGGACACTAGATGACGAAAGAAAGTTTCAAACGATCTGCTACGACGTACGATTCTCAGCGGGGTCCCTGATCGCAGGAGCGTGTCAGACACTGCGAGATCGTAACGATATCGCTCGAACGTCACGAATCGTGCCGTCGTAGCGATCAAAATTGCACTGTGTGACGGTACCCTAAGACAGCAGAATCACGATACAAGCATAGATAGTTGTTCAGGCCTATCTAGACTTGGTTATGACTATGCAGGCACCTTTAACCAGGTAAATCATAATAGGATCAACTGTTTGCATGTATGAATGACTGATTGCAATTAGTTGTACTGAAATCTATTTTGAGAATATATTTCTTTAACTCCTTTCTCACTCGAAGCTGTGTCCAAGAGAATCACTGCTCTGGAGAATAAAATCACTGTTTGAAGAAAAGAGGTCCCTTTGCTCCAATAATGTTCAGAATTCATCCCAGGGCTTCAAACCTCCTTATCTTCTTGAGGGTGAAGATCATCCCCTAATTCTTGACTATGCGAAAAGAACCTCTATTCCTGAACTGTCACATGGATGATGAAAGACCATGGGTTGCTGGCGACATTAGACTCTACCAACTGTATTGCCACGCTGATGATGAGCATACTGCATCCTGTGAACATTGGCAAACAGATAGCACCTATTCTGTTTTAGATGTAAAAAGTGCCTAGACACATGTATATACACTTTTATATATAAAGATAG
Source organism: Ranitomeya imitator (assembly GCF_032444005.1). Classification (NCBI taxonomy): domain Eukaryota; kingdom Metazoa; phylum Chordata; class Amphibia; order Anura; family Dendrobatidae; genus Ranitomeya; species Ranitomeya imitator. Next base: position 343,022,077 of record NC_091284.1, on the reverse strand, counting down.
ATATATATATCTGTATGTGCAGTACGTATACAGATATATGTCTCTATATATGTTATATTTATATACATGTACGTCAAATAATTTCACATTTATATACAGCTATCCAAAAATAAGGAATACATTTAACTTTGTGTATATATAAATAAGCAAATTAACATTTCTAGACACTCATATGTATCAAGTGTAACTCAAACATTACACCAACCAGAAACTCTAAGACTAACGTATGGTGTATTGCTTGTATGGGAAATAAAATAGCTTCAGAAAACCTTTATATATCCAGAGGTGAGCTAGCCGAGTACGGTAAGTCAAATAATGGCAAACACACACAGTAGCACTTTCCTTGCCTCCAGAATACGCATTGCAAGTTTCCATAGTGCGTTATATACAAACACACGTTAATATATATTCTCTCTCTGAACTGGCTTTTGAGCAGAATTATGAAATATTGCACAGTGATTTGTGACATCACATTACCAATGTTCATGCGATGGCACAATTCTTCCATTCTCATATTTATAACTATATCTGTACATACATTGTTATATGTGTGTATTCATTTTGGAAGGAATATTTGCTTTTCCTTGTTTAAAAAAAAAATAATATATATAATGTATATATAAAATATAAATATTTGATTTTTTTATATTAAACATTCACTTTTCTGTCCTCATGAATCATAGATTCTGCTTGTCAAATTGAAATAATTGAAAATGTTTAACTGATTTCAGTGCCAAAATAAAAATTAAATTAAAACATAACTGTTCTTAACTTGATGTTTTGTAGTTTTATGATTTAAATCATGTTAATGCTCTCCTTTTAACCCTTTGTCCTTGTATCTGAATATTAATTTGTTAAAGAATAGTGTTAAGTGAAAGAACTAGGAGGTAACCTATATACAGTATACATAAAGCAGAAAATCTGTGTATGGTAGCCCACTGACTACAAAACCACATTTTTCCCCTGATTTGAGTGAAATTTTGCAAGGCCTGTCTTTAACATGGGACTAAAAATACTGCAAATAGGGTTGAGCGAAACGGGTCGTTCATAGTGTTGAGCATTCCGATACCGCAAGTATCGGGTATCGGCCGATATTTGCGGTATCGGAATTCCGATACCGAGATCCGATATTTTTGTGATATCGGGTATCGGTATCGAATCAATAGGGATGTGTAAAATAAAGAATTAAAATAAAAAATATTGATATGCTCACCTCTCCGGCGGCCCCTGGACTTCACGCTGCTATCCGGGAGGCTTCTTTGTTTAAAAAGCGCGCCTTTCGGACCGGTGAATGACGTCCCGGCTTCTGATTGGTCGCGTGCCGCCCATGTGACCGGCACGCGACCAATCAGAGGCCGCGACGTCATTCGCAGGTCCTCAATTCCTAGAATTAGCAGTTTTGTGAATGAGAATGACGTCGCGGCTTCTGATTGGCCGCGTGCCGCCCATGTGACCGGCACGCGGCCAACCAGAAGCCGCGACGTCATTCTCATTCACAAAACTGCTAATTATAGGAATTGAGGACCTGCGAATGACGTCGCGGCCTCTGATTGGTCGCGTGCCGGTCACATGGGCGGCACGCGACCAATCAGAAGCCGGGACGTCATTCACAGGTCCGAAAGGCGCGCTTTTTAAACAAAGAAGCCTCCCGGTTAGCAGTGTGAAGTCCAGGGGCCGCCGGAGAGGTGAGCATATCAATATTTTTTATTTTAATTCTTTATTTTACACATCCCTATGGATCCCAGGGCCTGAAGGAGAGTTTCCTCTCCTTCAGACCCTGGGAACCATGAGAATACCTTCCGATACTTGATGTCCCATTGACTTGTATTGGTATCGGATATCGGTATCGGCGATATCCGATATTTTTCGGGTATCGGCCGATACTATCCGATACCGATACTTTCAAGTATCGGACGGTATCGCTCAACACTAGTCGTTCATTTTCAAAAGTCGCCGACTTTTGGCAAAGTCGGGTTTCATGAAACCCGATCCGACCCCTGTGCGGGGTCGGCCATGCGGTATGCGACTTTCGCGCCAAAGTCGCGTTTCAATGACGCGAAAAGCGCCATTTCTCAGCCAATGAAGGTAAACGCAGAGTGTGGGCAGCGTGATGACATAGGTCCTGGTCCCCACCATCTTAGAGAAGGGCATTGCAGTGATTGGCTTGCTGTCTGCGGCGTCACAGGGGCTATAAAGGGGCGTTCCCGCCGACCGCCATGTTAAAGCTGCTGATCTGAGCTTAGGGAGAGGTTGCTGCCGCTTCGTCAGAAGCAGGGATAGCGTTAGGCAGGGTCCATTAACCACCAAACCGCTTGTGCTGTAGCGATTTCCACTGCCCAACACCACCTTCGGTGTGCAGGGACAGTGGAAGCTACATTTTTTTTTTCCCCCTCAGCGCTGTAGCTCATTGGGCTGCCCTAGAAGGCTCCCTGATAGCTGCATTGCTGTGTGTACGCCGCTGTGCAAACCAACTGCTTTTTTCAAAGCACAAATCCTCTTGTTCCTTCCTTTCTGCACAGCTATCTTTTTTGTTTGTCCACACTTTTTATTTAATTTGTGCATCAGTCCACTCCTTATTGCTGCCTGCCATACCTGGCTGAGATTACTGCAGGGAGATAGTAATTGTTGGACACTCCCTGTTTTTTTTTTTTGTGGGAGATTAAGATTGACATTTCTGCTAGAGTGCCATCCCTGTGTGTGCCATCTCTCACTCAGTGGGCCATAGAAAGCCTATTTATTTTTTTGCTTGATTTGGGTTATAAAATCTACCTGAAAAAATCACTACATCAATCAGTGGGAGAAAAATATTGGCCTCAGGGCTTGTGTGCCACTCTTGACTCCTGTGTGTGCCATCTCTCAGTCAGTGGGCCATAGAAAGCCTATTTTTTTTTTTTGCTTTATTTGGGTTCTAAATTCTACCTGAAAAAAATCAATAAATCAATCAGTGGGAGATTAATATTGGCCTTTGGGCTTGTGTGCCAGTCCTAAGCGTGCCATCTCTCTCTCTCAGATAGTGGGCCATAGAAAGCCTATTTATTATTTTTTTTATTGGGTTTATAAATTTTCCCTGGAACAAAAAAAAAAAGTGGGAGATTAATATTGGCCTCTGGGCTTGTGTGCCAGTCCTGAGCGTGCCATCTCTCTCACAAATAGTGGGCCATAGAAAGCCTATTTTTTTTTTTTTTTTTGGTTTTATAAATTCTGCCTGAAAAAAAAAAGGGAGATTAATATTGGCCTTTGGGCTTGTGTGCCAGTCCTAAGCGTGCCATCTCTCTCTCTCAGATAGTGGGCCATAGAAAGCCTATTTATTTATTTTTTATTGGGTTTATAAATTTTCCCTGGAACAAAAAAAAAAAAGTGGGAGATTAATATTGGCCTCTGGGCTTGTGTGCCAGTCCTGAGCGTGCCATCTCTCTCACAAATAGTGGGCCATGAAAAGCCTATTTATTTATTTTTTTGTGGTTTTATAAATTCTCCCTGAAAAAAAAAAGGGAGATAAATATTGGCCTTTGGGCTTGTGTGCCAGTCCTAAGCGTGCCATCTCTCTCTCTCTCAGATAGTGGGCCATAGAAAGCCTTTTTTTTTTTTTTTTATTGGGTTTATAAATTTTCCCTGAAAAAAAATAAAAAGTGGGAGATTAATATTGGCCTCTGGGCTTGTGTGCCAGTCCTGAGCGTGCCATCTCTCTCACAAATAGTGGGCCATAGAAAGCCTATTTATTTTTTTGGTTGATTTGGGTTCTAAATTCTACCTGAAAAAATCAATAAATCAATCAGTGGGAGATTAATATTGCCCTTTCTGCTTGTGTGCCAGTCTTGACTCCTGGGTGTGCCATCTCTCTCTCTCTCTCTCTCCAATTGTGGGCCATAGAAAGCCTATTATTTTTTTAGCTTGATTTGGGTTCCAAAATCTATCTGAAAAAATCACTACATCAATCAGTGGGAGATAAATATTGGCCTCTGGGCTTGTGTGCCACTCCTGACTCCTGTGTGCGTCATCTCTCACTCAGTGGGCCATAGAAAGCCTTTTTTTGTTTTATTTGTTTTCTAAATTCTCCCTGAAAAAATCATTTTATTTTATTTGGTTTCTAAATTCTTCCTGAAAAAATCATTTTATTCTATTATTTTTTTTTCCTAAAGTCTCCCTGAAAAAAAAAAAAAATCAAATCAGTGGGAGATTAATATTGCCCTTTCTGCTTGTGTGCCAGTCTTGACTCCTGGGTGTGCCATCTCTCTCTCTCTCTCCAATTGTGGGCCATAGAAAGCCTATTATTTTTTTAGCTTGATTTGGGTTCCAAAATCTACCTGAAAAAATCACTACATCAATCAGTGGGAGATTAATATTTACATTTGTGCTTCAGTGACAGTCCTGCGTGTGTGGCATCTCTCTCATTTGTTGCCACCAACAACAGAGTGTGTAACATTGTGCCTGATTTTCGTTGTGGTCTCACTCACCTGTAAAGGGGTAGCTAAATCATACTGAAGTTATAGCTCACCGTGTAAGTTGTGTGACAGCAACAAATACCGTTAGTTTGGTTACGTTTTTAAAACAATGAGGAAGTCTGGTGGAAGAGGTCGTGGCCGGGGGCGTTCATTGTCAGCTGGTAATGAGGGTAGTGGTAGTGGTGGAGCATCAGCTGGTCGTGGGAAAAAAAATATTGCACCTAAGTCTGGAGCTGTGGAGCCAGGTTCGTCGTCTGGCTACACAAGGCCTCGAACGCTCCCTTTTCTGGGAGTAGGAAAACCGCTTTTAAAGCCGGAGCAGCAAGAGCAAGTTTTGGCTTATCTTGCTGACTCAGCCTCTAGCTCTTTTGCCTCCTCTCGTGAAACTGGTAAATGTCAAAGCAGCGCGTCGTTAGTGGATGTTCACGGTCAGGGACAAGTCGCTTCCTTGTCCTCTTCAGCAAAAACAACAACAGAGAAGAATGCAGCAGGCGACACAACGGGTTACTCCATGGAGCTCTTTACACATACTGTCCCTGGCTTAGAAAGTGAAGCAGTTAACAGTCCATGCCCATTACAAGTTGAATCTGACATGGAGTGCACTGATGCACAGCCACAGCCAGACTACTATGCTGGTCCTTTGACTCAGACCACAACATTGCCCTCGCAGGGTAATGATCAAGAATCAGACCCTGATGAGACTATGTTGCCCCATCACGAACGCTATACCACCGACCGACACGGTGACACAGACGAAGTTGCACACGAGCTACAAGAAGAGGTAATAGATGACCCAGTTCTTGACCCCGATTGGCAGCCATTGGGGGAACAGGGTGCAGGCGGCAGCAGTTCTGAAGCGGAGGAGGAGGGGCCGCAGCAGGCATCAACATCGCAACAGGTTCCATCGGCCGGGCCCGTATCTTGCCCAAAACGCGTGGCAAAGCCAAAACCTGTTGGAGGACAGCGTGGCCATCCAGTTAAAGCTCACTCTGCAATGCCTGAAAAGGTATCCGATGCTAGAAAGAGTGCAGTCTGGCATTTTTTTAAACAACATCCAATTGATCAGCGCAAAGTCATCTGTCAAAAATGTTCAACTACCTTAAGCAGAGGACAGAATCTGAAAAGTCTCAATACAAGTTGCATGCATAGACATTTAACCACCATGCATTTGCAAGCCTGGACTAACTACCAAACGTCCCTTAAGGTTGTAGCACCCTCGGCCAATGAAGCTAGTCAGCAACGCAACATCCCTTCCGGCAGTGTAGGGCCACCATTTTCCGCACCACCTGCAGTATCTGTGCAGGTTTCTTTGCCAGGCCAAAGCAGTCAGGGTCAGGGAATCACCAGTTTCGTAGTAGGAAACACTGCATCTAGGGCACTGGCGGCAACAATACCATCTCCCACCGTCTCTCAGTCTGCCATGTCCACCGGCACCCCCGCTAATTCCACGATCTCCAGCTCTCCAGTCCAGCTCACCCTACATGAGACTATGGTTAGAAAAAGGAAGTACTTAGCCTCGCATCCGCGTACACAGGGTTTGAACGCCCACATAGCTAGACTAATCTCGTTAGAGATGATGCCCTACCGGTTAGTTGAAAGCGAAGCTTTCAAAGCCCTGATGGACTACGCTGTACCAAGCTACGAGCTACCCAGTCGACACTTTTTTTCCAGAAAAGCCATCCCAGCCCTCCACGAGCATGTTAAAGAGCGCATCGTCCATGCACTCAGGCAATCTGTGAGCACAAAGGTGCACCTGACAACAGATGCATGGACCAGTAGGCATGGCCAGGGACGTTACGTGTCCGTCACGGCACACTGGGTGAATGTTGTGGATGCAGGGTCCACAGGGGACAGCAAGTTTGGGACAGTTCTGCCTAGCCCACGGTCTAGGAAACAGTTGGCTGTAGCCGTTCGCACCCCCTCCTCCTCCTCTTCGTCCTCCTGCAGAAGCGAGAGCTCGTCCACAGACCGCAGTCGCACAACCACTCCATCCGCAGCTGCCACTGTTGCACACCAGGTCTCCCATTATGGGGCAGCTACTGGCAAACGTCAGCAGGCTGTATTGGCTATGAAGTGTTTGGGCGACAACAGACACACCGCGGAAGTTCTGTCCGAGTTCTTGCAGAAAGAAACGCAGTCGTGGCTGGGCACTGTAGATCTTGAGGCAGGCAAGGTAGTGAGTGATAATGGAAGGAATTTCATGGCTGCCATCTCCCTTTCCCAACTGAAACACATTCCCTGCCTGGCTCACACCTTAAACCTGGTGGTGCAGTGCTTCCTGAAAAGTTATCCGGGGTTATCCGACCTGCTCCTCAAAGTGCGCGGACTTTGCTCGCATATCCGCCGTTCGCCCGTACACTCCAGCCGTATGCAGACCTATCAGCGTTCTTTGAACCTTCCCCAGCATCGCCTAATCATAGACGTTGCAACAAGGTGGAACTCAACACTGCACATGCTTCAGAGACTATGCGAACAGAGGCGGGCTGTTATGTTTTTGTGGGAGGATACACATACACGGGCAGGCAGTAGGATGGCAGACATGGAGTTGTCAGGTGTGCAGTGGTCGAAGATTCAAGACATGTGTCAAGTCCTTCAGTGTTTTGAGGAATGCACACGGCTGGTTAGTGCAGACAACGCCATAATAAGCATGAGCATCCCCCTAATGCGTCTGCTGATGCAAAGTTTGACGCACATAAAGGATCAGGCGTCTGCAGCTGAGGAAGAGGAAAGCCTTGATGACAGTCAGCCATTGTCTGGCCAGGGCAGTGTACAGGACGAGTTAGCGGGCGAAGAGGAGGAGGAGGACGAGGAGGATGATGGGGATGATTATATTTTTAATGAGGAAGCTTTTCCGGGGCCACTGGAAATTGGTGGCGCGGCAAGGCCGGGTTCTGGTTTTTGGAGGGACACAAGTGACGTGGATTTGCCTGAAACTGCCCCTCAACCAAGCACAACCGCAGATTTGAGAACTGGAACTTTGGCCCACATGGCGGATTATGCCTTACGTATCCTCAAAATGGAAACACGCATAACTAAAATGATGAACGATGACGATTATTGGTTGGCCTGCCTCCTTGATCCTCGCTATAAAGGCAAATTGCAAAATATAATGCCACATGAGAACTTGGAACTAATATTAGCAACCAAACAATCAACTCTTGTTGACCGTTTGCTTCTGGCATTCCCTGCACACAGCGCCCGTGATCGTTCTCACACAAGCTGCAGGGGCCAGCAGACCAGAGGAGTTAGAGGGGCAGAAATCAGAAGTGGCGTTGGCCAGAGGGGTTTTCTGACCAGGTTGTGGAGTGATTTTGCTATGACCACAGACAGGACAGGTACTGCAGCATCAATTCAAAGTGACAGGAGACAACATTTGTCCAGTATGGTTACAAACTATTTTTCATCCCTTATTGATGTTCTCCCTCAACAGTCATTCCCATTTGATTACTGGGCATCAAAATTAGACACCTGGCCAGAATTGGCAGAATATGCATTGCAGGAGCTTGCTTGCCCGGCAGCTAGTGTCCTATCAGAAAGAGTATTCAGTGCTGCAGGTTCAATACTAACAGAAAAAAGGACTCGTCTGGCTACCCAAAATGTAGATGATCTAACCTTCATTAAAATGAACCACAACTGGATTTCGAAATCTTTTGCCCCACCTTGCCCGGCTGACACCTAGCTTTCCTATGAAAAGGTCTTGCCTGTGGACTATTCTGAATGCCTTTTCCAATCTCATAATTTTCTGCACCTGATTGTCCAGCATACGACATGTTTACACCTCACTAAATGGCCAAACTCCCCACACGGGGCCGTGGTATCGACACTTGGCGACAGCACCCGTGAGAGTGCTGTTTGTTTGAAGAGGTGGGTGTGCCCGCTTTTGGTCGACGGCACTGCCACTGGGTCCCTCCTAGTACAAAAAAGTGTCTCTGGCGGTGGTGGTGCGCACCCAACGTCAGACACACCGTTGTAATATGAGGGGCCCTGGGCCTGTACCGCCGGCCACAAGACAGTTCCCCCCCCCAGCTCAAACAGTGCTCTACCACTTGCAAAATTATCTCACAGCTCCACCAATGTTTAGTCTATGCGCTGACATCCTTCAATGTCTGCCACTGACAATACCATTGTATTGACATTTTTGTTATGTTAGGCCTTCGAAGCCTGTCTGCGGTCACTCCTTCCACTATGCCTCCACTGACCACACCACTGCTGCCCGTGTACCCCTGGAACCAATTTAAAATTGCCTACAGCCAGCCCAATTTTTTTATTTTAGGCCTTCAATGCCTGTCTGCGGTCCGTTCTTTCTACTACTACTACACTGACCAGGCCACTGCTGCCCGTGTACCCCTGGAACCAATTTAAAATTGCCTACAGCCAGCCCAATTTTTTTATTTTAGGCCTTCGATGCCTGTCTGCGGTCACTACTTCCACTAGGCCTCCACTGACCACACCACTGCTGCCCGTGTACCCCTGGAACCAATTTAAAATTGCCTACAGCCATGTGTTATTATTTTAGGCCTTCGATGCCTGTCTGCGGTCACTCCTTACAATATGCCTCCACTGACCACACCACTGCTGCCCGTGTACCCCTGGAACCAATTTAAAATTGCCTACAGCCAGCCCAATATTTTTATTTTAGGCCTTCGATGCCTGTCTGCGGTCACTACTTCCACTAGGCCTCCACTGACCACACCACTGCTGCCCGTGTACCCCTGGAACCAATTTAAAATTGCCTACAGCCATGTGTTATTATTTTAGGCCTTCGATGCCTTTCTGCGGTCACTCCTTACAATATGCCTCCACTGACCACACCACTGCTGCCCGTGTACCCCTGGAACCAATTTAAAATTGCCTACAGCCATGTGTTATTATTTTAGGCCTTCGATGCCTGTCTGCGGTCACTCCTTCCACTATGCCTCCACTGACCACACCACTGCTGCCCGTGTACCCCTGGAACCAATTTAAAATTGCCTACAGCCAGCCCAATTTTTTTATTTTAGGCATTCGATGCCTGTCTGCGGTCCGTTCTTTCTACTACTACTACACTGACCAGGCCACTGCTGCCCGTGTACCCCTGGAACCAATTTAAAATTGCCTACAGCCAGCCCAATTTTTTTTATTTTAGGCCTTCGATGCCTGTCTGCGGTCACTACTTCCACTAGGCCTCCACTGACCACACCACTGCTGCCCGTGTACCCCTGGAACCAATTTAAAATTGCCTACAGCCATGTGTTATTATTTTAGGCCTTCGATGCCTGTCTGCGGTCACTCCTTACAATATGCCTCCACTGACCACACCACTGCTGCCCGTGTACCCCTGGAACCAATTTAAAATTGCCTACAGCCAGCCCAATATTTTTATTTTAGGCCTTCGATGCCTGTCTGCGGTCACTCCTTCCACTAGGCCTCCACTGACCACACCACTGCTGCCGGTGTACCCCTAGAACCTATTTATAATTGCATAGAGCATCCTTTTTTTAATAGTAGGCGTATAAAGTCTGTCTGCGGTTCACTATTGAACTTGTCCTCCACTGCCCAGAGCACTGCAGCTTGTGTACCCCTGTAACTTTTTTCTGCTGCAGTGAGCCACATTTTTGGTTTGAGTCCTACTACCTGTGTCTGTCTGCGCCACTCAATTCAGCTGTGTTCCTTTGAAAAAAGCTGAGTGTCAATAGTCTTGTTTTCAGCCTCTAGGAATTTTAAAACTGCATTGGGTGTACAACTTTGGTAGGGCCTACTAATGGTGTCTGCCTCCCCAAGGTGTTCCCAAGGTTTCCTCTCCATTGCTTCAATCTTCATGCTCTCGTTTAGTAGTTGTTGGAAACTACGCTGCATTAGGCCTACAAATTGGGTATGGGGTGTAGAGAGATCGTGTGTTCCACTCCAAGGTGTTCTCCATGTTGCCTTTCCTGAGCTTCGATCTTCTGGCTCTCGTTTAGTAGTTGTTGGAAACTACACTGCATTAGGCCTACAAATTGGGTATGGGGTGTAGAGAGATGGTGTGTTCCACTCCAAGGTGTTCTCCATGTTGCCTTTCCTGAGCTTCGATCTTCTGGCTCTCGTTTAGTAGTTGTTGGAAACTACACTGCATTAGGCCTACAAATTGGGTATGGGGTGTAGAGAGATGGTGTGTTCCACTCCAAGGTGTTCTCCAGGTTGCCTTTCCTGAGCTTCGATCTTCCGGCTCTCGTTTAGTAGTTGTTGGAAACTACGCTGCATTAGGCCTACAAATTGGGTATGGGGTGTAGAGAGATGGTGTGTTCCACTGTAGAGAGATGGTGTGTTCCACTCCAAGGTGTTCCCCAGGTTTCCTCGCCAATGCTTCGATCATCATGCTCTCGTTTAGTAGTTGTTGGAAACTACGCTGCATTAGGCCTACAAATTGGGTATGGGGTGTAGAGAGATGGTGTGTTCCACTCCAAGGTGTTCTCCAGGTTGCCTTTCCTGAGCTTCGATCTTCCGGCTCTCGTTTAGTAGTTGTTGGAAACTACGCTGCATTAGGCCTACAAATTGGGTATGGGGTGTAGAGAGATGGTGTGTTCCACTCCAAGGTGTTCTCCAGGTTGCCTTTCCTGAGCTTCGATCTTCTGGCTCTCGTTTAGTAGTTGTTGGAAACTACACTGCATTAGGCCTACAAATTGGGTATGGGGTGTAGAGAGATCGTGTGTTCCACTCCAAGGTGTTCTCCATGTTGCCTTTCCTGAGCTTCGATCTTCTGGCTCTCGTTTAGTAGTTGTTGGAAACTACACTGCATTAGGCCTACAAATTGGGTATGGGGTGTAGAGAGATGGTGTGTTCCACTCCAAGGTGTTCTCCATGTTGCCTTTCCTGAGCTTCGATCTTCTGGCTCTCGTTTAGTAGTTGTTGGAAACTACACTGCATTAGGCCTACAAATTGGGTATGGGGTGTAGAGAGATGGTGTGTTCCCCTCCAAGGTGTTCTCCAGGTTGCCCTTCCTGAGCTTCGATCTTCTGGCTCTCGTTTAGTAGTTGTTGGAAACTACACTGCATTAGGCCTACAAATTGGGTATGGGGTGTAGAGAGATGGTGTGTTCCACTCCAAGGTGTTCCCCAGGTTTCCTCTCCATTGCTTCGATCTTCATGCTCTCGTTTAGTAGTTGTTGGAAACTACGCTGCATTAGGCCTACAAATTGGGTATGGGGTGTAGAGAGATGGTGTGTTACACTCCAAGGTGTTCTCCAGGTTGCCTTTCCTGAGCTTCTATCTTCAGGCTCTCTTTCAATTGTGGTTAAATGGAACAACTGCATTTGGCGTACTAGTTGGTTTGGGGCCTACTATCGGTGTCTGCCACTCCTTGCTGTTCTCCTCCACTGAACAAAGCTGTGCCGCCTGTTTACTACGGTTGCCAATTTTGAACTGCATTTCGACTACTTACTGATTTGGGCCTACTCTCTGTGTCAGCCTCTCATTCCAGTTGTCCTCCACTGCAATGCCCCCTGGTTAGTCCTGTGTTACCAATTTTGAACTGCATTTAGCCAACTTTATTCTTTGGGCCTATATCTGTGTTTCCTCCTCATCCTGCCCATTGCCCAGCCAGTGATAGATGAGTCTGCTGGTACATTGACCCATAACGCAAAATTCCCCGTGCACGCTACACAGCAAGATTGTGACCCTGCTGAAAGTCAGGTTCCTCTTCCCGCATACTATACCACCTTACACGGGGACAAAGAGGAAGGTGCAGATGAAAGTGCAGGTTCCTTCCTCAGGTGGGGGGAGGAATACTAGTTGGCGACGTCACTGGCACAGGGCCTCTCATAGTACGCAAAAGTGTTGCTGCCGGTGGGAGGCGCCCCCGCCGTGCAAACACACCGCTGTACTTTGAGGGGCCCTGTGCCAGTGCCAATGACAACGAGTGGGCCCCCCCTGCTTGCTCAGGATCACAGCACTTTCAAAGTTTAAATACTTACCTCTCTCTGCTCCACTGCCGTGACGTGGTCCAGATTTACTTGCATTGGGTTTCGTGTTTCGGGCGATACCCGACTTTTCGCGATAATCGGCCGATTCCACTCGACTCGACTTCTAAGATAGTCGGGTTTCGCGAAACACGGCTCGACTCTAAAAAGGTCAAGGTCGCTCAACCCTAACTGCAAACATTAAGACTTGAAATTTCCTCCCCTCCCCCTTCATGAGATATGGCCCTCTGAAATTTAGGCTCTACGGAAACAAAGGGGGAAAAGGAGATCTGTGTATTAAATGAAAAATCACAGTTTTGACCAAAGGGTCTTAAAGGGAACCTGTCACCCAGTTTTTTGAGATTGAGCTATAAATACTGTTAAATAGGGCCTGCGCTGTGTGTTACTATAGTGTATGTAGTGTACCCTGATTCCCCATGTATGCTGAGAAATACATTACCAAAGTCGCCGTTTTCGCCTGTCAATCAGGCTGGTCTGGTCAGGTGGGCGTGTTCACAGCGCTCTTTTCTTCCCCAGCTTTCCGTTGGTGGCGTAGTGGTGTGCGCATGTCCAGAGTTCCGACTTCCCTGCGCCCACGTGAAGACATAGCGCGCGATCTGCGCTGTAATCCCTTGCATCGGTGGGGGCGGCCATCTTCCTGTGGCCGCGCGTGCGCAGATGGAGTACTCTGCTGCACGGGGCTTCAGGAAAATGGCCGCGGGCAGCCGCGCGTGCGCATTAGAGATCGCGGTGGCCATTTTCCCAAAGCCGAGTTTGCATCTCGGCTTTGGGAAAATGGCCGCCGCGATCTCTAATGCGCACGCGCGGCTGCCCGCGGCCATTTTCCTGAAGCCCCGTGCAGCAGAGCACTCCATCTGCGCACGCGCGGCCCCAGGAAGATGGCCGCCCCCACCGATGCAAGGGATTACAGCGCAGATCGCGCGCTGTGTCTTCACGTGGGCGCAAGGAAGTCGGAACTCTGGACATGCGCACACCACTACGCCACCAACGGAAAGCTGGGGAAGAAAAGAGCGCTGTGAACACGCCCACCTGACCAGACCAGCCTGATTGACAGGCGAAAACGGCGACTTTGGTAATGTATTTCTCAGCATACATGGGGAATCGGGGTACACTACATACACTATAGTAACGCACAGCGCAGGCCCTATTTAACAGTATTTATAGCTCAATCTCAAAAAACGGGGTGACAGGTTCCCTTTAAAGAATTAAAGCAACAGCGCCCAAAGAGTAAAGGTACCGTCACACTCAGCGACGCTGCAGCGATATAGACAACGAGCCGATCGCTGGAGCGTCGCTGTTTAGGTCGCTAGGAGACGTCAAACACAGCAACTCCAGAACGATGCAGGAGCGATCCAGTGACGTAACGGCGACTCACTTATCGTTCTCGCTGGTTGTTCGCTCCATGTAAAACATTGCTGGCATCGTTGCTTTTGATGTCAAACATGATGATACACGCCGACCTGACGACCAAATAAAGTTCTGGACTTCTAGCTCCGACCAGCGATGGCACAGCGGGATCCAGATCGCTGCTGCGTGTCAAACACAACGAGATCGCTATCCAGGACGCTGCAACGTCACGGATTGTTGTCGTTCTCGTTGCAAAGTTGCTGAGTGTGACGGTACCTTTAGTCTTAAAGGATCAGCAATCATACAGTCGCTAAGGTGGGGCAACCTGATAAGTCATTGTAACACCTGTAATTATAGCAACAGCTGTTTTAGGAGTAATTGGCGCCTCATTTATATGAAATGGCTTCAGAGTAAGATCATTCGGTTTGCCTATAGCAACCAGAGTGCAGGTTTCAGCATTGAAGCTGCTGAGGTAAAGTGAAAGCCAAGCTCTGATTGGTTACTGTGGACAACTAGAATAAAAAAAATAAAAGCAAAGCCACAAAAAGAGGAATAAAAATCCTCCAAAAATTAGTATAGCAAAAAAAGGGGCAGCAATCTTTACCTGCCCAGGTCTCAGAAATAATGCAGGATATAGCAAATCATGTAGTAAAGACGGCGGCAACACAATGCAAAATACTGATGAGAAGACAACCAATCACCCCAATCACAATCTACCAATTCTTGGAGGGGGTGATTGCTTAGTATTAAATTGCACAAAAGTGGCTTGTATAGGGCGCTGGTAACATACAGGTAACTCACAGTGTAGCCTATTAGTGACGTCCATACTATTACATTAGGCGGGCTGCTCAACACTATGTGCATCCTATGAGAACAGACTAAAAATGCTGGGCCTGACTATACCCTGAAAAATGAAGTGCAAAAAAATATATAATATTTCAAGGTATGCAAGCTCGCATATCACATCAAGGGTCCTAACACTAAGTCCTAACACTAAACTATACAAGCCGCTTTTGTGCAATTTAATACTAAGCAAGTGGTTGTCTTACCAGTATTTTGCACCTGTGTTGCCGCCATCTTTATTACATGAGTTTGCATTATATAAAGAGGCTAATGGCCGTGTAATCAATGGGAGTACTTTCTTTAGTGCACATAAGCACTAAGATGTCGTTTGGGACATCTGGGTCTGGGCTACGGGTAGCTATGAGAGATGGGTGGGTCTGGCTACCCACATACCTCACCTCCGAGTGTGGTTACAGCTTATGTAATGGACGCTGTTGTTTGGAGCATGGTCTGTGTGTTGGGAGTAAGAAGGGTTGTGGACATTATGCAGCCTGTGTGCCCACAGGCCTGGCGGAGTTGAGCCCTGCTATGGATGTTAATGATTTGTTTTGCCTGCTCCAAGGGCTGGTTACCTTTTATTGGTGAACTTTTTAATGAAGGTGCCTCCTGTTTTACTCCTGTCACATCTGAGTGAGTACAGATTCCTACAATTAGTTCTGAAACCTGGGCAGATAAACACTGTTGGCCCTTTTTTGCTGTATTAGTAGGACAACTAGAAAGTCTAACTGTGAGCAAGTTTTCATAACTGAGATTTGAGATCCTTCTGGACAAGCGTTTTCTGCTTTATATATATAGATTCACCTCTTAGATCTCTGATCAGTGTGATTCGATTAATAAATGCCTCCCGAAAAAAGGACCATCTATTGGACAAGTTAATCCAAAAGATAAGAAATTAAAGCTGTCTGAGGCAGCTGAGATAAGTCAACCTCGACCCCCTTTTAAGGTCTAAAAACATCTGGAAATGATGGAAATACTGCTCAAATGAAACAGGAACATATTGGGGATCGCCCCTGGAAGCATTCCTGACTCCTAGATCACAGCTGTAAACAATGTTTACAAAAGACGACTGAGGGGCGATCTAATAACCATGTATAAGTATATAAGGGGACAATACAAATATCTCGCTGGGGATCTGTTTATACCAAGGAAGGTGACGGGCACAAGGGGGCATTCTTTGCGTCTGGAGGAGAGAAGGTTTTTCCACCAACATAGAAGAGGATTCTTTACTGTTAGGGCAGTGAGAATCTGGAATTGCTTGCCTGAGGAGGTGGTGATGGCGAACTCAGTCGAGGGGTTCAAGAGAGGCCTGGATGTCTTCCTGGAGCAGAACAATATTGTATCATACAATTATTAGGTTCTGTAGAAGGACGTAGATCTGGGTATTTATTATGATGGAATATAGGCTGAACTGGATGGACAAATGTCTTTTTTCGGCCTTACTAACTATGTTACTATGTTACTATGTTACTATGTAATGTTGTCAGAGTTTCATGTCATTTTACAGGTGCACCCAAAAAAATACAAAAATGAAACCAAAATGGATTTTGCTTTGAAATATGTTAAGGTACATCCTTTCCAGGATAATGACTTGTATATAAGGGAAAAATAATTAACCCCAGACCAAAATGTTCCTTCACCACTTGGGCTATGTTCACACAGCGTTTTTGATGCGTTTTTCAAATTTAACATTGCTTTCAACCAATACAAATGCATTCACTGGGAAATGTCACTGTAACATTTAACAACCCTAGCTGGCCATGTGGTGTGTGACACATAAGGAGACACATCTTGTTTAATTTATGAAGGGGGGACTCTTAAATTCACAAAGCCTACTTTTAGAGGGGCATCAGGTGGTAGGGTCAGACTGGCCCACCGGAGAACACTGCCCGCTGCTGCTGAATGGGGGGCCCCAGAGGTGGGCCCCTAAAGGGCGACGATCCTTGATTGCGATCCCTGCAGCTTGGGACCAGAGCGGAGCTGCAGGGATCCACCCTGTTCTCCTTCCTGCCCGGCACTTCCTGTCTGACTCAGCATGGCTGGATGACGTCATCATTCAGCGCGGCTGTTTCAGAGAGAAAGTTGCCAGGATGTGCTGCGGCTGCTGGGAACGCGGAGAGGTGAGTGGGTGCTGTGTGTGTGTCTGTGTGTGTGTCTGTGTGTGTGTGTACCTGCGTGTGTGTGTGCCTGCGTGTGTGCAGCTGTGTGTGTGTCTGTGTATGTGTGTGCCTGTGTGTGTGCAGCTGTGTGTGCGTCTGTGTGTGCAGCTGTGTGTGTGGGGAGGCAATGATGATGATGGTGCTGGAGGCAATGATGATGGTGGTGGGGACAAAGATGATTGTGCTGGAGGCAATGATGATGTGCTGGAGGCAATGAGGATGGTGCTGGAGGCAATGATGATGGTGGTGGGGGCTAAGGTGATAGTGCTGGAGGCAATGATGATGGCGCTGGAGGCAATGATGATGGCGGTGGGGGCAATGATGATGGCGGTGGGGGCAATGATGATGGCGGTGGGGCAATGATGATGGTGCTGGAGGCAATGATGATGGTGCTGGAGGCAATGATGGTGGTGGGGGCAATAATGATGGTGCTGGAGGCAATGACGATGGTGCTGGAGGCGATGGTGGTGGTGGGGGCAATGATGATGGTGGTGGGGGCAATAATGATGGTGGTGGAGGCAATGATGATGGTGGTGGAGGCAATGATGATGGTGCTGGAGGCAATGATGATGGTGGTGGGGGCAATGATGATGGTGGTGGGAGCAATGATGATGGTGGTGGGGGCAATGATGATGGTGCTGGAGGCAATGATGATGGTGCTGAGGCAATGATGGTGGTGGAGGCAATGATGATGGTGGTGGGGGCAATGATGATGTTGCTGGAGGCATTGGTGATGGTGGTGGAGGCAATGATGATGGTGGAGGCGATGATGGTGGTGGGGGAAGCAATGATGATGGTGGTGGTGGAGGTGATGATGATGGTGGTGGGGAAGCAATGAATGGTGGTGGTGGAGGCAATAATGATGGTGGTGGGGAAGAAAGCAATGATGGTTGTGGTGTAAAGGACAAAGATGGTAGTGGTGGAAAGGACATTGGTGGTGGGGGAGGAGGCAATTATGGAAGTGGTATTGAGTACAATGGTGGAGGGGAGAACAATGATGATGGTAGAGGGGGCTGCATTATACCCTTTCAGGGGGGCTGCATTATACCCTATGACGGGGCTACATTATAATTCTGTGGGGGGCTGCATTATTCTATGAGGGGGCTACATCATGCTATATGAGGGGAGCTGCATTATTCCCTATGAGGGGCTACAGTATATTCTATGGGGGGCTGCCTTATAGGGGGTAGGCATTATACTCTGAGGGGGCTACATTATATTCTGTGGAGGGGCTGCATTATATTACATGTGGGGGCTGCATTATTCTCTCAGGTGACTACATCATACTATATGAGGGGAGCTGCATTATGCCCTATGGGGGCTACAGTAAATTCTATGGGTGGCTGCCTTATGATGGGGTTGCATTTTACTCTGAGGGGCTACATTATATTCTGTGGAGGGGCTGCATTATGCCATATGAGGGAGCTACATTATATTCTATGGTGGGGGGCTGTATTATACCTTATGAGGGGGTTGCATTATATTCCATGAGGGAGGCTACATTATATTCTATGGGGGGCTGCATTATATTCTGTGGGAAGCTACATTATATTCTATGAGGGGGTATGCCTTATATTCTATGAGGGGGCTACCCCAACCCCTGCTACATAATTAAGATGTGTACTACTTTAAATTATGCCATGATATTAGCATGTTTTACTACACAATTGATGGTCTTGAATTTATTTCTATGTAGCTACAGAGTGGGCTCCAAGAATGATTTTCTCTGGTGGGCCCAATGTGCTCCAGTCCAAAGCTGTCAGGCGGCTTTAATATTCATAAAGGGCCATAATGAAACAGTGGGTCTCCTATGCTCTTATTGCCTATGCAGTGAGTGGCGGGGCTGCCAAGAATTACGACGCACCCCAATACCCCTTTCATGAGAGGTACAGGAGGGCTTCCTGTAAAAATGTTGCATTGATTGCAAGGCCTGCCCTGTTTTCAAGTCATATGCACCTCAAGAATCCTTTGAACCCAGGTACTGGACGGCCACAGGAAAATATACTTCACATTAGTCATTTTGTAATCCCATACGGTTTTTTTATGTATTGACTGCAAGGCCTTCCATGCTACCAAATCATATGCATCCCAATAAGCCTTTGAACCCAGGTACTGGATGGCCACAGGAAAACCCACTTCACATTCTTCAGTTGGTCCTGCCATACTGTTTCCTTATGCCCTGAATGCATGTGCCGCCTTGACCCAAATTTGCATGCAACACATCCCCCCCTTGGAAGAAACATAGAGGAGGGCCTCATAAAAAAAACTGTCCCATTACAAAGGAGCGGGTCTCCTAGACTCGTAATGCCCATACACTAAGTGCATGGGGTGACAAACATTTCCCCCTGGGGGAGTAAAATGGCTAAAAATATTTTATGGGCATCATAGACACCCTTGCCAAAAATAGGACTGGCTGTAGCAGCACGGAACGCGTTAACCCTGGTGATCTGGTGGCAGTGGATGATGAGACATTGAGGAAGGCCTCATTAAAAACTAGGCCCAATTTAAAGGAGCGGTCTCCTACACTTATAATGCCCATACACTAAGTGCATGGGCTGACAAACATTTCCCCATGGGGGTAAATTTTTAAAAATATTTTATGGGGATCATAGACACCCTTGCCCAAAAATTGACTGGCTGTAGAAGAAAGGAACACGTTAACCCTGGTGATCTAGTGGAGGAGAATGATGAGACGTTGATGAAGGCCTCATTAAATACTAGGCCCAATGTAAAGGATCAGGTCACCTTGACCATGCCCAATTTAAAGGAGCGTTCTCCTACACTTGTAATGCCTATGCACTAAGTACATGGGCTGATAAACATTCCCCCATGTGGGTACATTTAAAAAAAAATATTTTATGGGCATCATAGACACCCTTTCAAAAATTGGACTGGCTGTAGCAGAAAGGAACACATTAACCCTGGTGATCTAGTGGCGGAAAATGATGAGACTTTGATGAAGGCCTCATTAAAAACTAGGCCCAATGTAAAGGAGCGGGTTTCCTAGACTTTTAATGCCCATACACTAAGTGTATGGGCTGACAAACATTTCCCCCTGGGGGAGTAAAAATTTTTTTGGTTTAAAATTATTAACGTGCATCATAAAAACAACCTTGCACAAAAAATGAGTGACTTTTGCATCACAGAATACGTTCACCCTGGTATTCGTATGGTTGTGGATGAAGAGGATGAGGATAAGGAGGAGGATAACACCAAACTGATCAAATCAGAAAGCGTACAGGCATGTGTGGTTGTGAAGAGGTGCATGAGAATACATCTCCACAAAAATGACAATGTATTTGAGGTTATGTTTTGCTGTTTTCATTCAGTGGTGTACAGAAGTCTTGCCCAATCCATCCCTTGGTCCCTTTTAACAGTCAGTCTGTCAGCATTTTCAGTTGAGAGGCGGATACATTTATCTGTTATAATTCCACCAGTGGCACTAAAAACCCACTATGACAGAACGCCAGCAGTAGGGCAGGCCAGGAACTCCAAAGCGTAGAGAGTTAGTTCATGCTCCGTGTCCAGCTTGGATACCCAATAATTAAAAGGCACAGAGAAATCATGGAGGACTTTTATAGGATCAGCAAGGTACTCCCACAGTATCTTCCCAAACATTGCACATCTTGGGACAGCACCCCTTGCCTCTGGGGTGGCACGATGGGAGGGTCTGGGAAAACTGTCACAGAACTTTGTCATTGCTCCCCTGCCTGTGCTGGATTGTACTTCTGTCCCTCTCGCTTGGACTCCTTGGTTGTACAACAAACTCTGACGTCTGCTGCCAGAGTTCTCAGATGGGATTTTTTTAGTAATTCTGCTACAAGGGCCCTCTGGAACAGCAACATTTTTGCACACATGTCTGCCTCTGGAAGAGGAAATTGAAAGTTCTCCTTGTAGCATGGGTCTAGAAGTGTCACCAACCAGCAATGAGTGTCATCGAAAATTTTATTAATGCAAGGGTCACGAGAAATACAGCCAACATAAAGTCAGCAATGCGTGCCAGACTTCTTTTGCCTTGACATGCTTTTGCCTTGCAGCGCTGTTCAGTTCACAGCTGTCTGCAAGGTCTCTGTGTGTGTGAGTGCAGTTCACTCTGTAGTCTGTCCACAGCCACAGCAGGTCGTGGTCAGCTCAGGGTGCATCACTGCCTCATACTGCACAATCCATTGTCCTTTTTTGCAATTAGTGCAGCCTGCTGTGCATTTTTTCAAATTTATCCTATTAGCGGCTTTCCCTCCGTATCCTGATTGTGGAAAAACACTATGTAGGATTACATAGAGGAGCTTGTTTTGGTCTTGCAGCGCCGTTCACGGCTGTCTGCACAGTCTGTCTGTGAGTGCAGCTCACTCTGTAGTGTCTGTTCTGCAAAAAAATAAATAAATAAAGTTCATCAAACACACCACTTTACAGTTGTGTAGGCTACATTAGCTCATATTAAAGTGTAGTCCACACTTTATAAAATTAGTGTTTCTTATACCTGTTAGCAGCTGTTCAGGAATAAGCATACTAAGTCCTTAGTACTTTTCTGCCTATCTTTATTTGTCTACCAAGATGAAGAAGGCAAGGAGTAAGGCACGTGGTCGTGAAGCAGGGAGAGGACATGGGAATTCTGTGCCTGCTGCGGGCATCGGTGACTCATCATCCCCCAGTTTTAGCAGGGAACAGACCTTCATGCGCAGCTTTGTAGGAGCTCCCCGTACCTCGCTGCTGCGGGATGAATAAATTGAAGCCATTGTCGGATGGATGGCAGCTAACGCATCGACTTCAATTTGTGCCACATCCTCTCAGGCACAGAGCACTGAAGAGCAACCATCTGTCTCTTCACCACCTGCCAAATTGCCCAGGCAGTCAGAGAGCCCAGGACAGGAGCCATCTCTACTTCTGTTCCCTAAATCTCTTAGCTTGGAAAGAGGGAGCCAGCCAAGCAGCATTCTAGAATCAGAAGAAGAGGCAGTATGCAGTGATGCTTGTTCTCTCTGAATCTGAAGAGGCGGGGGGGACAGTGCCTCCGGTCAGCACACCTCAGTACGCATCTGATGATGAGACTCAGGTGCCACTTTCTGGTGCGTACTGTGCTGCCGAGACAACCCAGGAGAAGCAGTTGGTGGAAGAGGGTAGCGTAAATGATGAGGTCCTTGACCCATCATGGCGTGAGGTACAGGAAGGTGGTGGGAGCAGCTCTGAGGAAGAGATTCCCCGAACGAACGGGAGGGGGAGGGGGAAGACTGCGGTGCCTGTAGCCTCCACTTTGGCAACCATTAGGAGCATGCCTCTTCCAAAAGCCAAAGTGGGCGCTCCCAAGAGTTGCAGTGCCTGGTCCTTTTTGACACAGTTGCAGATGACATTTGCTTTGTCAAATGCAAGCTGTGTCATCAGAAAATCAAATGAGGGAAAAATGTTAGCAACCTCAATACCACAAATGTGTGGAAACATGTGCGGGCCAGGTATGCGGTGGAGTTCCAAAAACACACTGAAGACCTAGGCCAATCTACAGCGGCACCTACCACCTCTTCAGCTCGTGTTGGAGCCTCTTCCTCCAGCTCACACACTGCTGGTTCGGCTTCCTCACAGGATCGCCATGGAAAAACCTCTGGCACCGTTGTCCAGAGACCCACTGTAATTCAACCCACAGCACCACGTTCCCAGTCATCCTCACACTCCCAGCCCAGTCTACAGCCATCGGTAGCACAGGCATGGGAGAAAAGGCGGCCATTCTCGGCAAACCACCCATGAGCACAGGCTCTGAATGCTGGCATTGCAAAACTACTGTCCCTTGAAATGCTGTCATTCAGGCTGGTGGAGACTGACACCTTCCGTAACTTGATGGCATTGGCAGTCCCACAATACAATGTGCCCAGCCGCTTTTATTTCAGCAGGCAAGCCATCCCTGCCCTGCAAAAGCATGTGGAGGGAAACATTAAACATGTGCTACTAAACGCCGTCAGTAGCAAGGTATACCTCACTGCCGATGCGTGGACCAGTCACCATGGACAGGAACGATGCCTTCCACTCACTGCCCATTGGATTAATGTTGTGGAGCTGGGTACAGATCATGAGAGTGGCGCTCTGTGTGTTCTGCCAACTCCAAGGATTTCAGGAATCCAGTCTGTGCACATTGACTCCTCCTCATACTCCAGTTCCTCAGAATCATCACTGCAGGAGCCGTCATGGTCCTCCTCCACATGGACCCGTGAACGCTTGCCTGATGTGACCGATATGAGCACAGCCGTGGCCAAACGTCAACATGCCATATTGATATTAATTTCTTTGGGGAATTGAAGCCACACAGCGCAGGAGCTCTGGAATGCCATCAAGCAGGAGAGCGACGTGTGGTTTGTGCCAGCGAATCTCCAGCCAGGCATGGTAGTGTGTGACAATGGCCGAAATCTGGTGACAGCTCTGGGCCTAGGCAACCTCATTCACATCCCATGTCTGGCACATGTGCTCAACTTGGTCGTTCAGAGATTTTTGAAGGACTATCCGGATCTTGATGCACTGCTGCACAAGGTCCGCCTAGAGTGTGCTCACTTGCGGCGTTCCAGCATGGCAAGATCGCGCATTGCAACTCTGCAGCGCCGATTCCGCCTTCCAGAACATCGCATCATATGTGACCTACCCACCAGGTGGAATTCAACGTTACATGTGTTGAAGCGGTTGTGTGAGCAGCAGCCAGCAGTAATGGAGTACCAGCTGCATCAGGCGCAAAGAAGTCACAGTGCAGCGTCGTTCAGACTTCACAACCACTGAGTGGGCCACTATGAAGGACGTCTGCCAGGTTTTGAGTGCCTTCGATGATTCCACGCGGATGGCGAGTGCAGATGATGCACTAGTCAGCATGACTGTCCCCCTTATTTGCCTGCTTGAAAGAACACTGCAAGCGCTAAGGGATGAGGTGGTGGAAAAGGTGGAGGATGAGGAGGTAGAAATGCCATCTGCTTCTGGACAGTCTGCGCCACGTGGTTCCTCACAAAGGCCTAAGCAGGGGACACTAAGAGGAAGAGATCAGTCCAGAGGAGGGAGTTACAAAAATCTCCAGTAGTCAGTATGTAGAGCTATGGTGGGGTGATGCAGAGCAGGCAGAGATCACGCCTCAAGCAGGGGACAGCGTTTCTTGGCCAGTTGGCAGTCTGCAGCACATGGATGAATTCATGCTGCAGTGCCTGAGAAATGACCGCCGCATCACCCACATTCTTACCACGGCTGATTATTGGGTGTACACCCTCCTAGATCCGCGCTACCGTGACAACTTACAAACCCTCATAACACCGTTGCAGGTTGGTTCTGTAGTGCCAATAGGACAAGCTCCCCCTGTAGGACTGTGGTTTTTCGGTAACTGTGGCTGGCTCGCGGCCTAGCTATTGTTTCTTTCCCTGTGGACCTTCTGCTGCCTATCTGAGTTCCAGCACCGTTAGCAGGTTTTTGGGAAGACAATCCACCAACGTCAGGTGGTCCTTGTTAGTGCTTTCAGGCACGGGTACCTCCTGCTTAGTAACCCGGTTCGAGTACCGTCAGCTGGTCCTCGGTCGTGCCATTGGCTCTTGCACCTTGGGCAACGCATCTGGGTTCCAGTACCGTCAGCTGGTTCTCGGCTATGTCTCTGGCACGGGTACTCCCTCCTGCCCAGCCTGTTCCAGCACGCCTGCTGTTTCCGGGTAGTGTCAAGGTCACTTAGACTCCAAAACGTTGTCCTGTCGTGTTGCGGTCGGGTTAGCCGACTCCATGGTGCCTGCAGTTTAGGTGCTTCCTATGTGGGCTGCGGGAAGTGGCAATCAAGGCTGGTTCTGTAATGCCAATAGGTCAAGCTCCCCCTGTAGGACTGTGGTTTTTCGGTAACTGCGGCTGGCTCGCGGCCTAAATATTGTTTCTTTTCCTATGGACCTTCTGCTGCTTATCTGAGTTCCAGCACCATTAGCGGGTTCTTGGGAAGACAATCTTGACTAGGTCTCCCTGGTTCCAGCACCATCAGCTGGTTCCAGACAGAGCCTTTAGCTTAGGTGCCTCCTTCTGGGTATCCGAGTTCCGCCAACATCAGGTGGTCCTTAATAGTGCTTTCAGGCATGGGTACCTCATGCTTAGTAACTGGGTTCCAGTACCGTCAGCTGGTCCTCGGTCGTGCCATTGGCTCTTCTACCTTTGGGTCGCCATCCGGGTTCCAGTACCATCAGCTGGTTCTCGGCAGTGTCTTTTGCTCTTCTGCCTTCTGCTCCCCATCCTGGTTCCAGCACTGTCAGCTGGTCCCAAGCAGAGCCTTTGGCTTAGGTGCCTCCTTCTGGGTATCCGAGTTCCACCAACGTCAGGTGGTCCTTGGTAGTGCTTTCTGGCACGGGTACCTCGTGCTTAGAAACCGGGTTCCAGTAACGTCAGCTGGTCCTCAGTTGTTCCATTCGCTCTTGTTGTACCTTCGGCTAGCCATCTGGGTTCCAGTACCGTCAGCTGGTTCTCGGCAGGGTCTTTTGCTCTTGTACCTTCTGCTACATTTCCAAGTTCAAGACCCTAAAGATGATGACCCTGAAGACCGAGAAGCAGAAGAACAAGAAGCTGCAGAACAAAAAGCAGAAGAACATTAAGCATAAGACTAAAAATCAGAGCAAAAAATATTATCTAAATTATAAGCAGAAGAAGACTAAGCAGTGTATGGGGGTGAGTCCGTTCCTCCTCGTGGTGCCCCTGGAAAATACCTGATGCTGCAGGTAAAACTGAACACGGACAAATACTGTTGTATATCTTTTGTGACAGGCAGAATGGAAGGTGTAATCTTCAAACTTTTATAGATAACAACTACAGGAATGCCTGTCACAAATAAGAATATTATGAAGAAGAAGAATATGAATAACATGAAGAAGTAGAATATGAAGAATAATAAGAGTTGAATAAGAAGAATATGGAGAATATTTACAAAAAGAATAATAGGAAGAAGGTGAAGAAGAAGATGAATAAGGTGAAGAAGATGTTGATGAAAAAGATGCTGCTGCTGCGAATGATGAAGATGAAAGTGTGGGAGAAGTAAAAAAAAAAAGGTGCAGAGCATGGAAGTAGTGAAACATAAATATGTGACAAAATTTAAAAAATCTAAACCTAGTCAATATCTTTGTAACTCTGAACGTCTTAAAAAAAAAAAAAATAATTCCTGCTCTTCCATTTCATTTGGGCTAAACCTCTATGCCTTTAATGTCTCCTCCACCTCCCCCGATACATTCTATGTTATTCTTTGTTGTTTTCCTTCATGAGGAATTAACAACAAGGAAAGAAAGGTTTTATTTTAATTCCGATATTTTTGTCCCATTGACTTGCATTGGTATCGGGTATCGGTATCGGCGATATCCGATATTTTGTCCATATCGGCCGATCCAATCCGATACCGGTACTTCTGAATATCGGAAGGTATCTCTCAACACTTGTAATCACCTTGTATGGTTCCTTGCTCAATGTCCTCATGCTCCGCCTGCAATGCATCCTCTTTAATTGAGAGCAGAGAGGTTTTCAGAATACAGAGAAGCAGGATGGTGACGCTAATTATGGCATCATCGCCGTTCACCATCTTGGTGCAGTCGTCAAAGTTTTTGAGGATGGTACATATATCTGACATCCATGTCCACTCCTGAGGTCTTATGTGTGGAGTCTGAACTAAATAATGACAGCATTGTTAATGCTGTTAGTCAACAACTGCCCTCTTCTGCTCACAAATCCTTTGCAACATATGCAGTGTAGAGTTCCAATGCGTGGGGACATCACACACCGGTCGGTGAGCCGGAAGCTGCAAATGCTGCTGAAGCATGGCAAGGGTGGCTGAAGCTGTAGCTGACTTTCTAAAAAGGTTAGACAGGCGGTGTACTTTCACTAGCAGATCCAGCAGCTCCAGGTAGCTTTTGAGAAATGTTGAACGACGAGGTTAAGCACATGGGCCAGGCAAGGTACATGTGTGAGCTCTCCTTGCCTCAGAGCAGCCACCAGGTTCTGACCATTGTCACACACGACCATGCCTGGCTGTAAGTTCAGCGGTGTCACCCAAAGATCTGACTGCTCTTTCAGCACTGTCCACAACACTTCAGCATTGTGTTGTTTTTCACCTAAGCAGATTATCTTCAGCACAGCCTGTTGCCGCTTGGCTGATGCAGTGCTGCAGTGCATCCAGCTTCTAACTGATGCGCTCATTTCAGAGATGGAGGCTGAAGAGAAGGAGGAGAAGGTACAGGAGTTGAAAAGTGTGGGGGCAACCCTGATTGACGTAGTGCCCACAATCCTAGGCGTGGGGAGGATGTGTTCCATCCCAAGGTCTGACTAGGTTCCCAGCTCCCACTATGTTAACCCAGTGTGCCATCAGTGAGATGTACTGTCCCTGCCCACAAGCACTAGTCCATGTTTTTCTTTGTTTAGTTGGACTTTCACACTAAGAGCATTGTTGAGGGACCGGGTAATATTTTGGGACACGTGCTAGTGTAATGCCGGTATGGCACATCGGGAGAAATAGTGGCAATTGAGGACTGAGTACGTTGGGATGGCCGCCATCATCAGGTTGCGGAAAGCTTCCGTCTCAACCAGCCTAAAAGGCAACATTTCGAGTGCAAGCAGACGAGAAATGTTAGAATTTAGCACTATGGCCTGTGGGGCGTTGGCTGGGTGTTTCCACTTGCATTCCAATGACTGGGGTATAGACAACTGAAGGCTGTGCTGGGACAAAGACATGGACGGGCTTTATGATGGTGCTGCTTGACTGTGGACAACAACAAGTGCAGGACACAGGGCATTTTCACATGCACCGTGGACTGGAGATTAGTTTCTACACAAAATAGTGGAAGAAGCAGTGGTGTCACCTGCAGACAGTGTTCCTGGAGCCTGGGATTTGGCCCACAAAAAGTCAGGTGCTTTGCTGCCATGTGCCTGATCATGCTGGTGGTGGTCAGGCTGGTAGTTTTGCTACCCCTGCTGATGCTGGTATGGCAGGTGCTTTAAATGGTCTGTCTGGGGTTATCGGCAGAGTCTTTAAAAAATAACCAGGGAAGATCTAACAGTTGGAATGGCAACTTTCCTCATGTTGGTGTTACGGGGAATGGATGCATGCCTTCTGTCTGTGGCCACCACACTGCTTCTTCCTGCCTGTTGGGGTGATATGCCTCCTTCCCCATGTGCGTTGCTGTCCTTGCTCTGCATGTCCTCCTGCCAGGTTGGGTCAGTTTGTCCTCCACCACCTCGTCTTCCACATCTGCACCCTGCTCCTCCTGACTTTCTGGCAATTGTGTCTGATCATCGTCCACCTCTTGTGACACTTTCCCACCATCTTCTTTGTGTGACCGCGGCTGTTCAAATGTCTGGCGTCGCTACTGGAAGCATTATCCGCTATCCAACCAACAACTTTTTCACACGGTTCTAGCTTCAATAGTGGTGTGCTGCGGTCCCATAGAAACTGGGGCAGGAAGGTCGATCGAGAAGATGTGGGTCTTTGTTGTGGCCCACTTTCAGCTTGGCCACGGCCTCATCCTCTGCATGCACCATCAGCATCACGTCCACTTCCCTGTCCCTTGCCCCTTGTCTTGCCCATTTTAAATGGACTACTAAAATATTTTAAAAGTTCAATACAGATGGATTAATTTTGAGAAAACGTATGTATGCTCAGTATGCCTGAAAATCAAGTATTTGACGACCACAGATAGATCTGAGTGAGGTAACAGACTGTTTCAATATGTGGCCTGAATTTTGCTGAAATTTTTTTACCACAAAATACTGTATAGACCAAGGCTAGCAGATAAAAAATGCAATGTGTGCCTGCAAAGCGAGGATTTTGACTCAACAGATACACCTGGGTCTGATGGAAATAACAGACTGTTTCAATATGTGGCCTGTTTTTTGGTTTTAATTTTTTTTAGCACAAAATACTACATAGGTCTAGCAGACCAAAAAAATTCAATGTATGCCTGCAATGCAAGGATTTTGACACCACAGATACACAGGGCATCTGACGGAGATAACACTGTTTCAGTATGTGGCCTGTTTTTTGGTATTAAAATTTTTTTTTAACCACAAAGTACTGTAGAGATTAAGGCTAGCAGACAAAAAAATGCAATGTATGCCTGCAATGTGAGGATTTTGACACCACAGATACACCGGGCGTCTGACGGAGATAGCAGACTGTTTCAATATGTGGCCTGTTTTTTTTAACCACAACATACTGTATAGACCATGGAGAGCAGATGAAAAAATGCAATGTATGCTTGCAAAGCGAGAATTTTGACACCACAGATACACCAGGCGTCTGACAGAAATAACAGACTGTTTCAATATGTGGCCTGGTTTTGGTTTTATTTTTTTACCACAAAATACTATATAGACCAAAGCTAACAGACCAAAAAAATGCAATGTATGCCTGCAATGCAAGAATTTGGAGACCACAGAAAGACCAGATGTCAGACAGAGATAAGAGACTGATCAAAATGTGGCCTTGATTTTTTTTTGGCCCACCAAAATTGTGTCAATAAGTAGGCTTTGACACTAAAAAAAATTGGAGTACTAAAATTGTAAGATATTTAGCGCAATGATATGCGATTTGTGTGACGTACAAATCACAGTGATAAATATAAGAACTGTAGCTAAATATTTTTGGTCCAGCTACAGATTTTTTAGGCAGAAAAATGGTGTCCAAAAATGCTGTAAGACACTCTAAAAAATAATATAGTACCAAAAAAAAGGCCAGGTTGTTCTGCGCACTCACATCTGATGCCTGGGACAATTTTTTTTTTAAATTGTTAGGTTTTTACTCTCTTGTATTGCAATGACCTGGCTGTAGTCTGCAGGGTAACCAAGCAAATGAATGTAGAAAAAACGGGGCGATTGATTACTTTCTAACAAAATTAGCAGGTATAAGGTGCAAAAAAAAACAAAATTGCCACAGATACCTGCAGCTATGTATATATAAAATACGTAGCAGAAGCCAGGAATGGAGCTTTTGTAGGTATGCAGTGAGATCTATATACTCACATACAGTACCTGCAGGCCTTGCACTGATGTGGATATGTGCACATAGACTCCCCTGCCTACCTAGCGCTGCAATCCATGTACCCCTGAATTAGCCCTAAAAAGGACTTTTGGTTTATCAGGATTTGTGGATTGAACACTAGTAGACCCACACTAACTAATAAATGTAAGAATCTGACCCTATCTCAGCAGCAGCTCTCCATACAGTAGCTGAGTCCGGAGCAGAATGCGGCGAGCAGGGCGGCACTAGGTCTCTTATAGACCTGATGATGCTGTTCAACCAGCCAATCACTGTAATACCACAACACAGATGGCTGTGGTATTAGAGTGCATGGCAGACAATCACTGCATGCTTATTGGCGCTCTAAAAAGCGCTAAAATTAAAAGGAGGAGACCCGAGCTCCCGACGAATAATCCCGGAAATACTCAGTGCTCGCCGAGTACACCGAGCATAGTGCTACTCGGGCGAGTACAGAGTAATGGCGAGTCTACTGACGTGTGTGATGTCAGTCCTCCCCTCCTGGGTATTTGCTAAGGGATAAGAGAGGATGACATTTAGGAACACAGTGAGCAGCCATTTTGTTGGTGACTGCAAAGTTATACTGAAAAGTAGACAGTCACAGAGGATGGCAGGCAGCAAGGATTCTGGGAGATATATGGTGGAGGGAGCAGGGTGACAGCAGCACAGAGTATTTCAGGAGAGCAGTGTGCTGGTCTATGGGGGGCACCATGTTTGGTGTGTGGAGCAGCCAGAGATTGTACGTAGAGCGCTGTCTTTTATACACATGGATGGACCGTCTGCTTGTCTGCTCCACAGAAATCCAGGAAACATTTCTGCGGATTGATGGCCTGTTCTGATCCAGACTTTGCATGCAGACCCCATTCCACTCCTCAGACCCTGTATTCTCCATCCTTTCCTGGCGGTGTGTGAAAGCGAGGCGACAGTTGCATTCCGGGGTGAAGCTGGAAAGCCTGGCGGGGGGAAATGTAGCCATATAGTAACAATAAAAATGAGACCCCTCTCTTCAGCTGCCTCACCAGCCCTCTCCTGACTGCACCTAACTGGATGTCATGCTGCCCCCTCTATTGCTCCAGATCCATGTGCAGATGCTCAGCCAGAACCACCCTAGAATGGGTCCCCTTTCTGAAGATAAGTTACTGCCATAGTGTTCTTACATAATACAGCCATATAGATCACACATCAAATAAATCACACATGCTGTCATAAAGATCACACATAATACTGTCATAATGCCATCATATAGATCACACATAATACCGCCAGTGTTCTCACATACCACCATATAGATCTCCCATAATACCGCCATATACTTCTCACATAATACCGCCATATACTTCTCACATATTACCGCCATATACTTCTCACATAATACCACCATATAGATCTCACATAATACCATCATATAGATCACACACAATACCACCATGTAGATCACACATAAAACAACCATATAATTCTCACATAATACTGCCACATAGATCACACATATTCCCACAATATAGTTCTCATATAATACCGTCATATAGTTTTTACATTATTCCACCATACTGATCAAACATAATACCACATACAGATCACATGTAATACTGTCATATAGATCACACATAATGCCATAATACAGATCACACATAATACTTGGTGGTATCACGTGTGGTCTGTTTGGCAGTACTATATAAAAAATATATATGGCGGCATCATGTATTATCTATATGACAGTATTATGTAATAAATATATATGGCAGTAAAATGTGTGGTTTTTATGGGAGTATTATGTGACAAATATATATGGCGGCATTATGTGTGATCCATATGTCAGTGTGCTGGTCTATGGGGGTCACAGAGAGAGATATATGGTGGAGGGAGCATGGTGACAGGAGCACAGAGTATTTCAGGAGAGCAGTGTGCTGGTCTATGGAGGGATGTGCTCACAATCACACTAATGCTCACACTCACACGCTGAAGCTCACAACTGTATACTTAGCCTTTACTGGCAATTAAAATGGGGGACCTAAAAAAAAAATGACCTGGCGTCCCCCTATAATTAACAACCATCAGAGGCTATGTAGACTGCTGCGGGCTAATATTAAAAGCCTAGGAAGGGGCCATGGATATTGCCCTTCAGGCTAAAAACATAAGCTCTCAGCCACCCCAGAAATGGCACATCTATTAGATGCGCCTTTTCTGGTGCTTTGGCTGGCTCTTCCCACTTTCCCTGTAGCAGTGGCAAGTGGGATTCATATTTTTGGGGTTGATGTCACCTTTGTATTGTCTGGTGACATCAAGCCCACGGCTTAGTAATGGAGAAGTGTCTATAAGACACCTATCCATTACTAATTCTACAGTTATATGGTAAATAAAAACACAGCCAGAATAAAGTCCTTTATTAATTTTAATTAAACCATACCTATCGAACGCATAATCCCCGACTCCCTCGTCTCCTGCAACAAAAAATAAAATAATAAACCACAAATATTCCTCACCTGTCTGCCGAGAAGATAATCCATAATGTCACACGATGGTCCTGATCACTTTGAGAGCAGTCACATCCAGTGATATGACTGCTTTCAAAGACAGCCGGCAATAGATTGACAGGAGGTGATCGCCCCTGCAGTGTATTACTGCGCCGCTGTGAGCTCGTATAATGTTTTTTTATTTTTAAGTGAATGTGTATGTAATGTAACTTTTTTAACTGTGAGCACAGGTGCCGGCAGATGATCCGATGGGAGCAGTAGTCTCATCGGTCCGCCACTGCTTTTTTTACCGCAGGTCACCACTGCCAGAATGATCCCGTAGCACTGTGACCGATAGTACCGGTGGTAGCATTACAGTGGGTGTCAGTCACAGCTGTGGGGTGACGCTGACATGTGACAGAATGACCCCCGCAGTTCCTGTTATCACACGCACTGAGCTGTGTGTGCAATGGGGAAAGATGTGCAGGGGGAAGAGGAGTTGATAGGAGGGAGAGCGACCCATGGGGAGAGAGACATACAGTTGGGAGAGAAGTGCATAGGAGGGAGAGCGACTCATGGAGAGAGAGACATGCAGGGGGAGAGGAGTGCATAGGAGGAAGAGAAATCCTTGGGGAGAGAGACATACAGGGGGGAGAGGAGTGCATAGGGGGATAGAGATCACACATGAGGAGAGAGATTAGACACAGAGGGATAGAGAACACACATGGGTAGAGAGACCAGCACAGAGAATAGAGCACCCACAAGGGGAGAGAGACATTCAGGGGGAGAGAAGTGCATAAGAGGGAGAGATACAAGCAGGGGGGAGAGGAGTGCATAGGAGGGAGAGCGACACATGGGGAGAGAAACATGCAGGGGGAGAGGAGTGCATAGGAGGGAGAGTGACCCTTGGAGAGAGAGACATGCAAGGGGGAGAGGAGTGAATATGGGGATAGAGAGCACACATGGGGAGAGAGGCCAGGCACAGGAGGATGGAGAGCACACATGGGGAGAGAGACAGCACACATGGGGAGAGACAGTCACCTCCAGGGTCTCAGAGGGAGATATATGAGGGAAGGAGCAGGGTGATGGCAGCACATAGTATTTCAGGAGAGCAGTGTGCTGAACTATTGGAATTCACAGATGAGATATATGATGGAAGAATATATGATCCCTGCTGTGTGTATGCTACTTCTCTCCCCTGTTTTGTGAATAACATTCTTGTCATTCCTACACCTTTTAATCACTGTCCTGTCAGCTGTTCGGCTCTTTCTCTTGCATTTCAGGTGTCAACACCCTCTCTCTGCTGGCTGTGAGTGCAGCTGGAATGCCCGCCAGGGCCATGGGGTACTCGGTACAAACAGATGGCGCCATAGAGTTTAAGTCCTCTTTTTTCTCAGAAGAGGCAATTTGCATATTTAATTTCCCAGAGGAGCATTGCACGTCGAATAAGCCTCCTTACCTTGACAAGCCAGCTGGTATGTCACTCTCCATAAGGAGAAACGTTACTCCTTAGACCCCAGTCCAGAGCCTCTCACCTAGCCAAATAAGTTCTCATGCTTCGCACTGACGAGGGCCAACAGCCTGAAACACCATGTTTATCCTAAGTCATATTGCACGACTCGTTAAAGGGTTGATTGTGACTTGTAGGATCGCTACTTCCAACAGGTGGCGCTATAGAGTTTAAGTCCTCCTTTTTCTCAGAAGAGGCCATTTGCATATCAAAGGAGCTAGGAAGCAAAGCTTTCACTGGCAAGGCAGAGTGGGTCTGGTCAGGTTTTATAGGGAAAGGTAAGGACCAGATCAGAAACGGCTGAAAACAGAGCTGCAAGTTTCTGATCAGCATAGAAAGGGTCATTAACTTTTTCAACACCAAAGGAAACCAAATCCATTTAATATGGGACACAAACACAGAAGCTAAATGGAAGGCTAAATGCATTCAAGGATGTACAAATGGCGCTGCTTGTAATTTTTGGCAGGGCAGGCTTTGCACTGTGTGAAGAACTTTTATGAGCTTAGGAGTACCACAACTACAGTTCGCTCAAAATATTTGACTGAAGCACTACAGTTGGTGCTTTCAAAGGTTTATGCTTCTAAATTTTGGCAAGCTTTGCATGTAATGCATAGCCTTTATGAGTCTAGGAGTACCACTACATGACAATATGAACAGAATGTGTATGAAGCCCTCCTTTATGTCTAATACATTAGCATTACATTACATTAACAAGCACATTTACTTGGTTCGAGTAACAAGCATCCAAGCATTTTAGTGCTTACTCTTCCCTAGGCCACACTGTCCCTGCCTCTGTTATTCCACAAATTAACTGAGCAGAAGAGTCAGCAAGAGGGCAACAGGTTGGGTGACTGTACCAGAAATATAAAATCATCACCAATGTTAGAGGGTTGCTTTAATTCCACGTTTCTTTCTCAGTCAGTCCCATAGGCAATAATTGGAGCAGTGGTCACACATGTGCTTTGCAGCTCCATGTAAAGAGGTAATGCGTTATGATCATGGGGGTCCCAGCTCTCAGACCTCAATATAAAGGATACTTTAATATGAGGAATCCAAATTATTGTTCCAGATCATAACCATAACACTATATCTTGTACAACAGTACAGACATCAGGTCTGTCTATTTCTTGCTGTCCTTCTGGTTATGTACACACTGATTTTTTACCTGAATTTTGCAGTGGATTCTGCTACAAAGTTAACTCCTCAACTACTCTTTTATTACTGATCTTATTGAATTCAATGGGGCAAAAATCAGTGAACAGATCATTAAAATAGCAGAGACAGTTCCCTTTTCTGTTACATCCCATGCATACAAGAGCAAGGGTCTGGGTTAGTTGATAAAATGAGCAGTCAGCCAGGTTACTTCACAGACATCCCTGGTCACGTGCTGACCTGCGCGGCTCATAAGCTGCATGTGGACCCAAAACGACCTGCCTATACCTCGGACTGACACTGATTTCTGGAGATTAGGCACCATTAATAGTACAAGAATAATAGGAAAGAAAGGGAGTAATATATTTGCCACCTCAACTTGGAACTTAATATCCAAAAACTTTATTTGTGCAATTATTTTGCTGGCTTGCCATTGGACTTCTCCCTATGTATACAGTGGGGCAAAAAAGTATTTAGTCAGTCAGCAATAGTGCAAGTTCCACCACTTAAAAAGATGAGAGGCGTCTGTAATTTACATCATAGGTAGACCTCAACTATGGGAGACAAACTGAGAAAATAAAATCCAGAAAATCACATTGTCTGTTTTTTTAACAATTTATTTGCATATTATGGTGGAAAATAAGTATTTGGTCAGAAACAAACAATCAAGATTTCTGGCTCTCACAGACCTGTAACTTCTTCTTTAAGAGTCTCCTCTTTCCTCCACTCATTACCTGTAGTAATGGCACCTGTTTAAACTTGTTATCAGTATAATAAGACACCTGTGCACACCCTCAAACAGTCTGACTCCAAACTCCACTATGGTGAAGACCAAAGAGCTGTCAAAGGACACTAGAAACAAAATTGTAGCCCTGCACCAGGCTGGGAAGACTGAATCTGCAATAGCCAACCAGCTTGGAATGAAGAAATCAACAGTGGGAGCAATAATTAGAAAATGGAAGACATACAAGACCACTGACAATCTCCCTCGATCTGGGGCTCCACGCAAAATCCCACCCCGTGGGGTCAGAATGATCACAAGAACGGTGAGCAAAAATCCCAGAACCACGCGGGGGGACCTAGTGAATAAACTGCAGAGAGCTGGGACCAATGTAACAAGGCCTACCATAAGTAACACACTACGCCACCATGGACTCAGATCCTGCAGTGCCAGACGTGTCCCACTGCTTTAGCCAGTACATGTCCGGGCCCGTCTGAAGTTTGATAGAGAGCATTTGGATGATCCAGAGGAGTTTTGGGAGAATGTCCTATGGTCTGATGAAACCAAACTGGAACTGTTTGGTAGAAACACAACTTGTCGTGTTTGGAGGAAAAAGAATACTGAGTTGCATCCATCAAACACCATACCTACTGTAAAGCATGGTGGTGGAAACATCATGCGTTGGGGCTGTTTCTCTGCAAAGGGGCCAGGACGACTGATCTGGGTACATGAAAGAATGAATGGGGCCATGTATCGTGAGATTTTGAGTGCAAACCTCATTCCATCAGCAAGGGCATTGAAGATGAGACGTGGCTGGGTCTTTCAACATGACAATGATCCAAAGCACACTGCCAGGGCAATGAAGGAGTGGCTTCGTAAGAAGAATTTCAAGGTCCTGGAGTGGCCTAGCCAGTCTCCAGATCTCAACCCTATAGAAAACCTTTGGAGGGAG
This sequence comes from Ranitomeya imitator, assembly GCF_032444005.1. NCBI lineage: Eukaryota > Metazoa > Chordata > Amphibia > Anura > Dendrobatidae > Ranitomeya > Ranitomeya imitator. The sequence goes on along the minus strand of NC_091284.1, from coordinate 342,985,583 downwards.
TTGAAAGTCCGTGTTGCCAAGCGAAAAGCCAAAAACATCACTGCTCTAGAGGAGATCTGCATGGAGGAATGGGCCAACATACCAACAACAGTGTGTGGCAACCTTGTGAAGACTTACAGAAAACGTTTGACCTCTGTCATTGCCAACAAAGGATATATTACAAAGTATTGAGATGAAATTTTGTTTCTGACCAAATACTTGTTTTCCACCATAATATGAAAATAAATTGTTAAAAAAACAGACAATGTGATTTTCTGGATTTTTTTTTCTCAGTTTGTCTCCCATAGTTGAGGTCTACCTATGATGTAAATTACAGACGCCTCTCATCTCTTTAAGTGGTGGAACTTGCACTATTGCTGACTGACTAAATACTTTTTTGCCCCACTGTAAGTGTATGCCTTGCTTTTTTTTTTACACAACCTAGTTCTTGGATTTAAAGTTACAAGTTGAGGTGCCGACTATATCCCTCCCTTTCTTTCCACGTGGCTGTGCTTCTCAGCAGGACCAGCACTCACCTGTTACACATTGGACCCCACCTCTTTTGGATTGGATTGCTATGGCGTGCAGTTCCTTGACCTCCTCTCACCTCCCTACAAGAATACTAGTATGATCTGAATATTTACATGTTTAACACCTCTAAGCACCAGTAATAATACGACCATAGTATGATTTAATGTAACCACCATATAGTGATCAAATATTATGCAATGACTATTATCATTATTTGTTTGGGTTTGGCGTTGTAAAAAGAAACAGACAGCACGATATTCCCTACCAGGGAAAACCTACATAAACTAAGGTAGAACATAAAAACCTCTTGTAGATTCTGTCATTAGTGGGATTTGAGCCCAAGGTGGCAACTTTGCAAGGTCGTGCTTTGTCAGAGGAGGTACATGTAATTACACCCAGTACACTTAGGCATTCTCAAATATGATGTACTTGCAGGTTTTTCCAACAGGCAAACAATTATGCACCTTCACTCATTTCCACTCTTATCTATATAAACATACAGTGTGTGTATGCACACTTGCTATGTGCATGCCTGCAAGCATATGCGTATAAACACTCAGTTCCTACAGATGCATGATGGCTCAGTGGTTATAACTGTTATCTTCATGTGCTTGAGTATGGATTTCAAATCCCAGTAAGAAAAACACCTGTAAGTAGATTGTATTATTTCTCCTGTGTTTGTGTGAGTTCCTACCACACTCCAAAGACATACTGATAAGGAATTTAGATTGTGAGCCCAATGAGGACGAGAACTGGACACAGATAAGAAAGAAAGGACTGGAGACTAGACCAAGGTGGACATGACTTGGGGATGGGGGAACCTTTAACTCCTGCAGTTTTGTTTGCATTGCGGTGTAGATTTTAAACAAGAGTGATGTTGCTTTAAGACGAAGGAGCTTATTATGTTTGGGCATGGTGTATTACTGTGAGGAGGGTGGGGCTTATACAGAGTAGGTAACTCTGTGTCTCTCTCCTTCTATCTCTCACCCGATGAACTGGAGGAAACATTACCCGCCCTCCCGCTCTATTTATAATCTCTGTCCTAAAATGTTTTAATTATTGCTTGTATAATGATGAATGCTTTATTGAATTTTTGAATTTTCCATTGTATATCTTGTACCAGGTTCAATTTTATATTGGCTATAAAGAGTTATCATTTGCATCAACCTTCTAAGCCCAAGGGAAGGGCAATCCTTCAGCCCAGCCATGGTTCCCTAGAGGTTTCCTCCACAGGGGTTTTTCCTCTCCTGAGCACTGTAGGATGACTCTTTGTGAGTCGGAGTTTTGCCAAGTTTAGTCCCCTTAATGCTTTTACAGGGACATCTTGGAATTTATAACCTGTCACAGCTTTGTGGTTTAGGAGTCAGGTGGACATGGAAGACAAGTTAAGGTGGACTCATTTTAACTAATAGAGGATGTAAAACCTCATAGTGGTGAGCAGGCTCGGCTTTTGTGGCCAGCCTCACGGACGTTGTAATGGTAACGTCAATCAGGGGTGGGCATGGTGGTTAAGCACAAGAGTGAGGATAATATGGTCATTGGTGCCCTGAATAGTTTACTGGCTCTGCTTGAATGGCAAGCCAGTGCGTGGTAACCCTTTTATGTCTGTCTGTCCTGGTGCTGTAAGTCAGACAGCTGGGGTATCACAGCACTGTTGAATACATATGTACTAGCACTTCACCTGACTCCTACTGTGATTATTTAATCCTGTGATTTAAATAAAAGCTGTGGCCATTTTGACAACCAAAATGTATTTTGTGCATTTATTTTAGTTTACAGTAGGGTTGAGCGAAACGGATCGGACAAATTCAAAAATCGAAAACTTTCGGCAAAGTCGGGTTTCATGAAACCCGACCCGATCCTAGTGTGGGCTTGGCCATGAGGTCGGCGATCTGCATTTCGTATGATGCTTTCAGCCCCATTTTTCAGCCAATGAAGGAGGACGCAGAGTGTGGGCAGTGTGATGACATAGGGCTCGGTCCCCACCATCTTAGAGAAGGGCATGACAGTGATTGGCTTGCTTTCTGCGGCATCACAGGGGCTATAAAGGGGCGTGCACACCGGCCGCCATCTTACTTCTGCCGATCTTAGCATAGGGAGAGGTTGCTGCAGCTTCATCAGAAGAAGGGATATAGTTAGGGAGAGAAGACTAACCCCCAAACCGCTTGTGCTCTAGGGATTTCCACTGTCCAACACCACCATTTTTTTGCAGGGACAGTGGAGGCTATATTTTTTTGCATCAGCTCTGTAGCTTATTAGGCTGCCTTATAAGGCTCCCTGATAGCTGCATTGCTGTTTGCACGCTGCTGTGCAAACCAACTGCTTTTTTAAAAGCAAAAATCATGTTGCTCCTTTCTGCACAGTTATCTTGTTTATTTGTCCACACTTTTGTGTGCAGCAGTCCTTTTTACTTCTGCCATACTTTTCCTGAGATCATTGTAGGGAGATTGAAATTGTACAAAAGTCCTTGTATTTTTTCATATATCTTCCAGCCACTTTCTGCCACTTACATTGTGGTGTTTTATGCACTGGGCCTGAGTTTTGGTTCAGCCTCCCCCAAAAAAGTGAGATTCAATTTCTCACAAAGTGGATATACTGCAGTCCTGTTAGTTTGTAGTATATCAGCCAGCCACTTTCTACAACTTACATTGCGTTGTTATATACACTGGGCCTGAGGTTTTGTTCAGCCTCCCCCAAAAAAGTGAGATTCAATTTCTCACAAAGTGGATATACTGCAGTCCTGTTAGTTTGTAGTATATCAGCCAGCCACTTTCTACAACTTACATTGCGTTGTTATATACACTGGGCCTGAGGTTTGGTTCAGTCTCCCAAAAAAATAAGTGAGATTCAAATTCTCACAATGTGGATATACTTCAGTGCTGTTAGTTTGTAGTATATCAGCCAGCCATTTTCTGCCACTTACATTGTGTTGTTTTATACACAGGGAATGAGGTTTGGTTCAGTCTCCCAAAAAAATAAGTGAGATTCAAATTATCACAAAGTGGATATATTTCAGTCCGGTTAGTTTGTAGTATATCAGCCAGCCATTTTCTGCCACTTACATTGTGTTGTTTTATGCACAGGGCCTGAGCTTTGGTCCAGTCTCCCCCCCAAAAAAAGTGAGATTCAAATTCTCACAAAGTGGATATATTTCAGTCCTGTTAGTTTGTAGTATATCAGCCAGCCACTTACATTGTGTTGTTTTATGCACAGGGCCTGAGGTTTAGTTCAGTCTCCCAAAAAAATAAGTGAGATTCACATTATCAAAAGTGGATATATTTCAGTCCTGTTCGTTTGTAGTATATCAGCCAGCCACTTTCTGCCACTTACATTGTGTTGTTTTACGCACAGGGCCTGAGGTTTGGTTCAGTCTCCCCAAAAAAGTGAGATTCAAATTATCACAAAGTGGATATATTTCAGTCCGGATAGTTTGTAGTATATCAGCCAGCCACTTTTCTGCCACTTACATTGTGTTGTTTTATGCACAGGGCCTGAAGTTTGGTTCAGTCTCCCCCCCAAAAAAATGAGATTCAAATTATCACAAAGTGGATATACTTCAGTCCTTTTAGTTTGTAGTATATCAGCCAGCCACTTTCTGCCACTTACATTGTGTTGCTTTATGCACAGGGCCTGAGGTTTGGTTCAGTCTCCCAAAAAAATAAGTGAGATTCAAATTCTCACAAAGTGGATATACTTCAGTCCTTTTAGTTTGTAGTATATCAGCCAGCCACTTACATTGTGTTGTTTTATGCACAGGGCCTGAGGTTTGGTTCAGTCTCCCCCCCAAAAAAGTGAGATTCAAATTATCACAAAGTGGATATACTTCAGTCCTGTTAGTTTGTGGTGTATCAGCCAGCCACTTTCTGCCACTTACATTGTGTTGTTTAATGCACAGGGCCTGAGGTTTGGTTCAGTCCCCCCCAAAAATAAGTGAGATTCAAATTCTCACAAAGTGGATATACTTCAGTCTTGTTAGTTTGTAGTATATCAGCCAGCCACTTTCTGTGTTAGGGGTCGAGTTCCCGCCTCTGCACAGGGGAAATCTCGGGCCATCTCCGCTGCGGTCTCCCATTCTTTTCCTGCCGCAGTGGAGCCTGTTCAGCAGAGACGTCGGTCCCAGCGTCTCACTCAGTCTGACTCTGTACAAAGAGTTACTGCTGCTTTTCCTGCTTCTGCCATTGGAGTCAGTGCTGGGCAGTGGCGAGCAGACGCCTCTGGGACTAAGTCCTGCTTTTCTCGTTCTGAGCATGCCCAGAGTAAGATCTCTCAGTGGAGATCGAGGGTCACATGATCAGATACTGCAGCTAAGGCCATTGGTCCTTCAGGAAGGTCCTGTAGGTGCTCACGCTCTGTGGTAGCCTCTCATTAGTCCTTCTAGGAAGGTCTTGTACGTGCTGCAAATATTTAAGGCTCGCATGGCCGCACGGCCATGCGCTAGTATTGTTCTATGTTTTGTGCTTTGCACCAGTGTGGTCACGTAAGAGTGTGTTCAGGGACCCGGCTGAGATAAGCCCCTAGAATGCTGGCACCTCCGGCGAGGAGATTGTGTTTTCTATGTATTCAGGGACCTGGCTGAAATAAGCCCCTAGAATGCTGGCACCTCCGGCAAGGAGTTTTGTGTGCATGCGTGACCACTGACTGCTCTCTGTTTGGGCAGTTAGCCTGTGCCTCTGTGAAGTCTAACAGGGCACAGTGCTTTGCTTTCACGGCTACTCAGTGAATGAACTGAGTTAGTCAATACCACCATATAGTGCCGCCGTTTGCTAGCAGCAGGTTCTCCTGCACGGTGGACCCCGGGCTGTGAACGCACCAATAACAATAAAAACATCTATATTTACTCGGTGCGTTCCGCTAGCCCTAACATTCTGCCACTTACATTGTGTTGATTTATGCACAGGGCCTGAGGTTTGGATCAGTCCCCCCCCAAAAAAAAGGGAGATTTAAATTCTCAACAAGTTTATATACACCTTCTACCTTATTTTACAGTACCATATAACAGTTGTTATTTTGGTTAGATTTTCCAAAAAATGTGGAAGTCTGGTGGAAGAGCACGTGGGTGGTGGTTGCCAGCTGGTACTGATGGGTGGTGGTGGTGGTAGTGCATCTGGTGGTAGTGGCAAAAGGATATATCTCACCTATAATTCTATATTATTCTCCTGCCCTGCAGATCATCTCAAATATAATTCTATATTATGCTCCTGCCCTGCAGAGCATCTCACCTATAATTCTATATTCTTCTCCTGCGCTGCAGAGAATCTCACCTATAATTCTATATTATTCTCCTGCCCTGCATTGTATGTCACATATACCTGCATAATATCCCCCTATCCTGCAGAGCATTTAGCATATAGCTCTATGCTATGCTCTGTTCTGCAGAGCATCTCACCTATAACTCTCTACTGTTTTCCTGTGGGTATTCATGTCTGTGGGCACTTTTCACATATCATGTGAACACCTTGCACCTGAAATATCATAGATCTGAAACTTTGTGATGCTGCAATTGGCAATTTTCCATGTGGGGAATTTTCCGTGTGGGGAATTTTCCGTGTGGGCAATTTTCCGTGTGGGGAATTTTCCTGTGGGCATTTTTCCTGTGGGCATTTTTCCTGTGGGCAATGTTCCTGTGGGCAATTTTCCTGTGAGCAATTTTCCTGTGGGCATTTTTCAGGGAACCGTCAATAGTTATCTGTAAGAAATGCTCAAAGACCTTTAGCAGAGGGAAGAATCTTCAAAATTTAAATACAACGTGCATGCTTAGACATTTAACCAGCATGCACTTGCAAGCCTGGACCAACTACCAAACGTCCCGTACCGTTGGTGCACCTGCTCAGAATGAAGGTAGTCAGCAACGCTACATTGCTCCCCTCACTGTAAGGCCACTGGTTAGGACACCACCAGCAGCAAATGTGGAGGTATCGTCGCAAGGCCAAAGCAGTCAGGGAATCACCAGGTTCTTGGTAGGAAACACTGTATGTAGGCCAACATCGAGAATACCATCACCAACCCTCTCTCAATCCACCATGTCCACCACCACCGCTAGTTCCACCATATTGAGAAAGCGGCGTTGTAGTGCCGCGAAACGTGCGTCGGGGGTCTCTCTTTCCGGCTGTGTCTCTCCTCTGCACCCCTCTGCACTGTCTGGTGAGTGTACACTGGTATTGCGCTATTATTTGACCATATGCATCTGCAGCCCACATGGGTGTTGCTTTTGAATAGCTAGATTGACTTTACTGCTCTACCTGATACTTACCTGCCTTGTATAGTGCTCCTGGTAAGCATATTGTGTGCTTTATCCATTATATGCGGGACTTTCCCTGTCATATGTTTAGGGGTATTTTGGAGGGACTGTCCTCTTTCGGCCCTTCATTGGAACTTATACGCTGTGACTTATTACTGATCGTGTTTGAATCATTTTTATGTATTAATAAAGATTTAATTATATATTGTCCATGATATGCTCCTTATTCTCCTCCTTTGATATGTATTGTGTGGAGCGGACTTGTTTGTCGGGGGGTGTACTATTCTAGTACTCTCATACCCAGACTGTCACAATGGTTTTGGGATTTTGCATAATATCTAGTTCCACCATATGCAGCTCTCCAGTCCAGCTCACCCTACAAGAGACTCTTGTTAGTAAAAGAAAAGGCTCATCCTCTCATCCGCGTACACAGGGTTTGAATGCCCACATTGCTATACTATTCTCGTTAGAGATGATGCCCTACCAGTTGGTTGAAAGCGAAGCTTTCAAAGACCTGATGGCCTACGCAGTACCAAGCTATGACCTACACAGTCGGCACTTCTTTGCGAGAAAAGCCATCCCAGCCCTCCACCAGCATGTCAAAGACCGCATTGTCCATGCACTGAGGCAATCAGTCAGTAGAAAGTTGTACCTCACAACAGATGCATGGACCAGTAGGCATGGCCAGGGATGTTACGTGTCCATCACCGCGCACTGGGTTAATGTGGCGGATGCAGGGTCCACAGGGAACAGCCATAATGGGACAGTTCTGCCTAGCCTACGGTCTAGGAAACAGTTGGCTTTAGGTGTTCGCCACCCCTCCTCCTACTTCTCCTCATCCTCCTCCAGAAGCGAAAGCACATCCACAGAGCACAGTCACACGACCACTCCATCCGCAGCTGCCAGTGTTGCACACGAGGTGTCCCATTATCGAACAGCTAGTGGTAAGCGTCAGCAGGCTGTGTTACAAATGAAGTGTTTGGGCGACAACAGACACACCGCGGAGGTACTGGCCGAGTACTTCCAGCAAGAAACTCAGTCATGGCTGGGCAGTGTACATTTTGAGGCAGGCAAGGTAGTCAGTGATAACAGAAGGAATTTTATGGCTGCCATAGCCCTTTCAGAACTGAAACTCATACCTTGCCTGGCTCACACCTTGAACCTGGTGGTGCAGTGCTTCCTCAAAAATTATCCGGAGTTACCAGCCCTGCTCCTGAAGGTGCGAAGACTTTGCTCGCACATCCGCCAGTCGCCCGTACACTCCAGCCGGATGCTGAACCATCAGCGATCGCTGAATCTTTCCCAGCACCGCCTAATAATTGACGTTGCAACAAGGTGGAACTCCACACTGCACATGGTTCAGAGGCTGTGCGAACAGAGGTGTGCTGTAATTAATTTGTGGGAGGATACACATACATGGGCAGGCAGTTGGATGGCAGACATGGAGTTGTCTGGTGTGCAGCGGTCGAAGCTCCAAGACCTCTGTCAAGTCCTTCAGTGTTTTGAGGAATGCACACAGCTGGTAAGTGCAGACAACGCCATCATAAGCATGAGCATCCCACTAATGCGTCTGCTGATGCAAAGTTTGACGCACATTAAGGAGCTGGCGTCTGCAGCCGAGGAGGAGGGAAGCCTTGATGACAGTCAGCCATTGTCTGCTCAGGGAACTCTTCTGGACGAGGTGGCAGATGAAGAGGAGGAGGATGATGGGGATGAATATTTATGGGAGGAGGATGCTTCTCAGGGGGCAATAGAAACTGGTGGCATTGCAAGGTCAGGTACAGGGTTTTTGCAGGACACAACTGATGTTGATTTACAAGAAAGTGCTCCTCAACCCAGCACAAGCAGTGAATTGACACCTGGAACATTGGCCCACATGGCTGAGTATGCCTTGCGTATCCTTAAAAGGGACCCCCGCATTATCAAAATGATGACCGATGACGATTACTGGTTGGCCTGCCTCCTGGATCCACGATATAAAGGAAAATTACAAAATATCATGCAACATGAGAACCTTGAGTAAATATTGGCTACCAAACAAGCAACTCTTGTAGACTGTTTGGTTCATGCATTCCCAGCACACAGCAGCAGTGATGGTTGTCACACAAGCTGTAGGGGGCAACATGGCAGAGGTGTTAGAGGTGCACAAATCCGAAGTAGCATTGGACAGAGGAGTTTTATGACCAGTTTGTGGAGTGATTTCGCAATGACCGCTGACACGACAGGTACTGCTGCATCGATGCATAATGACAGGAGACAGCATTTGTCCAGTATGGTTACGAACTACTTTTCCTCCCTTATCGATGTTCTCCCTCACAGGTCATTCCCCTTTGATTACTGGGCATCAAAAATAGACACCTGGCCTGAATTGGCAGAATATGCATTACAGGAGCTCGCTTGCCCTGCTGCTAGTCTGCTATCAGAAAGAGTCTTCAGTGCTGCTGGTTCAATACTGACCGAAAAAAGGACACATCAGGCTACCCAGAATGTTGATGATCTAACGTTCATTAAAATGAACCAATCATAAATTTCAAATTATTTTGCTCCACCTTCAACTGCTGACACGTAGCTTGCCAGAAAAATGTCTTGCTTTTGGCCTCCTCTTACTGACTTCTCCAATTCCTCCATTTGTAGCTGCTGAATGTCCACCATAGGCCATTTTTATACCTCCCTAAATAGGCTGACTCCCCCCACAGGGCCGTGGTCACCACCTGGCGCAAGCACCGATGCGAGTGCCATTTGCCTGGACAGGTGGGTGTGCCCACTCTTGGGCAACGGCACTGGCACAGGGTCCCTCATAGTACAATGAAGTGTCTCTGATGGTGGTGGTGCACAACCAACGTCAGACACACCATCGTAATATGAGGGGCCCTGTGCCAGTACCGCTGCCCGTGAGAGAGTGTTCCTCCCAGCTCGAACAGTGCTCTACCACTTGCAATACTTACCTCACCCTGCTCCACCACTGTGTAGTCTGTGCTGTTAAATCCTTCAATGGCACTGCCAATACAAATTTGTTGAAATGATAGATGATAGTTAAAATATACAGGGGCCCTGGCCTCCATTTAGACCAGTTAATAATTTGCGCCTACTAACACTGTCTGCTACTCAGCAGAGGAGCCCAACCCTGTACCTAGCTATGCTGCCCGTTTAGTCCTTTTTGCAATTTTGAACTGCATTTAGCCTACTTTATTATTTGGGCCTACTAACTGTGTCTGCAACTCATTACAGTTGTCGAAAGAACAGAACCAGAAACACATGTGCTACTTGCATAATGAACAAGTCTGTAGGAACCTGTTCACACACCACCAAGAAACTTGAAGACACAAATGAGCACAGTGAGGTCAAAAATATTCTGTTGTAAAAAAAAAATCAGAGTAATAAGCAAGTGCCAGTCAAAAGATGGAAAAACAGGGTATTTAGTTGATACGTTTTTTTTGCAAAAAAATGTATACTAAGCTGCTCCACCAATCGTCAAGGTATACTTATATAGAGCAGTCCTACCTAATGCATATAATCCCTATCTGATGTATTTGAAAACCTAATCATCTGTATAGTACCTGTATAAGCAGGGTTCAGAGAGGGAATTTTCATGTGGACATGCTGGATGGAACAGCTTTGATGCAAATGACCCATAAGGAGTAGTGGACTCCCTAGTCTTGAAGAAACAAGAGAACAATTACAGAACCAGAAACACATGGGCTACTTGCACAACGAACAACTCTGTAGGGACCTGTTCACACACCACCAAGAAACTTGAAGACACAAGATTAGGGAGTCCACCACTCCTTATGGGTCATTTGCATCAAAGCTGTTCTATCCAGCATGTCCACATGAAAATTCCCTCTCTGAACCCTGCTTATACAGGTACTATACAGATGATCAGCTTTTTAAATACATCAGATAGGGATTATATACATTAGATAGGACTGCTCTATATGGGTATACCTTGACGATCGGTGGAGCAGCTTAGTATATATTTTCTTGCAAAAAAAGTATCAATTAAATACCCTGTTTTTTTCATCTTTTGACTGGCACTTGCTTATTACTGTGATTTTTTTTACAACAGAGTATTTTTGACCTCACTGTGCTCTTTTGTGTCTTCATTACAGTTGTCCTCCACTGAACAAAACAATGCCGCCCGTTTAGTCCTGTTAACAATTTTGAACTGCATTGAGCCTACTTTAGTATTTGGGCCTTCCAACTGTGTCTGCCACTAATTACAGTTGTCCTCCACTGAACAAAGCAATGCTGCCTGTTTAGTCTTGTTACCAATTTTGAACTGCATTTAGCCTACTATAATATTTGGGCCTACTAACTGTGTCTGCCACTCATTACAGTTGTCCTCCACTGAACAAAGCAATGCCGCCTGTTTAGTCCTGTTACCAATTTTGAACTGCATTTAGCCAACTTTATTATTAGGGCCTACTAACTGTGTCTGCCACTCATTACAGTTGTCCTCCACTGAACAAAGCAATGCCGCCCGTTTAGTCCTGTTACCAATTTTGAACTGCATTTAGCCTACTTTATTATTTGGGCCTACTTACTGTGTCTGCCACTCATTACAGTTGTCCTCCACTGAACAAAGCAATGCCGTCCGTTTAGTCCTGTTACCAATTTTGAACTGCTTTTAGCCTACTTTAGTATTAGCGCCTACTAACTGTGTCTGCCACTCATTACAGTTGTCCTCCACTGAACAAAGCAATGCCGCCTGTTTAGTCCTGCTACCAACTTTGAACTGCATTTAGCCTACTTTATTATTTGGGCCTATATCTGTGTTTCCTCCTCATCCTGCCCATTGCCCAGCCACTGCTAGATGAGTCTGCTAGTACATTGACCCAGACCACTACATTCCCCTTGCACTCTACACAGCCAGAATCTGACCCTGCTGAAAGTCAGTTTCCCCTTCCCGCATACTATACCACCTTACACGGGGACAAAGAGGAAGGTGCAGATGAAAGTGCAGGTTCCTTCATCAGGTGGGGGGGCATACTCTTTGGCGACGTCAGTGGCACAGGGCCCCTCATAGTACGCAAAAGTGTCTCTGCCAGTGGGAGGCGCCACCCGCCGTCAAACACACCGCCGTACTATGAGGGGCCCTGTGCCAGTGCCAACAAGTGGGCCCCCCTGCTTACTCAGGATCACAGCACTCACAAAGTTGAAATACTTACCTCTTCCTGCTCCACCGCCATGACGTATTCCACATTTCCTGGGCCCACGAAAATCTTGAGCCAGCCCTACCCCCCACAACTTTAGCCAAATGACCCCCAGTTTTCAATGCCTAACTATTCTTATAAATTAAATTAAGATTGACAAGCTTAAGTAATAAGAATTGATGTTTTGGGCATTAAAATGGGCAGTGCAGGTGTTTTCCTGGCCTCCACCTACTGCCGACTTTGATTCGCCATTGACTTGCATTGGGTTTCACGTTTCAGTCGGCCCCCGACTTTTCGCAATAATCAGCCGATTTCACCTGACCCGACTTTTGACAAAGTCGGGTTTCGCGAAACCCGACTCGATACGAAAAAAGTAAAAGTCGCTCAACTCTAGTTTACAGTAGTTATGATGGTTTTAAGATGGAGTGGGGTCCATCCCATATCCAAAATTCATAGGCACAAATGCAGTCCAAAAGCTCCTCCTTTGGGGGTGGAAGTGGTCCCTTCACCTCTTGGACCTCTATATAGTTGCACCAATTGTCTATCTGTTCCTTTTCTGTTGTGGAATTAATTGTACTATATAGGTGAGATAAATAAATGCACACAATGCCCATCTATTTATATAATTACCTTAAATTGTCTGTTATCCACTTCCTTCTGGACGTCCTCGAATTCCACAATCCACTGCGCTGCACAGCAAGTACGCCGACTGCCATATTAGAATACCCAAGTGATGGATATTCCAATATGGCACCCGCTGGTGGTACCAGGCCCTTGCGCAGTACCACCAGCAGGTCATCGCCGGACCTCCCACTGCTGGGACTCCCCGGCCACAAGAACCCCCCCACGGCTGGTATCCTGGCCACCGCAGGGATCCAGACCGCCGCTGGGATCCAGACAATCGGGGCACCCTCCCCGCCGGGCAGCCACAGGAAAATGATTCACTGCGCAGCTGTGACCTTGGAGTCAGAAACGCTTCCAGGGGCGATCCCCATGATGTTCCTGTGTCTCAATATGTGAACTGCTGCTGGTACCAACCTATTGCACGGTACCACCATAAAAATAACCCCCTGCTATAGATGCTTCATTATTATTATTATTATTATTATTATTATTATTATTACTATGCTTCGTTATTGCTATCAATCTGACAATCAATCTGCTTCATCCTCAGGTATGTCCCCAATCCCATCACCATCACCCAACTTTCCTGATATTCCACACCCTGCTATTCCTGGTATGTCCATTGGCTGCACCCCCAATCCCATCACCATCACCCAACTTTCCTGATCTTGCTCACCCTGCTATTCCTTGTATGTCCGCTGGCTGCACCCCTAATCCCATCACCATCACCCAACTTTCCTGATCTTCCTCACCCTGCTATTCCTGGTATGTCCATTGGCTGCAACCCCAATCCGATTACCATTACCAAACTTTCCTGATCTTCCTCACCCTGCTATTCCTGGTAGGTCTGCTGGCTGCTACTACTGTTTTTTGTTGTTTTTTTCCCTTCTCCTGCATGTTTTCTCATTTTAATTCCTTGATGCCAATACACATTTGGTTTTATCTTTCCATTTGGATCTATTTCCCCTTGCATTTTCCCTTCTGACTTCTAATTAATCCCCTCCTGTGTATGTAACCAGTCTCCCTGCTGCTCCTCCCTCCTGATCACACCTGGCCTATATCATGTGCACTACTTAGCTTGTCATAAATTCAGAGACATGGGTCTGTCTGGACCGTGGTCTGTCTCTAGAAGGATAACAGCAAATATGAAAGCAGAAATATGCCAGAAGTGAACAGAAGGTAAGACTAACCAATGTTAATAAATATACTAATTTCCTTTCCCTTTCCACCACACTTACTCATCATGCTGATGCAGCTCCCCAGAGACCTGGTCGTTGAAGTATGGCGCTCTGCCGCTAAGGGGAGCAGCGGTACGTCTGATGGCACTAAGGAGTTCTTCTGACCAGGTATCACCAGAACACATTACACTTCACACTCCGGTCACTAGGGGGAGGCTTTATTTATTGGGCCACTCATCACACTGGTTAAACTAGGGGCTGGGGAGGAAGTTAGTGAGAAGCTGACTGGGTTGGATTCAGGCAACATCCCGTGGCAGGGGGTGTTGCAGGGAGAAGGCACAGGGGGGCCCCTGTTAGGCGTGGGAACCTGGCAGGTGCCTAGCGAACAGAACAGAACGTGACGGAACCGCGCCTGCACACCCTGTGGCGGTATCCTAAGAAAGAGACATGAAGGGAAGGATATTGTGGAACCGTGTAAACGAGATCAAGCACAAAGGAGAGCCAGTAAGACTCATGCCGAGAGAGAGAAAGGCAACATCTTACTGAGGCGCGTAGTCGGTGGCCGGAACACCGTAGGAGTAACTGACTTCAAGCCTTACTTCAAACTCCGCTGGACAGTCAGTCATAGGTTGGCTGTCTACCTTCTACACCTACGAAGACATAGGGGGCGACATTGGGAGAGGGGCGTCTCTAGGGTCCCGGAAGACCTCCAAGCCTTCCCGTCATACGGGTGGCGTCCTAGCCATAACATACCTGGGGGACGATAGAAACTAGTAACATCTGGAACCAAAGAACGAGAGAGAGCTGTAGAGAACGAACGAACGAGAACAGAAGTTGTGAGGACTATTCCAAATGCTCAGCAGGATAGGACTACAACACACAGGCGCTAGTGGTAGGCAACGATTTCCATCTGTGAAGGAAACTCTGGATGTGCCCATCGGACCGGCCGGTCTCTGAAAGCCCTGTTAAACGTACTCTGGATAGAGGATCCTGAAGCCTTCAGTAAAGAGGTAAAAAGACTGCAACCTTGTGTCCTCATTATTGACTGTACCTCACACCATCACCATCCACCTTACTGGGAAGCCCTGGGGACATACTTCACCTGTGGGAAGGTATACCATCCAGCTGCCATTCCATCACCCCAGTGGACCCCATAGCAGCGTCGGTCACCCTGACCGAACACCACAGATGGCGTCACGAACCCTTGACAGATTGCTTAACTGCTTCCATTGGACGCCCCTTAGCAGGGTCGCGGACTGGGTCTAGCCACCGTGACAGCCTCACAACCGAACCAGAGAGGCCCGGTACCGAAACGCGTGGCCCTGTGTCTGGGGGCGCTCCAACTTGGCGTCACAAACAGGATCGTACTTAAGCCTGAAGAATTGAGTCATGTGTGCCTTGGAACTGTGATTGAAACGTGTTGGACTGTGATTTATTGCAAAGACTGTGTACTACTATTGCCGCAAGATTCCCGCCAAAACTGCCTCCATTGCAGCGCCACGAGGAGCGCAGGAGAAGAAGAAGGGCGTGGAAGTGGGCGTAAGTGAGCTGGAGAGCGCGAAAGATAATGGCCGCCAAGTCTAAATATTTCTGCACCTTGAGGACGTGTCCGTCAGCAGCCGAGATCCGCCTCCTGATCCTCAATGGGGGACGGAGGAACAAGAAGCGAAACTGCCCACGAAGGAGAGAGCGGAAAAGAGACCAGGAAGCGACCCACGTGGGAGACGCCATGGCCAGCCGACCGGGATCGGAGTGTAGGGTCGGAGCAGAGGACTCCCCCAGCTACCCAGAGAGATACCGCGGCCAGGCTTCACCCATGAGCCCCGACTTCCTACAGGCCGGAGTGGACGAGCTCAGCGACCGACTCCGGCGGACGCAGCTGAGCACTGAGGCCGGGTGGAAGGAGATTGTCACCGGGGGCCTCACCAGACGTCTGTCGGCAGCCTCGTCTGGTCCGGAGCAAGAAAGAAGTTCCAGCGCTCTGAAGCCAGAAAGCAAGGCCCTGCCGGAAAGCGAGATGCTGCAAACACAGATGACAACGCCGCAGCGCAAGGCCCCGCAGTCAGCGTTCCAGATCCCAGCGGAGACGGAGCAGGCCAGCACCGGAGGGACCGCATCTGAAGCAGGTATGAAGAATGACCCTGCCCCAGTGACAGAAGACCTGTTGATAAGCTTCGTAGCAGCGCCACCTGCTGCCATGGCTAAGACTAACTCTGAACTGACAAATCCTAATACTACTACCACAGTGGGCATTATTGCCGCTACTGAACCCACCACCAAAATTGACATTCGAACCCAGATTTTACCTGAAAAACCGATTAGTGACATTGATACCACATCGGATGAGAAGTCGAACACAGATCTTCCCAGCCCAGGAAGTGTTCGCTACAAACTGATGCCATTCAACCTACCGTCGCGAGGATAAACCTCATAAACCTGAAACTGTAAATAGTTAACTAACTGTCTCTTGCTCTTTTTCTACTTAAAACCCGTAGGGGTTAGAGAGAGAGTCCTCCTGAGAGATGTAGAAAGATGGTCGGCACAATGGCAGTAGGCTCAGCCAAGGAGCTAGGCGGTCCTGCATTGGTGAAGTTGGAACGGAGAGAGGAGTTGAGTTATTTAGTATTTTATGATAGGCCTTTAGTGGGTTCAGCATATACGCCCTTGAAGGAAAAGTTAACTTAATGTTCGGAGTTTGCACTTAGTAGAATACCCGGCTGGGTACTGAGAGTTATTTATAGTCAAAAATGTTATTTAAAAATATTTCATCTTGTTTTTGTTTGTAACGTTCAAGTGTCCTTACCTCCCATAAAGGGAAGCACCTTTGCTATTTACTTGTTCTCAGCATTCCAAAAATTTGTATGTCTTTTGCTGTATTATATTGTTGTTCTTCTTCCCAGTCCAGGAGTAATGGATTTAACCGGGGGGGAGTGCAGCGACCCAGAGACCTGGTCGTTGCAGTATGGCGCTCTGCCGGTAAGGGGGCAGCGGTACGTCTGATGGCACTAAGGATTTCTCCTGACCAGTTATCACCAGAACACATTACACTTCACACGCCGGTCACTAGGGGGAGAAAAAGGCTTTATTTATTGGGCCACTCCTCACACTCGTAAAACTAGGGGCTGGGGAGGAAGTTAGTGAGAAGCTGACTGGGTTGGATTCAGGCAACATCCCATGGCAGGGGGTGTTGCAGGGAGAAGGCACAGGGGGGCCCCTGTCAGGCGTGGGAACCTGGCAGGTGCCTAGCGAACAGAACAGAACGTGACGGAACCGCGCCTGCACACCCTGTGGCGGTATCCTAAGAAAGAGACACGAAGGGAAGGATATTGTGGAACCGTGTAAACGAGATCAAGCACAAAGGAGAGCCAGTAAGAGTCATGCCGAGAGAGAGAAAGGCAACATCTTACTGAGGCGCGTAGTCGGTGGCCGGAACACCGTAGGAGTAACTGACTTCAAGCCTTACTTCAAACTCCGCTGGACAGTCAGTCATAGGTTGGCTGTCTACCTTCTACACCTACGAAGACATAGGGGGCGACATTGGGAGAGGGGCGTCTCTAGGGTCCCGGAAGACCTCCAAGCCTTCCCGTCATACGGGTGGCGTCCTAGCCATAACATACCTGGGGGACGATAGAAACTAGTAACATCTGGAACCAAAGAACGAGAGAGAGCTGGAGAGAACGAACAAACGAGAACAGAAGTTGTGAGGACTATTCCAAATGCTCAGCAGGATAGGACTACAACACACAGGCGCTAGTGGTAGGCAACGATTTCCATCTGTGAATGATACTCTGGATGTGCCCATCGGACCGGCCGGTCTCTGAAAGCCCTGTTAAACGTACTCTGGATAGAGGATCCTGAAGCCTTCAGTAAAGAGGTAAAGAGCCTGCAACCTTGTGTCCTCATTATTGACTGTACCTCACACCCTCACCATCCACCTTACTGGGAAGCCCTGGGGACATACTTCACCTGTGGGAAGGTATACCATCCAGCTGCCATTCCATCACCCCAGTGGACCCCATAGCAGCGTCGGTCACCCTGACCGAACACCACAGGTGGCGTCACAAACCCTTGACAGGTTGCTTAACTGCTTCCATTGGGTGCCCCTTAGCAGGGCCGCGGACCGGGTCTAGCCACTGTGACAGCCTCAGAACCAAACCAGAGAGGCCCGGTACTGAGAACTCGTGGCCCTGTGTCTGGGGGCGCTCCACTGACATACGCTCTAACAGTTTTGACTCCATTACTCCTCAGCCTCCTTTGCTATCCCCAAACCCCAACACCCTCTAACCAAGTAATAATCTCTCCTTCCCTCCTGCCTCCCCACCGGACCTCCTCTGCTCACCTGCTCCTCAACCTTAGATCTCTCCTAATAAAACACAAAACAAGCCTCCCATTCTCCATCTCCCACCTGCTCTGTCTCTCTCTGCTTTGCCTCACTGATGGAGACATATCTCCCAATCCTGGACCCCCACAGCTCATTCCTCCCATTACTACCCCCTCCTACCACTCACAACCCAATATAAACACCTGAAATCGTGCCCATGACGCCCACCCCCCTGCACCCTCTCTCTGGATCACTATGGAATGCCCGCTCCATCTGCAATAAACTCCATGTGATTCACTACCTCTTTACCTCTCATAATCTTTTCTTTCTGGGCATCACCGAAACATGGCTGACATCCTCTGAAACAGCCTCCCCTGCTGCACTATGTTACAGTGGCCTCCACTTCACCCACACTCCTCGCCCTGGCAATAAACATGGTGGAGGAGTGGGGCTTCTCCTTTTTTCCAACTGTACCTTTACCCAATCCCACCTCTACCGTCCCTTATCCTCCTTTCGTTTGAAGTCCACACTGTCCGCATCTACTCCCGCTACAACCTCCAAATGGCCGTCGTATACCGACCTCCGGGCCTGACCACTGCCTTTATTGACCAATTCTTCACCTGGCTCCTTCACTTTCTCTCTGCTGACATTCCCACCATCATCATGGGTGATTTCAACATCCTCATTGACACCCACTAGTCAGCAGCCTCCAAACTCCTGTCCATTACTTCATCCTTTGGACTTACTCAGTGGTCCTCCTCAGGACCCCACACAGACGGACACACATTAGACCTTGTCTTTACCCGTTTCTGCTCCCTATCTAACTTCACAACCTCCCCTCTCCCTCTATCTGACCACCATCTACTCACTTTCTCATCCCTGTCCTCCTCACCTGTCACCCATGCCCAGCAACATGCACACCCATGCAGGAACCTCGCACACCTAGACACCCACACACTCTCTGACTCTATCCTACCACTAGCATCCATATCCTCACTCCACGACACAGACACTGTCACTGCTTTCTACAATGCCACTCTTGTATCAGCTATTGACATGGTCGCCCCTGTCATGCATAGCAGAGTGCGACGAACCAATAGACAACCCTGGCACAATAACATCCCTAAAAAGCTTTGGCAAGTATCCATAATTGCAGAACGGTGTTGGAAGAAAACACATTTGCAAGATGATTTCACTGCACTCAAACAAGCAACACTCGCATTCAATCAGCTCTCACCTCTGCTAAACAGGCCTACTTCACAACCCTTGCATCTTCCATATCCCACAACCCCAAACAGTTGTTGAACACTTTTAACTCCTTCTTCCGCCCACCACTGCCCCCTCTGAGTTCCCTAATCATTTCTGAGGACTTTGCCACGCACTTCAAAAATAAGATCGACCAAACTAGGCAAATCTTTGTCGTCAAACCACTACCGCCCCTTTGTATACCAGACCAAAGCCCAAACCCCATAACTTCCTTCTCCAAAATCACTGAAGGGGAGCTTGCTCATCTTCTCTCCAAATCACGCCTCACCACTTGTGCACTTGACCCCATCCCATCCCACCTCCTCTCCAAGCTCAACACCACACTAATCCCATCCCTAACCCATCTCTTCAACCTATCTCTAACTTCTGGTACCTTCCCACTGCTTTCAAACATGCCACAATCACACCTATCCTCAAAAAGCCATCACTTGACCCAAGCGCTATGTCCAGCTATCACCCCATATCTTTGCTCCCGTTTGCACCCAAACTCCTTGAGCTGAACTTTCCTCTCACTTTGCATCTAACTCTCTCTTTGACAACCTACAATCTGGCTTCCGTCCTCACCATTCCACTGAGACTGCCCTGACAAAAATTACTAAAGACTTACTTACAGCCAAAGCTGACAGATAATTCTCTATACTCCTCCTTCTAGACCTGTCCTCTGCCTTCCACACAGTTGACCACTGCCTCCTATTACAGATCCTCTCTTCCTTTGGGGTCAAAGACCTCATCCTATCTTGGATCTCCTCATACCTTACCAACCGCACATTTAGCGTTTCCTACTCCCATACTACCTCTTCATATCGCCCCCTCTCTGTTGATGTCCCTCAAGGCTCTGTCCTTGGGCCCTTACTCTTCTCAATCTATACACTCAGCCTGGGACAACTCATAAGGTCCTATGGCTTCCAGTACCATCTGTATGCTGATGACACTCAGATCAACCTCTCTGGCCCAGATGTCACATCTCTGCTCTCCAGAATCCCAGAGTGTCTATCAGCCATATCCTCCTTCTTCTCCTCTCGCTTCCTCAAGCTCAATGTGGACAAATCTGAACTAAGTATCTTTCCTCCATCTCGCATATCTTCCCTACCTGATCTATCTATCAAAATAAATGAAATCACACTTTCCCCTGTCCCTAAAATGCGCCGCCTCGAAGTAACCCTGGATTCTGCATTGTCCTTCAAACCTCACATCCAAGCTCTCACCACCTTCTGTCGCCTCCAGCTCAAAAATATTTCCAGAATCCGTCCTTTCCTTAACCCTCACTCTACCAATATGCTTGTGCATGCCCTAATCATCTACCGCTTCGACTACTGCAACATCCTCCTCTGTGGCCTACCTTCTAACACTCTCGCACCCCTCCAGTCCGTCCTCAACTCTGCTGCCAGACTAATTAATCTCTCTCCTCGCTACGTTCCTGTTTCCCCTCTTTGCAAATCTCTTCTCCGGCTCCCAATTTCCAAGCGTATCCAGTTTAAACTACTAACACTGACCTACAAAGCTATCTATAACCTTTCTCCTCCGTATATTTCCAAACTAATCTCTCAATATCTTCCCTCATGTAATCTTGGGTCCTCCCAAGACCTCCTTCTCTCCTTCACGCTTATTCGCTCCTCACCCAATCGCCACCAAGACTTCTCCCGAATATCCCCCATCCTCTGGAATTCTGTGCCACAACACGTCCGGTTATCCACCACATTTGGATCCTTCAAAAGAAATCTGAAAACCCACCTCTTCAAAGAAGCTTACAACCTGTAATGACCACACGGCCACTTCAACACCATCGGAGCTACTGCAACCCTCAACCTACTGTCTCCTTCCCCATAATCCTGTAGAATGTAAGCCCGCAAGGGCAGAGTCCTCTTCCGTTTGTATCAGTCTGTCATTGTTAGTTTTGTTTACTGTAAGTGATATTTGTATTTTGATGTAACCACAATTTGATGTGCTATATAAATAAATAATAATAATAATACCTCCAGTGGAACAGGGTCGCACCACACACACACACACACTGTATATGTTGTACACACCTCACACCCTTACACACTCAAACACTCACACTCTCACACTCACACATTCACACTCTTAGGCCAGTCTCAAACGTCCAGATAATTCCGGTACTGGAAAAATCGGTACCGGAATTATCTGTGTCCGTGTGCCCGTGCGTTTATGTGGCACATCAGTGTGGCACACGAGCGCCGCCCATGTGCCGACTGGGTACCACATGGAGCGTGCAGGAGACAGCGCTAGAGATAAGTGCTGTCCCCTGCATCTGGTGCTGAAGCTGCCATTCATATCTTATCTCCAGCAGCGTTCGCTGGAAAGAAGATATGAAAAATCCTTTTTTTGTTTTTTCGTGTTTAAAATAAAGATTCCTGTATTCCTGTATTGATTTCAATGTGTCTACGTGAGTCAGTGTCTTCGGTACGTGAGGAAACTGTCACCTCACGTACCGGAGCCACTGACGTGTGAAACCGACCTTAGACCGGTGCAACACTAGAGAGGAATATGGACGAGGGAGAGGCGCAAAATCAACTCATTGCACACGTACCAATGTTTCTCTATGGGGCAGCTTCCATCAGTCGTATATTTCTCGGCCGTACGGGCTGAGAAAATCGCAGCATGTTGCGATTGTCAGAGTTTTCCTCCAAAAATACGCCAAAGAAAGTCTATGGGGCGAGAAAAATATGGATTACACACAGACCATGCGTGTGAGTTGCGAGAAATACGCACCGATGTTCTATAGAAAAGCCTGTAATTCAGTGCGGTGTAAAGTAAAATCACACTGACAGGTTAGAATAGAATAGATAAAATTAATGTCTACACATAGTATAGGTAAATATACAGTATATATATATATATATATATATATATATATATATATATATATATATATAACCAAAGAGGGGAGAAAAGAGAGCGGCACAGCCCTTATAACCAGAGAGAACAGGTGGCACACAGTCAATGTGTATAGCAGTCTAGGAAATGAAAATGGAGGTGCAATCTGCAGGAGAACAGTCCATGAAAAATCCAGCAAAAGGAGAAAAAGCAGATGCACTCACCAAATGCAGTTACAAACGTCCTTTATTTCAGTGCCAACCGGCACATTCTTCACGGCACGGGGGAGAGGGAAGTGAACAGAGAGAGTGCGACAGGTGAGACGACGGCCGTTTCGCGCTGCCTGAGAGCGCTTCTACGGGTTTTTTCTCCTTTTGCTGGATATATATATATATATATATATATATATATATATACTGTACATGTCATTGACACACACACACACACACATATATATCTACTATATAATTGTCTAAGGGTAACTTCCGTCTGTCTGTCCTTCTGTCACGGTTATTCATTCGCTGATTGGTCTTGCCAGCTGCCTGTCATGGCTGTCGTGACCAATCAGCGACGGGCACAGTCCGAAAGAAAATGGCCGCTCCTTACTCCCCGCAGTCAGTGTCTCCGGCGATCCGCTCCATATTCCCCGCAGTAAGTGTCCCCGGCGCTCCGCTCTATATTCCCCGCAGTCAGTGTCCCCGGCACTCCGCTCCATATTCCCCGCTCCCCGCAGTCTGTGTCCCCGGTGCTCCGCTCCATATTCCCCGCTCCCTGCAGTCAGTGTCCCCGGCGCTCCGCTCCATATTCCCCGCAGTGTCCCCAGCACTCTGGTCCATACTCCCCGCAGTGTCCCCGGCGCTCGATCCATGCTTCCCGCAGTTACTGTCCCTGGCGCCCGCTCCATACTCCCCTCTGGTCACCGCTAACACAGGGTTAATGCCGGCGGTAACTGGCTGCCGGTAACGCACTCCGTTACTGCTGCTATTAACCCTGTGTGTCCCCAACCTTTTACTATTGATGCTGCCTATGCGGCATCAATAGTAAAAAAAGTAATGTTAAAAATAGTAAAAATACAAAAAACCTGCTATACTCACCCTTCGTTGTCCACTTGCACCTGCCGCCATCTTCCTTTCCCAGCGCTGCATTGCGAAATTACCCAGAAGACCTAGTGGTCTTCGCGAGACCGCTAATTCATCTAGGTAATTTCGCAATGCATCCTGGGAATGGAAGGTGGCGGCAGCCGCGCGCCTATCAACACAGCGCCGTTGGATCCCAGGAGTCGGAGAGAGCTGAGGAGCAGCGACAAGAATGGTGAGTATGTTAAAATACAAGGGGCCCTCGGATCGTTAGGTGAGTATGTTTATTTTTTATTTTTTAACCTGTGACATACGTGGCTGGGTAATATACTACGTGGCTCTGTGCTGTATACTACGTTGCTGTGCAATATACTACGTGGCTCTGTGCTGTATGCTACGTCACTGGGCAATATACTACGTGACTGGGCAATATACTACGTCACTGGGCAATATACTACGTGGCTGGGTAATATACTACGTGGCTGTGCAATATACTACGTGGCTCTGTGCTGTATGCTACGTCACTGGGCAATATACTACGTGACTGGGCAATATACTACGTCACTGGGCAATATACTACGTGGCTGGGTAATATACTACATGGCTGGGCAATATACTGCGTGGCTGGGCAATATACTATGTGGCTGGGCAATATACTACGTGACTGTGCTGTATACTACGTCACTGGGCAATATACTACGTAGCTGGGCAATATACTACGTGGCTCTGTGCTGTATACTACGTCACTGGGCAATATACTACGTCACTGGGCAATATACTACGTGGCTCTGTGCTGTATACTGCGTCATTGGGCAATATACTACGTGGCTCTGTGCTGTATACTACATCACTGGGCAATATACTACGTGGCTCTGTGCTATATATTACGTCGCTGTGCAATATACTACGTGGCTCTTTGCTGTATACTACGTAACTGGGCAATCTACTACATCACTGGCCAATATACTACGTGGCTCTGTGCTGTATACTATGTCACTGGGCAATATACGACGTGGCTGGGCAATATACTACGTGACTGGGCAATATACTACGTCGCTGTGCAATATACTACGTGGCTCTGTGCTGAATACTACATCACTGGGCAATATACTACGTCACTGGGCAATATACTACGTGACTGGGCAATATACTACGTCACTGGGCAATATACTACGTCACTGGGCAATATACTATGTCACTGGGCAATATACTACGTTGCTCTGTGCTGTATACTACGTCACTGGACAATATACTACATGGCTGGGCAATATACTACGTCACTGGGCAATATACTACGTGGCTCTGTGCTGTACACTATGTCACTGGGCAATATACGACATGGCTGGGCAATATACTATGTCGCTGTGCAATATACTACGTGGCTCTGTGCTGTATACTACGTCACTGGGCAATATACTACGTCACTGGGCAATATATTATGTGGCTCTGTGCTGTATACTACATGGCTGGGCAATATACTACGTGGCTCTGTACTGTATACTACATCACTGGGCAATATACTACGTGACTGGGCAATATACTATGTGACTGGGCAATATACTACGTGACTGGGCAATATATTATGTGGCTGTGCTGTATACTACGTTGCTGTGCAATATACTACGTGGCTCTGTGCTGTATACTATGTAACTGGGCAATATACTACATCACTAGGCAATATACTACGTGGCTCTGTGCTGTATACTACGTAACTGGGCAATATACTACGTCACTGGGCAATATACTACGTGGCTCTGTGCTCTCTACTACGTAACTGGGCAATATACTACGTGGCTGGGCAATATACTACGTGGCTGGGCAATATACTACATGGCTGGCCAACATATTACGTCACTGGGCAATATACTACCTGGCTGGGCAATATACTACGTGGCTCTGTGCTGTATACCAGAGGTGTCAAACTGCATTCCTCGAGGGCCACAAACAGGTAATGTTTTCAGGATTTCCTTGTATTGCACAAGGTGCTGGAATCATTCTGTGCAGGTGATTAAATTATCACCTGTGCAATACAAGGAAATCCTGAAAACCTGACCTGTTTGCGGCCCTCGAGGAATGCAGTTTGACACCTCTGCTGTATACCACGTAACTAGGCAATATACTATGTCACTGGGCAATATATTACGTCACTGGGCAATATACTACGTTGCTGGGCAATATACTACGTGACTGGGCAATATACTACATGGCTCTGTGCTGTATACTACGTGGGCTGTGCAATATACTACGTGGCTGGGCAATATACGTGGCTGGGCAATATACTACATGGCTGGGCAATATACTACATCACTGGGCAATATACTACGTCGCTGGGCAATTTACTACGTGGCTGGGCAATACATTACGTGGGCTGGGCAATATACTACGCCGCTGGGCAATATACTACGTGGCTGGGCAATATACTACGTGGCTGGGCAATATACTACGTCACTGGGCAATATACTACGTGGCTGGGCAATATACTACGTGGGCATGCATATTCTAGAATACCCGATGCGTTAGAATCGGGCCAGCATCTAGTATATATATATTTATTACAGAGCTAGATAGCATAAAAGCCGGTAATTCAATTGCTGGCTTTTGCTATCTCCTTATCAAACCCGACAGGATATGAGACATGGTTTACATATAGTAAACCATTTCATATCCGTTATATTTTTACATATTCCTCACTAATAATGTTAGTAGTGTGTGTGCAAAATTTGGGAGCTCTAGGTGTTAAAATAAAGGGTTGAATCACGGAAAAAACTGGCCTGGGCTCTCACGCAATTTTCTCCGCCAGAGTGGGAAAATACATTTTCAACCAGGAGCCTGCTAATGCAACCGCCCCTGACTGTAAAAACTGGGGAATGAATGGAATGCAGCTTCGTTGATTTGCAGTGCCGTCATAGAAGTTGCATCCCCTGGTGGCATAAACTCTTGTGAACTGTAGCATGAGAAAATATTCAGAAAAATTCCCATGCTACAGTTCATATCAGTTTATGCCACCAGGGGGCACAGCTTCTATGACGGCAAGTCAACAAAGCTACGTTACCTGCATTCCATTCATTACCGAGTTTTTACAGCCAGGGGCGGCTGCATTAGCAGGCTCCTGGTTGTAAATGTATATAACCCCTTCAGATGGATTTACATTGTGGGACATGACTGTATGGCGGACAGGTATGAGATATTGTTGCTTTTTTATTTTCCTTTTTTTTCCAGAAGAACGAGGGGCGTCAGTTGGATTTAGTGTACAATAAAGATATGAAAACCCCGTGTGTTTATTTATTTCATTAAAATACTTTATTCATGCATGTGTATTTTTAACCCGTATTTTTGTACATTAGGTCTCACATTCACACTTACATTCACACTCACACTCACACTTTCACACTCACAAACTCACACTCTCACACTCACACCCACATTCACACTCACACACTCACACTCTCACACTCTCACACTTAGACACTCACACTCTTAGGCCGGCGTCAGACTAACGAGTTTTACGGATGTATGAGCGCAGAAAATACGTTCAGAAAATACGCATTGCACACAGCCCAATGATTCTCTATGGGGCAGCTCCTATCTGCCGTATATTACGCATCCGTAATACACGGTATGTTACGGGCGTAGAAAATCGCAGCATGCTGCGTTTGTCAGCGTATTGCGCAAAAAATATGACAATGAAAGTCTATGGGGGCGAGGAAATTACAGATTACACACGGACCATGCCAGTGAGACACATATATATCTATATATATACTAGATGGTGGCCCAATTCTAACGCATCGGGTATTCTAGACTATGCATGTCCACATAGTATATTGCACAGCCCACGTAGTATATTGCCCAGCAACGTAGTATATTGCCCAACCACGTAGTATATTGCCCAGCCACGTAGTATATTGCCCAGCCACGTAGTATATTGCCCAACCATGTAGTATATTGGCCAGCCACGTAGTATATTGCCCAGCCACGTAGTATAATGCCCAGCCGCGTAGTATATTGCACAGCCCGCATAGTATATTGCACAGCCCGCGCAGTACCACGCACGCAGTATATAACACAGGCCACGTAGTGTATAACACAGGCCACGTAGTGTATAACACAGGTCACATAGTGTATAACACAGGCCACATAGTGTATAGCACAGCCCACGCAGTATATTGCACAGCCCACGTAGTACATTGCACAGCCCGCGTAGTACATTGCACAGCCCGCGTACTATATTACACAGCCCGCATACTATATTTCACAGCCCGCGCAGTACATTGCACAGCTCGCGCAGTACATTGCACAGCCCGCACAGTACATTGCACAGCCCGTGCAGTACATTGCACAACCTGCAGAGTATATTGCACAACCCGCAGAGTACATTGCACAGCCCGCGCAGTACATTGCACAGCTCGCGCAGTATAGTGCCCAGCCACGTAGTATATTGCCTAGTCACGTAGTATATTGCCCAGCCACGTAGTATATTGCCCAGTCACATAGTATATTGCCCAGTCACGTAGTATATTGCCCAGCCACGTAGTATATTGCCCAGCCACGTAGTATATTGCCCAGCCAGGTAGTAGTATATAATACAGCCCACGTAATATATTGCACAGCCCATGCAGTATATAGCAATGTGTGCACCATATCCCTGTTAAAAAAAAGAATTAAAATAAAAAATAGTTATACTATGAGTTATATACTCACCCTCCGTTGGCCCCCGGTTCGAAGTGTTACCGACGCTCCTCGCGTGCTCCGGTCTGAAGAGTGCATTTCGGTCTCGCGAGATGAGACATTCACACTTAAACACTTACACTCAAAAACTCACATACTCTCACACACACACTCACGAACTCACACTCTGAGACTCACACTCTCACACTCACACACTCACACACTCAGACACACTCACATTCACAGTCACATTCACACTCAAACTCACACACTCACACAAACTCACATTCAGACTCACATATTCTCACACTCACACTCACTCTCACACTCACACCTTCACATTCACACTCATGCACTCACACTCACATTCACTCTCACACACTCACACTGACATTCACACTCACACACTCACACACTCACACTCTCACACTCACACTCTCACATGCTTGCACTCACACTTTAACACTCACATTCACACTCACATTCACACACTAACACTCACACACTCACAGTCACACACACTCTCATACACACTCACACTCTCACATGCTCACGCTCACATTGACACTCATACTCACACGCACACTCACACCCACACTCACATTCACACTCACTCTCACACTCACCCGGTCACACTCACACGCATGCTCACACTCACATTCACACCCACACTCACACGCTCACACTCATGCGCACACTCACTTACACACTCATATTTACACACGCTCACACACTCACATTCACACTCACGCTCACATTCACACACACTCACATGCTCACACTCATACACTCACATTCACACGCATGCTCATGTTAAAACACATATTCACACTCACACTCACACACACATTCACACTCACGCAAACATTCACACTCACACACTCATATTCACATGCATGCTCAAGCTTACACTCACATTCACATTCACACTCACACGGTCACACTCATACTCACATTCATGCTCACACTCACATTCATGCTCACACTCACTAACACACACTCATGCAGCCTCTTGTGTGGTAACACCAGCGGAACACTGTTGCAAACATGCCGATGTTGGGATCAGCCAAATGATTCACTGACTGCCACCATTTTTGGACAGGAGGAGCGCATGCGCAGTTTTAATGTGACTGCCGCTATCTGTCTGCCAAAGATGGCAGCGGTCTGATTTACTGTACCGGTGCAAATTATGTGAATGCTTGGGCTGATCCCGACGGCAGATGCATGATGTGTCTACAGGCTGAGTAAGCCGGTCACATTAAAGGGGTTTTCCCATGAACAAAAGTTACCTAATTTAAAAAATTGACTGTGTCTGACCGTGTACGGAGCATACCACATCTCCTGGGCAGTGAAGCAAGCAAAAGATAATACTGTCATTACAGCAGGGTATCACAGTGGATTCATTTTGTGAGGTAAAATATTTCATTGACTGTTTTAAAAAAAATATTTTTACCTCGCAAAATGTATCCTTTGCGATCTCCTGCTGTAATGTCAGTATTGTCTTTTGCTTCCTCCCCTGCTCAGGAGATGTTGTATGTTCTGTACATGGTCAGACACAGACAAGTTTTAAAATGAAATTTTGTTCACAGGAAAACCCCTTTAAAAAGCAAATATCAGTGCCAAATGGCTCTTCATAAAAAAATATGCCAATGACAATGAAAGTAAAGCAGCAAAGGCACAACATCATAGACAACAAAGGGCAAATAAGACTCTTGAAGAGCAACAGCATCACTGGGACAAAAACAATGCATTTACAGTTATATGAAAAAGTTTGGGCAGCCCTATTAATCTTAAGCTTAATGTTTTATAAAAATTGTTTTTTTTTGCAACAGCTATTTCAGTTTCATATATCTAATAACTGTTGGACACAGTAATGTTTCTGCCTTGAAATGAGGTTTATTGTACTAACAGAAAATGTGTAATCTGCATTCAAACAAAATTTGACAGATGCATAAGTATGGGCACCCTTATCATTTTCTTGTTTTAAATACTCCTACCTACTTTTACTGACTTACTAAAGCCCTTTTTTTGTTTTCTAACCTCATTAAGCTTTGAACTTCATAGCCAGGTGTATGCAATCATGAGAAAAGCTACTTAAAGTGGCCACTTGCAAGTTGTTCTCCTGTTTGAATCTCCTCTGAAGAGTGGCATCATGGGCTCCTCAAAAGAACTGTCTAATGATCTAAAAACAAAGATTATTCAACATAGTTGTTCAGGGGAAGGATACAAAAAGCTGTCTCAGAGATTTAACCTGTCAATTTCCACTGTGAGGAACATAGTAAGGAAATGGAAGAACACAGGTACAGTTCTTGTTAAGGCCAGAAGTGGCAGGCCAAGAAAAACATCAGAAAGGCAGATAAGAAGAATGGTGAGATCAGTCAAGGACAATCCTCCGACCACCTCCAGAGAGCTGCAGCATCAACTTGCTGCAGATGGTGTCACTGTGCATCGGTCAACTATACAATGCACTTTGCACAAGGAGAAGCTGTATGGGAGAGTGATGCGAAAGAAGCCATTTCTGCAAGCACGCCACAAATGGAGTTGGCTGAGGTATGCAAAAGCTCATTTGGAGAAGCCAATTTCTTTCTGGAAGAAGGTCCTGTGGACTGATGAAACCAAGATTGAGTTGTTTGGTCCTACAAAAAGGCGTTATGCATGGTGGCCAAAAAATACAGCATTTCAAGAAAAACACTTGCTACCCACAGTAAAATTTGGTGGAGGTTCCATCATGCTTTGGGGCTGTGTGGCCAATACCGGCACTGGGAATCTTGTTAAAGTTGAGGGACGCATGGATTCCTCTCAGTATCAGCAGATTCTTGACAATAATGTTCATGAATCAGTGAAAAAGTTGAAGTTACGCAGGGGATGGATCTTTCAGCAAGACAATGATCCAAAACACCGCCCAAATCTACTCAGGCATTCATGCAGAGGAACAATTACTTCATCGTGACATTATCACTCTCCCAATGCGATAGCATCAGGCCTCCATCTAGTATAAAATATAAGCACACTACATCATTTTTCACAAACAATATGCTCAGAGACTTAAAAAGGTTTTACATCTGAAGATAAAGATTGGGATTAGTTTCCTGCTCTGCTGGAGGTGCATGAAGCAAGTGAAGGGGGAATGCAAGCCCTATGTAGAAGTG
The DNA here is from genome assembly GCF_032444005.1 of Ranitomeya imitator. Taxonomy (NCBI): domain Eukaryota; kingdom Metazoa; phylum Chordata; class Amphibia; order Anura; family Dendrobatidae; genus Ranitomeya; species Ranitomeya imitator. Next base: position 342,954,562 of record NC_091284.1, on the reverse strand, counting down.
AAGATGACGGCACTTATCACATCATGGAAGAATCTTTTTTATTGTCTCATAACAAGTAAAAAAAATCTGGTGGGTAGAGTATAAGCGAACAACAGAAGGCTATGGCTGTTTTGTGTCTATTGCTGGTTTTACGAGGATATGCCCATAGAAGTCAGTAGACACAAAAAATGATTTTTCCATGGTGTGGTGAGTACTTTACTCTTCTCTTCTACTACTTGGGACTTTCAGTGATGGTTTGAATATTGACAGAGCACCACTGATCATCACGGCAGGGAGCAATGTGTATAGGCTATACCTGTGTATATCATCGTGCAATTATGGGAAGAAGACGGTAGTGAGAAACTGTTTACTTTTTGCGTGTTCTGAAGGGCACAGGAAAAATTCTTATTCAATCACTAATCTGATGATGTCTGAGAGTTTCTAAACAAGGTTAACGGCTGTGGGCACAATAAAATTGGAATTGCTGGGCAAGAGTACTTCTAATTTGCAGGGGTAAAAACACAAGATGATTTTGCTGTGATTATGAAAATCAAGACGATTTGTTGCAATTATGGAAAATCGTGGCTAAAAAGGTGCCACAAAGATGAACATATCCATTTATACTGCATAATGGCAACAGAGGGGGATATTTCTATTCTGAGGGGTCACAAAGATAAACCTCACTACTACATTTAATTTTTGGGAACACTGTTACTGTAGGGGGGAACAAAAAAGAGGTATGGTTACTAGTGATGAGTGAACGTGCTCGCCATTACTCGGTATCGAGTATTTCTGGGATTATTCATCAGGATCTCGGGTCTCTGCCCTGCAAATCTGGCATTCTTTATAGTGCCAAAGACAATGCAGGGATGGTCAGCCATGCACTGTAATGCCGCAGCCATCTTTGCTGTGGTATTACAGTGATTGGCTGGCCGCACAACGTCATCACGTCTATAGGAGACCTGGCACCACCCAGCTTGCCGCATTCTGCTCTGGACTTAGCGAGTGTAGGGAGAGCTGCTGCTGAAATAGGGTCAGAATCGCCCTTTTAATAGTTAGTGTGGGTCTGCAACTGTTCAGTCCACAACTCCTGAGAAACCAACAGCCCTTTTTAGGGCTAATTCGGGGGTCCAGAGATTGCAGCGTTAGGTAAGCAGGGCAGTCTATGTGCACATATCCACATCAGTGCAAGTCCTGCAGGCACTGTATGTGCGTACAGTATACGAAAACGTGGAAACTCCAGCTCCAATAAAATGGCAAAATTCTTTATTAGTCCCACTTCATTAAAACGGACATCCTTACAGAGTAAACAGGGCGCAGGTGGTTACATGAATATAGGCAACGCGTTTCGATCACACAGGATCTTATTCATGCCCATATAAAACCCACATTCAGTCTTGCTTATATAGAAAAAATGGACCTATCACACACTCTATCAGAATCACATGATAAATAGAAAGGTCCTGCAGATCGCAACTACATGCATTTTATCACAAGACAGAATGGAAAGGTACAATAAAAATACATATAAAGAATACATATATAAAATATCAAACGTAGTGATATAAATGTCATTCCTTTTGTTCTAACCTTCAAAAAAAAAAAAAGAAAAAAAAAAAAAACAGGTATACAGCCAATCTAGCAGAGAGTCACATGATAAATGAAAAGGTCCTTCAGATCGCGACTGCATGCATTTTATCGCACAACAGAATGGAAAGATGCACTAAAAATACACATAGAAAATACATATGAAAGATATCAGCAATAGTGGTATGAAATTTCATTCCTTTTGTTCAAACCTACAGGGAAACGGGTGTTTAAATTGTACATCCAAAAGGCTTCTCTGGTTAATAACCGCCTTTTTATATCACCCCCACGACTATGTGAGTAAACTTTCTCAATACCCTGAACTTTTAAGGTTGTGATATCCCCCCTATGTACTGTACTAAAATGTTTAGAAACCATGGATACATTCCTAGTAGTAAAATTAGCAATATTAGCATCCCTAATATGTTCTGTGATGCGCGTTTTTAATTTACGTGTTGTGCAGCCTATATACGATAGTTGGAAGGCTGTACATTCTACTTTGTATACTACATTTTTTGTATGACAATTAATAAAATTGTTTATTTTATAATTTTTATTTTTTTCTGAGTTGGTGAAAGTGTTCCCAGTTAGAGAATGTGCACCCTTATATTCTAACCATGTGTTCATTTTTGGTTTAGCTGTGATTGTATTTGGAGCAATAATGTCCCCAATAGTTTGAGCTTTTCTGGCTACCACATTGACCACATTTTTTAAGATATCCATAAGAATATGATCCTCATACAAGATGGGTAATCTTTTTTTGATAATATTCCTAATTTGTCCAAACTGGGAGCTATACTGAAGACACACATGAGGCTTATTATTATAATTACGTCTCGCAGAAAGGTTGTTTCTATTTCATGTCAGTAAATCATCTCTACATTTTTTATTCACTATTTCTGTGGCTCTATTTAACGACCAATGTGGATATTTACGGGCACTAAACTTTTTCTTCAATTCCCTAAATTCCCTTAATCTATCTTCCTCCTTGCTGCAATTGCGTTTGGATCTAATAAATTCGCCAACCGGTATGGCTTTTATTGTATGGGCTGGATGACTGCTAGCAGCATGTAAGATGGTGTTCCCACTTACCGGTTTAATATGCGTTTTACTTGCAATAAATTCATCCTTTGTGCCAGAGAGATCAAGATCCAAAAAAGAAATATTTTGTGGGTCCCAGACATGTGTAAATTTTATACCAAAATCATTAGCATTGATATACTCCACAAATCCCGGTATGGCAGACACATCGCCCCCCCAAATAATGAGGGTGTCATCGATGTATCTGCCATACCAGGAGATGCAATCAATAAATGGGTTATTGGCCGAATAAATATATTCTTGTTCCCAAAAGGCCATAGTAAGGTTTGCCAAGGATGGGGAATGTTTAGCCCCCATAGGAACATTTATCATGTGATTCTGATAGAGTGTGTGATAGGTCCATTTTTTCTATATAAGCAAGACTGAATGTGGGTTTTATATGGGCATGAATAAAATCCTGTGTGATCGAAACGCGTTGCCTATATTCATGTAACCACCTGCGCCCTGTTTACTCTGTAAGGATGTCCGTTTTAATGAAGTTGGACTAATAAAGAATTTTGCCATTTTATTGGAGCTGGAGTTTCCACGTTTTCGTATACTGCAATTGCTTGGCGTCTTGGTCTGGACGAATCTCCGTGCTCAATTATCTATGGTCTGGTTGGTGAGCTGGCTGCGGCTTATAGCCGATTTTTTTCTATTGCACTGTATGTGCGTACGTAGCTCGCACTGCATACCTCCAAAAGCTCCATTACTGTCTGCATGCTGCTGCTTATTTAATACATGCCTAGCTGCAGTTTTCTGTGGCATTTGTTTTCTTCACCTTATCCCTGCTCCTTTTATTTTAAAGCAATCCTTAGCTCCCTTATTTCAACATTTATTTGCCTGGTCACGTTGCATACTACAGCCAGGTTCTGGTAATCGAAGAACGTGCAAATCTACCTTTTTTCGTCTCAGGCACCAGTGAGTGAGCCAAAAAATCTTTTTATTTTTGTGTCATAGCCAACTTGTTGACACAATTTAGTTTTGCCCCCAAAAAATCAAGGCCACATTTCGATCAGTCTGTTATCTAAGGCTGACGGTTGGTGTATCTGTGGTGGAAAAATTGTAGCTTTGCAGGCAGTTTCATAGTTCTGTCTGCTAGACTTGTTGTACTGGTTTTTAATTTTTTTGCCAAATTTAACATACAAGAGAAAAAACAATTATACAGTCTGTTATCTGTGGCTGCGGCCTGCTGTATCTGTGGTGGAAAAATCGTAGCTTTGCAGTCATACGTAGCATAGTTCTGTGTGCTAGCCTTGCTCTACTCTTTTTTTTTTTTTTCAAAAATTCACCATAAACCAAAACATACAGTCTGTTATGTCAGGCTGAGGACTGTTGTATCTGTGATGGAAAAATCGTAGCTTCGCAGGCATAAGTTTCATAGTACTGTATGCTAGCCTTATTGTACTCATTTTTAATTTTGTGCCAAATTGCACATACAAGAGGAAAAAAGTTATACAGTCTGTTATCTGTGGCTGTTAGGAGTCGAGTTTCCTCTGCTGCACAGGGGGAATCTCGATCCGTCTCCGCTGCGGTCTCCCATTCTCCTCCAGCCGCAGTGGAGTCTGCTCAGCAGAGACGTCGATCCCAGCGTCTCGCTCAGTCTGACTCTGTGCGAAGAGTTGCTGCTGCTTCTCCAGTCTCTGCCATTAAAGTCAGTGCTGGTCAGCAGCGAGCGGACTTCTCTGGGACTAAGTCCTTGTCTGCACGTACTGAGCATGCCCAGGGTAAGATCTCCCGTTGGAGATCGAGGGTCATGTGCTCAGGCTCTGCAGCACATTCCATTGGTCCTCTTGGCAGGTCTTGGAAGGGCAAAAGTGCTGTAGCCACTTCCTGTGCTGCAACTATATAAACTGCGCATGACCGCACGGCCATGCGCTAGTATTGTCTCATAAAGTTATATGTGTGTGTGTGTAGATGAATGTATGTCGATGGATGAAAGCTCCTAAATATCCCTCCCTAGAGTTGTTGTCTGCTCGCGGATGTTGGTAGCTATCTAGCGCCCGACTAATCATCTGCACAATACACACATTACAGCGTCCTCTTGCTGTGTCCGCCTGTACGGCGCCGTGCGCTTGCCTTGTGCTTTCCATACCCAAGCCAGTGTGGTTGGTGGCGTCCGTCAGTGCGGCATTGCTCGCACTCCTGTGCATTTATATATTTATACTTAGTTTCCTTACACACCCAGTTGTGGTGTAGTGCCAGCGAGGGTCTAATCGGACTTCAATCCCAGTTGGGGTTAAGTACGCTGACTACTCGCTCGCGCTTTAGGTAACATAGTAACATCGTTAGTAAGGCCGAAAAAAGACATTTGTCCATCCAGTTCAGCCTATATTCCATCATAATAAATCCCCAGATCTACGTCCTTCTACAGAACCTAATTGTATGATACAATATTGTTCTGCTCCAGGAAGACATCCAGGCCTCTCTTGAACCCCTCGACTGAGTTCGCCATCACCACCTCCTCAGGCAAGCAATTCCAGATTCTCACTGCCCTAATAGTAACATAGAAAAGGTACCGGTACCGCGTAAGGTGCGGTACCGCGATCCTGTGACGCAACAGGATTGCTCCCTTCACGCTGGGTGAGGTTGAACCCACGTGTATATACTTTAGTGTACCGCCATATAGTCTATATTTACTAGCAGCAGGTTTTCACCTGCACGGTGGACCCCGGACTGCGAACGCATCTATATCACCTTTCTTGGTGCGTTCCGCCAGTCCTAACAGTGGCCTGGTGTATCTATGGTGGAAAAATCATAGTTTCTCAGGCAAACATATCATAGTTCTGTGTGCTAGCCTTGTTCTACTATAAAAAAAAAATTCACCGTAAAACAAAAATTTTTTTAGATACAATCTGTTCTGTCAGGCGGAGGCCTGGTGCATTTGTGGTGGAAAAAATGTAGTTTCACAGTCATACATAGTATAGCTTTGTGTGCTAGCCTTGTTCTTCTCTTTTTTTTCAAAAATTCCCCAAAAACCAAAAAAATATTTTATACAGTTTGTTATGGTTGGTTGAGGCCTGTTGTATCTGTGGTGGAAAAATCACTGTTTCGCAGGCATAAGTATCATAGTTCTGTGTGCGAGCTTTTTCTACTTTTTTCTTTTTCAAAAATTCACCAAAAAACAAAAAAATGTAGATACAGTCTGTTATTTCAGGCTGAGGCCTGGTGTATCTCTTGTGGAAAAAAGTAGTTTTGCAGGCATACGTAGCATAGTTCTGTGTGTTAGCCTTGTTCTACTCTTTAAAAAGAAATTCTCAAAAAATCCAAACAAAATTTATACAGGCTGTTATGCCAGGCTGAGGTCTGGTGTATCTGTGGTGAAAAAATCATAGCTTTGCAGGCATACGTAGCATAGTTCTGTGTGCTAGCCTTGCTCTAATTTTTTTTTCAAAAATTCCCCATAAACCAACATTTTTTTTCATACAGTCTGTTATATCAGGCTGAGGCCTGTTGTATCTCTGGTGGAAAAATTGTAGCTTTGCAGGCATACATAGCATAATTCTGTGTGCTAGTCTTGCTCTACTCTTTTTTTTTTTCAAAAATTCACCATAAACCAACATTTTTTTTTATAAAGTCTGTTATGTCAGGCTGAGGCCTTTTGTATCTGTGGTGGAGAAATCGTAGCTTTGCAGGCGTAGGTTTCATACTACTGTCTGCTAGCCTTATTGTACTCATTTTTATTTTTTTGCAAAATTCACATACAAGAGAAAAAAAATTATACAGTCTGTTATCTGTTGCTGCGGCCTAGTGTATCTGTGGTGGAAAAATCATAGTTTCACAAGCATACGTATCATAGTTCTGTGTGCTAGCCTTGTTCTACTTTTTAAAAAAATTCAAAACAACAAAAAAAATTAGATACAGTCTATTATGTCAGGCTGAGACCTGGTGCATTTGTGGTGAAAAAAATGTAGTTTCACAGTCATACGTAGCATAGTTCTGTGTGCTAGCCTTTGTTCTACTCTTTTTTCTTCAAAAATTCCCCAAAAAACAAAAAAATATTTTATACAGTCTGTTATGTCTAGCTGAGGCCTGTTGTATCTGTGGTGGAAAAATCGTAGCTTCGCAGGAATAAGTTTCAGTGTTCTGCCTGCTAGCCTTGTTGTACTCATTTTTAATTTTTTCCAAAATTTCACATACAAGAGAAAAAAAATTATACAGTCTGTTATCTGTGGCTGCGGCCTGGTGTGTTAGGGGTCGAGTTCCCGCTTCTGCACAGGGGGAATCTCGAGCCACCTCCGCTGCGGTCTCCCATTCTTGTCCAGCCGCAGTGGAGTCTGCTCAGCAAAGACGTCGGTCCCAGCGTCTTGCTCATTCTCACTCTGTTCTGAGAGTTACTGCTGCTTCTCCAGCCTCTGCCATTAAAGTCAGTGCTGGTCAGCAGCGAGCGGACTTCTCTGGGACTAAGTCCTTGTCTGCACGTACTGAGCATGCCCAGGGTAAGATCTCCCGTTGGAGATCGAGGGTCATGTGCTCAGGCTCTGCAGCACATTCCATTGGTCCTTTTGGCAGGTCTTGGAAGGGCAAAGGTACTGTAGCCACTTCCTGTGCTGCTGCTATATAAAGTGCGCATGACCGCACGGCCATGCGCTAGTATTGTCTTACAATTGAATACGTGTGTTTGTTGTGAGTGCAAGTCGCTCTTTAAATACCCCTACACTATTGTATGACTGTTCGCGTATGGAGTATGGCTGCTATCTAGCGCCCGACTAATCACTCAACGTGTCACACACGTATCAGCGTCTATTGCTGTGACCGCCAGTGCGGCGCCACGCGCCAGTAGTGCGCTTCCTGACCCACGTCTGGGTGCTTAGTGGTGCCTGCCAGCACGGCACAGTTCGCACTTCGGTGCTCTAATTATAAGAGTTGCCTAACACACCCTGTTGCGGTGTTGTGTCAGCAAGTGGTCTAATCGGACTTCAATCCTGTGTCTTGGGGTTGTGTTCGCTGACTCCTTGCTTGCACTCTTTAGTGCGGTATTGCGGACCGGTGGTTTTACCGGGTTCGCTTCCACCGCCATATTACGCTGCCATTTACTAGCAGCAGGTTTTTACCTGCACGGTGGACCCCGGACTGCGAACGCATCTATTACATCTTTCTTGGTGCGTTCCGCCAGTTCTAACAGAATACTAGTGCCAGGGTCTGGCTAGTAAATGGCAGACGATCAGCGTTTACAGCGGTACATCCAGCAGCTGGAGGGAAGGTTGGCGGCTCTAGAGCGTTCAACCTCAGCTGTGGATGTCACTGCTGTCGCTGTTCAGGCTGCAAGTGTAGCCGCAGCCAGTTTGTCCGCTGCCACCTCTGCCCCGACTTTATCCCGTCTCCCGCTTCCTGACAAGTTTGCTGGTGACAGTAAACAATGTCGCGGATTCGTAAGCCAGTGCTCCATACACCTTGAGCTCCTGGCGGCGCGTTTCCCTACGGAACGGGTGAAAGTGGGATTTATTTTATCTCTCTTGTCGGGCAGGGCGTTGGAGTGGGCAACGCCACTTTGGGAGCGTGATGACCGTGTGGTACAGAGTGCTCCGCTCTTTCTGGACGCTCTGAAGCAGGTCTTTTTGGGACCCCGTATTACACACGATACTGCGCTCCAGTTATTGACAATCACTCAGGGTTCGTCCGTGGTCAGTCAGTTTGCCATCCAGTTCCGGACTCTAGCCTCGGAGTTAGAGTGGTCGGATAAAGTTCTAATTCCGGTGTTCTGGAGGGGACTGGCAGACCACGTGAAGGACGCCTTAGCCACCAGGGAGATACCCGCCACACTGGAGGAGCTTATTTCTCTATCTACCCGCATCGACCTCCGTTTTCACGAACGAAGGTTAGAGCAGACCCAGTGTAGGCAGAGGTTTAAACTGGCTCCCACCTTCGCCAGACCTCTTGAATCTTCCGTTTTGGCGTCCGACTCCCATGAGCCCATGGAGGTTTCTCGAACGGGACCTAAGTCTCAGGCCGCTCGAGTACCCATGGTTTGTAAAAATTGTCACCAACGAGGACATTACACTAATAAATGTCCACGGCGGTCGGGAAAACGATCGTGTCTAGTAACCTTAGGGGGAGGTTCACTAGACACAGCGGCTTTTTCCTCCAAACTGTCCTTTAAAGGGACAATCCTGTTTGACTCATCCACTCTACCAGTCGAGCTTTGTGTGGATTCAGGAGCAGAGGGAAATTTCATGTCCTCTGCTTTTGCTCTGCGCCACGCTGTACCACTTGTTATGCTCGCCAAACCTGTAACTGTTAGAGTTGTGAATGGGTCGACACTTCCACAACAAATCACACACCAGACTGTTCCATTCTCGTTGTTCATGTCCCCTTCCCACCAGGAGATTATTTCCCTTCTAGTCCTACCCGAGGGAATGGATGAGATTTTACTGGGAATACCCTGGCTCCGTTACCACTCCCCACATATTGAGTGGTCCTCTGGGAGAATATTGGGTTGGAGTAAGTCTTGTATGGGCAGGTGTGTGAGTGAGTGTGTACAGGTCTCTACTACCGAGGTACCCGCAGACCTTTCATCTCTTCCAAGGTACTATTGGTGCTATGCAGATGTATTCTCTAAAAAGGCAGCAGAGACTCTACCGCCTCATCGCCCCTATGACTGTCCTATTGACCTCTTGCCTGGAGCTGAACCTCCTCGGGGAAGGGTATATCCCCTCTCTCTCCCTGAGACGGAGGCTATGTCTCAATACATCCAGGAGAATTTGGCAAGAGGATTCATTAGGAAGTCAGTGTCTCCTGCAGGGGCGGGATTCTTCTTCGTACAGAAGAAGAACGGGGAATTACGTCCTTGCATTGATTACAGGGGTCTCAATGCTATCACCATTAAAAATAAGTACCCGTTGCCCCTGATATCGGAGCTCTTTGACAGGCTAAGGGGGAGCTAAGATATTCACCAAACTAGATCTGCGGGGTGCCTACAACTTAATTCGCATCCGTGAGGGGGACGAATGGAAAACGGCTTTCAATACCAGGGATGGGCACTATGAGTACCTGGTGATGCCCTTCGGGCTCTGTAATGCCCCAGCCGTTTTTCAGGACTTTGTCAACGATATCTTCCGGGATATGCTTTCCACCTCGGTTGTAGTCTATCTGGATGATATTCTCATCTTCTCTCCAGATATTGACTCCCACCGGAGAGATGTTGGCAGAGTCTTCGAACTCTTACGGGCGAATTCCTTATATGCAAAGTTGGAGAAGTGTGTGTTTGCACAGGAGTCCTTGCCTTTCCTGGGCTATATCATCTCGGCCCAGCGATTGGCTATGGATCCTGCCAAACTACAAGCAGTGATGGACTGGCAGGAACCCCATTCTCTTAAATCGGTGCAGTGCTTTATGGGGTTCATAAATTATTATCGCCAGTTCATTCCCCACTTCTCAACTTTGGTAGCTCCCTTGGTATCCCTCACCAAGAAGGGAGTGAATCCCAAATCGTGGTCCGAAGGGGTCTCCAAGGCCTTCTCTTCTATAAAGTCCCATTTTGCCAGTGCTCCTATCTTACATCGTCCCGATGTGGGTAAGCCATTCCTTTTGGAAGTGGATGCCTCATCCGTTGGTGTTGGAGCAGTCCTCTATCAAAAGGATGCTCAGGGTCGGAAGCACCCATGCTTCTTTTTCTCAAAGACCTTCACACCAGCGGAGAGAAATTACTCCATCGGGGATAGAGAGTTGCTGGCAATGAAGTTGGCCTTTTCGGAGTGGAGACATCTATTGGAGGGTGCTCGGTTCCCATTCCAAGTTTTCACGGATCACAAGAATTTGGTCTATTTACAAACAACCCAGCGGCTGAATTCTCGTCAGGCCAGATGGTCCTTGTTTTTCTCCCGGTTCCACTTTACCCTACATTATCTCGCCGGGGAGAAGAACATTTGTGCTGACGCTCTCTCTCGCTCCTTCGTGTCAGCTGAGGAGGAGGAGGACGAGCCTCGGCTCACTGTCCCTTCGGAGAGTCTGAGAACTGTAGCTCCGGTTTCGCTGGAGTCTGTGCCCCCGGGCAAGACTTTTGTTCCCATCAATTTGCGTCCGGAGGTTCTCGCTTGGGCTCATTCATCCAGAGTGGGTGGACACTTTGGGGCAAAAAGGACATCTGAGCTACTGGCGAGGACGTACTGGTGGCCACATATGGTTCGTGACGTCGGAGACTACGTTCAGGCATGTGTCTCTTGTGCCAAGAATAAGTCTTCCCGACAACGGCCAGCTGGTTTGTTATACCCTCTGCCGGTGGCAGACAGGCCCTGGGAGATGGTCGGGATGGATTTTGTTGTGGGTCTGCCCAAGTCTCGTGGCTGTACCATTATTTGGGTAATCACCGACCATTTTTCTAAAATGGTGCATTTGGTGCCGCTTCCCCGGTTACCTTCTGCACGGGCCTTGGCAGCGTTGTTTGTCAAACACATCTTTCGTCTTCACGGTATGCCAGACAAAATTGTCAGTGACCGAGGTCCCCAGTTTGCGTCTCGGTTCTGGAGAGAGCTTTGTCGTCTTCTCAGTATCGAGTTGAATCTCTCTTCGGCTTATCATCCCGAGACGAATGGGTTGGTAGAGAGAGCCAACCAGACCTTGGTCACATATCTGTGACATTTTGTTTCGGCTAAGCAGGATGACTGGGCATCTTTGCTACCTTGGGCGGAGTTTGCTCTTAACAATGCCGTCGCTGATTCCACTGGACAGACTCCATTCCTCCTTAACTATGGTCAGCATCCGCGGGTACCTGTGCCCATGCCCGTGTCTTCCGCCGATTCCAGGGTGGCAGACTGGGCTGTGGAGGCACGGGACATTTGGGATCGCACTCAGGATGCCATTCAGGCTTCTAAGGAGAGAATGAGGTCCTCCGCCAACGCACATCGGCGCCCCGCTCCAACCTTTGCTCCTGGCGACTTAGTGTGGCTCTCCGCCCGTAACATCAGGCTGCGAGTTGAGTCTACCAAGTTTGCACCTCGCTACTTAGGTCCTTTTAAGGTCCTCGAACAGGTTAATCCTGTGGTTTACCGTCTGGCCCTTCCTCCACGCCTAGGTATCACCGACACCTTTCACGTGTCCCTCCTTAAGCCCGTCTACATGTCCCGGTTTTCTGAGTCATCTACTGGGACGTCGGGTTCGTCTACGGACGATTACGAGGTGAACGCTATCTTGGGGTACAAGGTGGTTCGTGGCAAAAAAATTTATTTGGTGGATTGGAGGGGTTACGGTCCTGAGGATAGATCCTGGGAGCCTGCTGAGCACATTCAGGCTCCGCAGCTCATTGCTGCCTTCGAGCGTGGCGAGGCCCAAGGAGGGGGGGGCCCTAGGAGGGGGGGTAATGTTAGGGGTCGAGTTCCCGCTTCTGCACAGGGGGAATCTCGAGCCACCTCCGCTGTGGTCTCCCATTCTTGTCCAGCCGCAGTGGAGTCTGCTCAGCAAAGACTTCGGTCCCAGCGTCTTGCTCATTCTCACTCTGTTCTGAGAGTTACTGCTGCTTCTCCAGCCTCTGCCATTAAAGTCAGTGCTGGTCAGCAGCGAGCGGACTTCTCTGGGACTAAGTCCTTGTCTGCACGTACTGAGCATGCCCAGGGTAAGATCTCCCGTTGGAGATCGAGGGTCATGTGCTCAGGCTCTGCAGCACATTCCATTGGTCCTTTTGGCAGGTCTTGGAAGGGCAAAGGTACTGTAGCCACTTCCTGTGCTGCTGCTATATAAAGTGCGCATGACCGCACGGCCATGCGCTAGTATTGTCTTACAATTGAATACGTGTGTTTGTTGTGAGTGCAAGTCGCTCTTTAAATACCCCTACACTATTGTATGACTGTTCGCGTACGGAGTATGGCTGCTATCTAGCGCCCGACTAATCACTCAACGTGTCACACACGTATCAGCGTCTATTGCTGTGACCGCCAGTGCGGCGCCACGCGCCAGTAGTGCGCTTCCTGACCCACGTCTGGGTGCTTAGTGGTGCCTGCCAGCACGGCACAGTTCGCACTTCGGTGCTCTAATTATAAGAGTTGCCTAACACACCCTGTTGCGGTGTTGTGTCAGCAAGTGGTCTAATCGGACTTCAATCCTGTGTCTTGGGGTTGTGTTCGCTGACTCCTTGCT